>NC_137787.1:98601489-99076489 GCF_963383645.1 Muscardinus avellanarius | reverse complement strand
AGTTGTCTGCTGGATGGGAAATCTTGTTTCTCTGGTTCTGGCGTGTATTATCTATTTCTTCTTTGTAGTTAATCTCTTTGACTATTTTCTCTAGTGCTGGTTTTGAAGAAATAAATTCCTTTAGTTTCTGTTTGTCATGGAAGCTTCTTATTACCCCATCTAATATGATAGATAGTTGTGCTGGGTAGGAAATTTTTGGCTGGAAATTGTTTTGAAAGAAAACTCTCAGAGTTTGGAATATGTTACTCCAAGCCCTTCTGGCTCTCATGACTTTGTTTGGGAAGTCTGGAGTAATTCTAATTGGTTTGCCTCTGAATGTCACTTGGCCTTTTGTTTTTGTTGCCTTTAAGATTCTCTGCTTGGCTTCCACATTGGTCATTTTGACAATTATGTGGCATAAGAAACCTCTTGTCTGATCCTGTCTAAAGGGAGTTCTATAAGTTTCCTGGACCTGTGTATCGACCTCTTGCTCTATGTTTGGAAAAATTTCTGCTATTATTTCTTTGAAGATATTATTGATCCCTCTGGTTTCGCCTTCTTTTCCCTCCTCTATTCCAATTATTCTTAGGTTAGCTCTTTTAAAATGGGCCCATATTTCTTCAATGTCAGATTCCTGCTGTCTGATTTTTTTTCTAAGTTATAAATTATGCGTTCGTTTTTGGAGTGATCCTCTTCTAGGAGCGAGATACTATTCTCCATGTGGTCTAATTGATTGTTTATACTTTGAATTGAGGCCTTTACCTCAGTGATTGCATCCTTTATGTCTTTTAGACTCTCTCTAAATTCTTTTTGAAGGTCCTGTATTATTTCTACAGTTATATTCCTGAATGATCTTCTGGAGATCTCTGAATTTCTGTGTTATCAGGTTCTGATAATTTGGGGTTGTGGGCATTTATTGGTCTATTGTTGTTCCTCTTTCCCATGATTTCAGAATTTTGTGCCTTCCCTGGGTCACTACGACTTCACTTAGGGTGCTCTGTATCTCAAGTCTGTGGTAATCTCAGCTGCCATTACTCCTTTACTGGGTTGGATCGCAAAGTCTCAGACCCAGGGAGTTAATCAAGGCTCCGCTAGACCGTGGGGGTGCCGGGCTGGGTGTTTTCACACAGGGAGCTGCGACTAAGGTGTGGTATCTCTGCCACCACTACTCCTTCACTAGGTTGGACTGCAGAATCTCAGACCCAGGGAGATTATCAAAGTCCCTGGACGTGCAGTACTGGGATTTCTCCTTTAGGGGCTGCAATTTCACTCACGGTTATTGTGCTTGTTGATCAGGAGCTGTCGAGGGCACGGTGAACTCGCTGTTGCTGCTGGCAATATGGCGCAGCTGCCATGCCCTCGGCCGTGAGGCTGGTGCTGCTGGCAATATGGCGCCACTGCCACGCCCTCGGCTGTGAGGCTGGCGTATTTCTTTTTTGGTTTTGAGCTCTGTTCTGAGTCCCTGGAAGGCGTGATGAGCTGACCACTAGGAGTTTTAGACGTTCTTTGCACAGAAAGAACTGCTGAATTACACCCGAATGATCCGCAGGTGCTCACTTCAGCTCGTTTACCTTTCCTCTCTGGATCCTGGTGCTGTGAGGGAAGATGATGCCGGCACAGCCCTGCTGCTGCATTGCGGGCTTGATTTCTGGTCTCTGGTTGTTCTTCTAGTCTTTTTTTAATCTGTCCCTTATGTTTACATTTTTTATTTCTCTGCTGATGGCATTTTCTGGCTATAAAAGTGCTGATTTTGTGGCAATAGAGATTGAGTTTTAGCAGGGCTCATAAACGCTGCTTTTCTCGGTCGCCATCTTCCCGGAAGTCCCTTAATCAGCATTCTTCATCACAGCATTTCTTCTTCCTATTTGCCCGGCACATGTCTGCTCTTTCAAAGTGTGGTCATTTGTATGCATGACCTGCCTTGCTTGGAACTATACCTGAAACATCTGAGGGAATTAATAAATGCCACCTTCTTCTTTTTCCATTCATTCTACATATATGAAAGCTGGAGGGGGGAAAATAAGGTCTAATGGTTCTTGCAGTTCCCATATGTAAAAAACAAACAAAAAACAACCCCCCAAGGATAATAGCAATTCCAAAAATTTCCTAAGGTTGTTGTTAAAGTTTAGTTATTATTATTATTTGGTACTGGGGATTGAACCCAGGAGCATTCTGCCTCTGAACTATACCAGTTCCCCATTTTTATTTTTTATTTTGAAACAAGGCCTTGCTCATTTGCAGAGGGCCTTGCTAAATTGCTAAGGCTAGCCTTGAACCTACCATCCTCCTGTCTCAGCCTCCCAAGTACTGGGGTTACAGGTGTCCATCACTACATCTAGCTAATTATTATTATTAATGAGAAGAATCCTAAGCTATAAAAAGTTAATTTTATTGTCTTTTAGTACTTGGGATCATTTCATGCATGCTAGTTTTATTTTGATTTTTTTTTGGTCTTGACTTTGGGATGCTTTTCTCTCCCTCCGTGGCACAGGGCCTGGCATAGGGCTGTGCTCTCTCTGGGCATCAGGAGCAGTGTTCAGCTGGCTCATCCTCATGCAGCTAGTGGTCAGGGTCCATTCTCAGTGGTGGGGCATCTGTTCTGATGGGTCAGTGCTTGTGCTGCATCTGTTGACAGATATTTGCACATCACCTTGTTGGCTGATTTATGGTAACTGGAGTTTGATGGAGACCAGCTGTAAAAGTTAAAAAAAAAAAAAAAAGAATGCCATAGAGGCTTTTGTTCTCTTCCTGCCACCCCAAAGTATGAATTCTATGTTAAAAATAAATTGCAATTGTACAGTTTGACTTCCTTTCATAGCCTTCATTGGGCCATGTATTATTATTATTATTATTATTATTATTATTATTATTTTAAACTTTGGTACTAGCGGACTGAACTCATGGGCATACTACCTTGAGCTACATATTCAGTTCATTTTATTTTTTATTTTGAAACATGATCTCACTAAGTTGCTGAGGGTCTTATTAAGTTACAGATACTTGCCTCAAACCTGCCATCTGCCTGTCTCCCAAGTACTGGGATTACTGGAGTGTGCAGGGCTGTGCCATGCGTTTTATCAGCATCTTCTGGGGACGGTAATGGGAATAGTGAGAGAAATACGAAAAGATGGCAGGAAGTCTCAAGATGCATGCTACCTCTACATTCTCATACTGGTGGGAACCAGTGATGAGATTCAGGGCGAGCACCTACACCCCCATTCTTGGCCTTCGGATGGTGCTGTGGGTAGAGCCCACACTTGGGAATTCTAGCTGAATAACAGGCAAATAGTATAAGAAGCCAGTACTCTCTTAGTGTCATACAATTTTTCTTCAGCAAGTAAGATGTGGTTATCAAATAGCGGACACAGCAATGCTCTCTGTCCATGTCACACTGTTGAAAAATAAGCTCACGGCCTGGGATGTTTTTCCTTTGGAGAAGACGCCTCCAGCTTTTACATATGATCGACGCCTCCAGCTTTTACATATGATCGCTCCTAGGTGTGACAGAAATTCTTTCCCCAATTCACCACTGAACTTCCCAGAATCCAAACACGAGGCTGAACACTGGGCGGCAGAGTTAACCGTAACTCTCTTCTGACTGGAGGACAGGGGAGCTGCAGAGTTCCAAGGACCTGGCGCGTCTTCATCCTCGGGGTTTTGGGGGCTTGGCGGACTTCACAGAAGACCTCCCATCAGCCCTCGAGTTGTTTGAATTCCATGACAGCGGAAGCCTTGGAAACTGGGGAGGGATGGGATGGGGCCAGGGGTGAGGTGGGGGGATGGCTGGGAAAGCGAGAAGATGGTCAGACAGGCCTGGGATTTTATCTGCAGGCTTAACTTTCGCGCGAGGGGCGTGGGTGGGGAGCACTGCCCGAGCCCTCAGCCGAGGGATCTCACGCCGGCCACAGGACCAGCGAAGGACAAAGGCGGTCTGTGGGTGGACCAGGCAGAGGGCGGGAAGGCTGGAGGCTTCTCGCCCACGACCCGCCCAACCCACAAAGGCTCCGGCCCAAAGAATGGCGTGCGGTGTAATTCAACGCAGGCGCGGTGGCCGCACCGGCGGTGTAGCCTTTGTGTCAGCCGCCACAATGGAGCGGAGACTGCGGGCGGCGGCGTCTGGGCGCTGGCGGCGGGAGCGGCCTGACAGGCCGTTGCCTAGCAACCGGACGCCGCCCGCGCCCCGCGAGCGCGCTGAAAGCCAGAGGCCGGCTGGGGAAGGCACACAAAGGGCCGGGGCTGGGCGCGGGGAGGCCTCCCACAGGACGAGGGGCCGTCGGGACCCCCTTTTTGCAAGGGCCTTAGTTGGTGTCCCGCCTTGGCCCCGCGCATGGAATGCTTGAACAAATATAGCGCTTCCTCCATCTTCAAGTTCACAGCGTTCCTAGCCCAGATGTTGTGTTCAATTGTCTGCCTATTGTGTAAAACACGTAAGCAACTCCAAACAAACAACAAAAACAAGCCCCGTTCAAGTGGCCAGCTGAAGTTCATTTGTTAGGCCGGAATGTTTTTCAAAGCAGGGCTACCGTGCACCTGGGGGGTAAACAGAGGCTCACTCTACAGGAGCACCTGCTAAGTGTGCTGTGATTCCTGGCTTGCATCATGAAACATTAATGGGTAAACTAGTGATACGAAGCCCAAAGTTTGGTAGTGGTAATGTAACAATAGTCATTTCTTAGTTAAGAACAAGAGTCAGCAAACCTTTTGTAAAGGATCAAATGGTAAAGACTAGGTTTTGTGGGCCAGATAGTCCCTGATGTGTGTATTCAACTCTGTCATAGTAGTGCTAAAGCAACCAGACAATATGTAAAGGAATAAGCATGATTGTATTCCAACAAAACTTTATTTATGGAAACAAAATTTTGAATTTAATATACTTTTCATGTGTCTTGAATAATAGTCATTTTTTTATTTTTTCAATGACTCAAAATATGAATACATTAGTTTCATCTTATCCACTGGTGCCTGAAACTGGATAGTATTGAACCCTATGTATACTGTGATTTTTCTTATACTTACTTAATATTAGTTTATACATTAGGCACAGTAAGAGATTAATAATAGCTAATGAAAATAGAGAAATGAGGCAGGTGTGTTGGCCCACACTTGTAATCACAGTACTTGGGAGACCACAGGAGGTTCACAGGTTTGAAGACAGCCTCAGCAACTTAGCAAGACCCTGTTTCCAAATAAGAAATAAAATCGGGCTAGGAGTATAACTGGGAGGTAGAATGCCTCCAAGTTCAATTCTTAGTTAAAAAAGAAAGAAAGAAAAGAAAGTAAAAAGAAAAGAAGAGAATAAAATAGAACAATGATAACAATATATCATAGTAAAATGTCCAGCATTACTACCTCTGAGCTTTGAGGCCATTATTAAGTAAAATAAGGGTTATTTGAACATAAGCACTGTGATACCACCAGTCTCTCTGATAGGCTAGACAGCTATAAACTAACCAATAGGAGGGTAGTATATGTATTATGGCTACGTTGGATCACAGAGATCATTTTCATTCTAGGTGACATGGGGTGGGACCACCTGAGATTCCTTCATGCTACTCAGAATAGCATGTAATTTAAAACTTATGAATTACTTACTTCTGGAATTCTCCATTTAATATTTTTGGGCA
The DNA here is from genome assembly GCF_963383645.1 of Muscardinus avellanarius. Taxonomy (NCBI): domain Eukaryota; kingdom Metazoa; phylum Chordata; class Mammalia; order Rodentia; family Gliridae; genus Muscardinus; species Muscardinus avellanarius. The sequence goes on along the minus strand of NC_137787.1, from coordinate 99,070,886 downwards.
GTGGTTGACCTCACAAGTAATTAAAACTGTGAATAAAGTGGGACTACTATGGCTGGGCATCGTGGTGCACACTTGTAATCCCAGTACTTGGAAGGCTGAGACAGGAGGATCACATAGGTTCAAAGCCAGCATCAGGAACTTAGTGAGGCCTTTGGCAACTTAGTGAGATCCTGTTTCAAAATAAGAAATAAGAGATTAATAATAGGGAATGGGGGTATAATTTTGAGGTAGAATGCTTCTGGATTCCATTCTCAGTACAAATAAAGAAAAAAAAAAGAGACTACTATACCCTTTGTTTGCAGGCCCTACAAAAACAGCAGGCTGCATTGGTCTGCAGGCGGCTGCAGTTTGTCATTCCCTGGTTTCTACAAATGGACCAAGGTTATGTAATAAGACTCTAACACTGAGAGAAACTGATGAAGTGTGTGCAAGAACTCTGCCTATTTTCTTTGTAATTCTTCCATAAATCTAATATTATCCCAAAGCAAAAAGGTTATTTAAAAGCAATATTTAAGTGGAAAGCTTTTTTTTTTTTTTTCCAGAGACAAAGACAGAGATTTATTTAGGAAAAATGAGAATGCACATCCAAGGGAGACTAAGGGCCACCTCCAGAGTGTTAGAGTGGCTGGAAAGCTTTTTAGAGGAAATGTTTGAAAAGGAATTTGTTGTGGGGGAGGGGAGTAGGTCAGAGCTGTGTGTGTGTGTGTGTGTGTTGGAGACATGAAAGAATATTTTTTCTTAGTATTTGTTGACATATGGTACTAAGACCTCCCAAAGTGAAACTCCTTGCTCTACCCTTATTGGTAATTAAGCCATTAATATCATAATGACATCATTAATATCAGCCTGGAAACAAAATAACATTCCAATAACACACAACTCTTTGACCCTGAGGGTTGGGTGGAAGAATATTCTCAGCTCCCACTGAACCAGGATGGGAAACATCAGGACAAAGAATCAAACCCATTTCGTTCTAATAGGAAACTAGAAAATTCTTGGCCAGCTCATGTTTAACCACACACCCACACGTGTGCGCACACACTTCTTTCTTTCCTAATCTGGCTAACATCTATACCAAAGAGAACACATTTAAGACTGGTTTATAAACTGGGATCTGGATTCCTTGCATGATTTTATTAGTTGTGTGAATATTGACTTTATGTTTGTCTAAAAGTAGTGTGCTATTTTAGGCTGGGCACTATCAACTGTTAAGAATGGGTAAAGATTAAGTTCTAAAGATTTGCTGTACAACATAGCACTTATAGTTGGCAGTACCTTATTGTGCACTTTTTTTTTTTTTTGGTGGTACTGGGGTTCCTGGAAGCCCTTCTACCTCCGGGCTACACTCCCAGACCTATTTTTTATACTTTTTTATTTGGAAACAGGGTCTCTCCTAAGCCAGCGCGCGCGGCTGGCTTCGAACCTGCACGATCCTCCTGTCTCTGCCTCCCAAGTGCGGGGATTACAAGCGTGTGCCACCACGCCCGGCAGTTTGTGCACTTTTAAGTATGCTAAGAGGGTAGATTTCATGTTAAGTGTTCTTACAACAACAACAACAAAAAAAAAAAAACAAGAAATTTTTGGAGATGGATGTATTCAGCGCCTAGGTGGATTTATTCATCACTTAGCATATGGCGATGCTATCATAGATATATGCCTATGTCCAAGCTCATCAGGATGTACACATTCAACTGTATACTTTTTAAAATTAGTTATACCTCAAAGTCAAACAAAGCAACAATAAAAAGAATGGACAATCAGCACAGAAAGGCATTTAAGATAAATCACATCTTCTTTCTAACTACAATACTAGGGTGTACCTGCAGTGTAAAGATGATATGAAAGCCCACAGGTAGCTGATTGACATAGCCCTAGGCATGGGGGGCAGAGGGGAGCTCAGTACTGGGAGCTGATGCCAAAAATGAAGACAGGGCTTATACAGTGTTCCTTGGTAAAATGTGAAAAATGTGGAAATTTGACTTCAGGGATTTTCCATCACCCGTCTTCTAATTTCATTTTCTGGTCTCTTACTATCAACTACCTCATTAAGAATCTTATGTTTGCTTTTTCAGTGGAAGATATTTCAGGACTCATTCTTTCAATGACTTTTATCAAGCTTTCCCTGTGCTAGGTCCTGGACCAGAGGAGACGAGGAGGGATTAGAGATGGCTTCTAACCTGGAGCATCAGGAGCTTGCAGTAGAGACAAGCCAAGCTCTGTGGTGTGGTTGATGGACACTGGCATCACCAGGGCTCACAGAAAGATAGGGGAATCTAAAAAGGTGAAGTTGAATTAGAGAAGCAGACTAGAAGAGTGGTTGCCAAGGCCTGGGAGGTGGGGAAGGAGGAGATGTTGATCAAAGGGTACACATTTTCAGTTGTAAGATGAATAAGTTCTTTGTGTTTGTGTGTGTAGTACTGGGGATCAAACCTAGAGGCATTATACCTCTGAGCTACATTCCAAGACTTACTTTATTTTGAAAGAGGTCTTGCAAAGTTACTTCATATTGGTCTCAAACTTGTGATCCTCTTTATTTTTGGTGGTACTGGGGATGGGAGCCAGGGGCTTTCTACCTCTGAGCTACACCCCCAGCCCAATTTTTCATTCTTTATTTTGAAATCGGGTCTCACTGAGTTGCAAAGGGCCTCACTAAGTGGCTGAGTCTTGCTTCAAACCTGTGCAATCTTCCTGTCTCAGCCTCCCCAAAACTGGTATTACAAGTGTGTGCCACCATGCCCGGCTCTATATTAAGTTTTAAATATGTCAATTATATCTTAAGAAAGTTGAAAACAACCATAAAAAAAGGAATCTTTAGAAAAGGTTTTATTAGCCAGGTGCAGTGGCACATGCTTGTAATCCCAGCATTTGGGAGGCTGAGACTGGAGGTTCGCGGTTCGCAGACAGCCTCAGCAACTTAGTGAGGCCCTCTGCAACTCAGTGAGACCCGGTTTCAAAATAAAGAAAGAAAAGGTTTTATTTATAAATTTAGAATCCTGGGCCCACCCCACAATTTACCGAATCAAAATTTGCACAGGGCAAGAGACTCTGTATTTTAAGCAAATCCTTTGAGTGGACATTTTGCTCACTCAACTTTTGAGATCTGTGGGAAGTATAAATGAATGTGAAAATGCCTAAGGTATACTGATGATGTTATGAACTGGTTACCACGGAAACACAGAAGCAGGGTGAGGGTAGGATAGCAAAGGAAGTTCCCTAAAAGTGATACCTAATCCCCAATGATACCTAGAATTACACCTATAATCCCAGTACTTGGGAGGCAGAGACAAGTGGATCCCAGGTTTGTGGCCAGCCTCAGCAACTTAGTGAGGCCCTCTGCAATTTACTGAAACCCTGTTGCAAAATAACAAAATTAAGCCGGGTGTGGTGGCGCACGCTTGTAATCCCTGCGCTTGGGAAGCTGAGACAGGAGGATCACGCAGGTTCTAAGCCAGCCTCCACTGGCTTAAGAGACCCGGTTTCCAAATTAAAAAAATATATATATATAAAATAGGTCTGGAAGTGTAGCCTGGAGGTAGAAGGCCCCTGGGTTCCATCCCAAGGACCACCAAAATAAATAAATAAATAAATAATAAAATTAGGGCTGGGGGTGTGGCTCAGAGGTAGAACACCCCTGGGTTCAAGCCCCAGTAACCTTCCAACCCTCTAAAAGGGCACTTGAGCCTAATCTTAAGGAAAAGGAAGAGAGAGTGAAAATGAAGACCAGAACAGAGTATTCTCCACTAAGGAAACAGCATGGTAAACGGAGTGGGCAGGAAACAGATCATACAGTGTGGACCCCCACCCTGCCTTCTGTAGCCGGAGTGGCAGGAGTGAGGATGGCTGGATTTCTGATGGCGGATCTTCAAGCATTGTGATAGACAGTGGGCAACTTATTTGAGCAAGGGATCTTCCTTTCTGTTACCCGGCCTACGTATTACTTCAAGTCCCTTTCCCAAGTATACGGTGTTTGGTAAAGATATATGGCCTGGTCTTTTCCCTCACATTATATCCCCTGTAACCCAGGCCCCCATAATGAAGATGGGCTTCATATCAGAGGATGATAACCAGATAAGCGCTTATCATGTTGTTTAGACTACTCTGCTTCCAGACTCAAACTTTCAGAAATCTCTTACCTTTTGATTAGGATAGGGCTGCTAAACCTGTGATGTGTGACCCAGGGAGAATGTAGATTATCCTTTGGCACTTTTTAAAGAAGACAGGTAATATCTCTATTTTGGGGGATGACTATAAGACAGTTATGGAAAAGAATATGTCCCCCCACCTCTGTTTCTAGTTAGACTTGTCATTGCATCCTCATTAACATTTTTATTTTCTTCCAATGTTTCTTTTTCTGGACTTCAGAAGACAGCCTTGGCATTGCCAGACTTTCAGTCTTCCAAAAGCTGGGTGAATAGGTGGTCAGCCTTATCTTCTTTTCTATAGTCTCATATTTCCTTCCAGGTTGATCTGGTTTCTTTATCCCATTTTAGGAATTAAGACATTTTTCTTGATCAAGTGCATGAATAGGTAGCCGAGGCAGCTAATCTAGATTAAAGAAAAGCCCCAATAAACAAACAAATAAAAACCACAGGACGCGCAAACCTCCACCAGCTGCAGAGACCATTTTCTGGGTTGTTTTTCTTCATCAGCTAGAGAAGCTCAATTCATCAAAGCAGTGGAAGTCACTTGAGAAGTTAGCACTTACCATTTGGCTTCTAGAAGAGAACATTTGCCTGGTGCTGAAAGTGACCCTTTGTGTCTTTTGTTAGAAAGCCATGGATTTAGGTACAAGCAGAAGGGTGATCAATTATAGGGAGGTAAAGGAGAGGATTGGGGAAGCTAGGGCAAGAAGGATAGAAGTTTGAGCCAACCTGAGCAATTTATCGAGCCTTTCTGTCTTTGTCTCTGTCTCTGTCTGTCTGTCTGTCTGTCTCTCTCTCTCTCTCTCTGTGTCTCTCTCTCTTGCACACACACACACACACACACACACACACACACACACACACAGAGTAAAAAGTAAAAAAATAAAAATAGCTGGGCCTAGTGGCACACACCTGTAATTCCAGTGGTTGGGAGATCGAGACAGGAGGATTGTAGGTTTGAGGCCAACCTCAGTAATTTAGTGAGACCCTGTTTCAAAATAAAAAAAAAAAAAATAAAATGGGCTGGTTGAGGGATGGAGAATTATGGAAATAGATAAATACATTCCTTACCAAGTCATATATGTGCCCCTTTTCTTTTCTCTTTTCTTCTCTTCTTTTCTTTTTTTCTTTCTTTTTTTTTGTGGTACTGGGGATGGAACCCTTCTCTGGGCTATACTCCCAGACCTATTTTATATTTTTATTTGGAAACAGGGTCTCTTAAGCCAACGAACCTGTGTGATCCTCCTGTCTCTGCCTCCCAAGTGCGGGGATTACAAGTGTGTGCCACCATGCCCGGCCACGTGCCCATTTTCATAGAGTGGGTGCACTATGGTGTGGGCGAGAGAGGTTTTTATTTTATTTTATTTTTATTTTTTCTGTAGGGTGTTTGGCAGCACCTCTGGCCTCTACCACTGAATGCCAGTGGCACCCCCAACCCGTTAGATTAATCCAGTGTTCCTGGGCATTGCCAGATATCCCGTGGGGAGTAAAATCACCCCATGCTGAGAGCTATTGCTCTAGTTGAATCACTCACCACGTTAATAAATCAAGCAGTACCCAAAGTGTTTATGTTAGTGATGGGAGGTCAGGACGCCAATGGCTGCATATTTGTGGTTGGTTGTTTTCATGAGCAGATCAGGCTTAAGTGGACCTGGAGCATAATTTCACTCCAAGTATGTGACAGTCACAGCTGCAAGCTGACAGGAAAGAAGCAAATCCTTTTGGATAGGATATCCCGTGAGCATAATATATGACATTTATTGGCTTTTAGAAGTGACTTTAAAGTTTTCCTTTTTTTTTTCTTTCTTCTGAGGCTTTGTTGCGGTTGCTGGACTCAGGCATAGAATTTCAATTCACCACAGTTCATGGAGTTTCAGGAGAGAATCTTTTCTCTCCCTTCAGGTAGTCTGCTGATATCTATGAAAAGGAGAAGTTTGCCTGAACTTCTACCTCGTGCTACTTGATTGACCTAGAGTCCAGAGAATATGCCACACTTCAGGTCCCATCAGTCTCTGGTGAGAATGAAGTTATGGGCTGGTACGGGCTTCTGTAGGAAGTTCCCATGGTTCCAGGCCCCGGGGCGGGTCCCGTGCTGGTTTTGGAGGAAATGCAAGCTGCCTTCTCCAAGCTGGGCTAAGCCTTTCCTTTGCTCTTATCAGCTTGCCCTGCCTTTTAGTACAATAAGGGTCAAACAATGAAAAAGTAATGGTGAGATTTAGACCAAAAAAAATCACAAAGGAAGGAAATTTTGAATTACTGCTTTCACTCAGGCTCTCATTCAACGGCCCTAGTGTTATCTGAAGATCAAGGAATCATGTTATACATCCCACAGCATATAATTACCTATAAATATGCCATTCCAGGCTGGGGTTCTTAAAATATCTCCATCCTGGAACTGTTAGGTAAAACATTTCAGAGTACTAGCCAGGATGTCTTGGCACGCTCAGAAATAACATATGGGTACACTTGTAATTAAACTTAACGGAACACAGTTAAATAGGTAGTTACAATATCTTTGATCTTCAATCAAATTTAATTTGGCCTGGCCTCTAAAGCCATGCTTAGATATCCTGAACTCTTTCCATTTTTATACACTTATCATTATTGGATCTGCATTGACATATTGACATTAATATTCAGAGATCAAGTTGCTTTCATCTTTCCAATACCCACACTAGTTATGTCTCTTTTAGAGGAGCAGTTTAAGTCAGTAGGTTTTTTTTTTTTTTCCTGTGAATCAGTTGTAAGTTGCTGTAGTTTTACTCTGTTCCCATGAGTGTAACTTAACACTGTTGGGTTTACCTTGGCATGCGAAATAGTCATAATAACATTAAACGTCAAAATCTCTAGGACAGAATCTAGGGTTTGAGTTTCCCTAACCCTTTGCAGAGCTGAAAGTTAGCCGGAAAAAAGCATTTCAATTGAACATTCTGTAATGCTCTGAGGTATTGCAATAAATGAGTGTGAAAATGCCGAGCACATCCCGCCCTGGCACTTCTTATTAACCATATAACATTCTTGAGTGAAAGTAATATCGCAGAGTAATTTGGTTATTAAGGCAATAATAGCATATCTTGTCCTGGTGATAAAGTTACCTTTTGTTAACAGTTTTTCTCCCCCATTTTAATAGCTGCAATAAGAGAGGTGCATAATGAATATTCTCTGAACAGAATGTCTATTCCACTTTTTTTTTAAAATTCTACCATTATGTCAAAGGCTGGATGACAAAATCCTATCCTTAGGGCTAGAAAATCCAAAGATTTCACATAAATATTTGATTAACTAGAGGCTTCTCAAGTCATATATAGAAGGCTATATCTGTGTTTTTCCATAGGAGTAGAGGTGACATAAAAATGTTTTCAAAAATTGTGCTTGTGTTTTCAAAAATTTCAGCAATAGCTGAGTATGGAGACACAAGCCTATATTTCCAATACTTGTGAGGCTGAAACAGGAGGATTGCAGGTTTGTGGCCAGCCTCAACAACTTAGTGTGGCCCTCCACAACTTAGACCCTGTTTCAGAGTAAAATAGGGCTACGGGTGTAGCTTGGAGGCAGAACACCCCTGGGTTCAATCCCCAGTCTCACATTTTTTTTCAGCAATTAATATATGCTATTATGTATTTCAAAAGCTTTACCATAAGAGGGCTAATGGATCCAGCTTCCTAGGTTTTTCAAACTAATAAATTACAGAAATCCACTATAAATGTTTTGATCCCATGAAGATACTTAAAAATTTTATTTTATTTTATTTATTTTTTTATTATTGGTGCACTGTATTCATACATCATAGTAGGATACATACTTTTGTAGACTTACATGCACACTTTTCCCAGTCAGCCCCCACCCAATCCCCACCCCATTCTCTCCCTATCCCTCCCTCCCATGCTTGGCTTAGTAGTTGACATCTAGTATTATGGCAATTTATCTAAAATTAAAAACGATAATCTCACATAACAGTTTCATTTGTCTGATACTAAGCTTTTGATGACTTAAAGATAACATTTCAATATTTCTTTTTGCTTTCTTTCTTACCAGAGAATATTTTTTTCTATTTTTTAGGTGAAACTATCATATATTTATATATTTATTTTTCAGAAAAAAATCTATCCTAATATGGAATATGGACTCTAGGTACCCAAAACGATCTTGAAAAAGAACAAAGCTAGAAGATATATATTTTCTGATTTCAAACCATATAAAGCTACAATAATTGAAACAGTGTAGTACTATTCTAAAGGCAGATATATAAACCATTGGAGTTAAATAAAAGCCTAGAGCTAAATTCTTCCCTATATTGTCAAGTTATTTTTGACAAGGTTTCCACGAACATTTCGTGGAGGAAATAATAATCTTTTAACTAAATATTGTTAAAAAATAATAATTACATGGAAAAGAATAAAATTGGACCCTTACCTAATCCCATATACAAATATTAACTCAAAATAGATAATAGACCTAAATATAAATCTTAAGACTATAAACTTTTAGGAGAAAATCTGGGTCATTAAACCTCACAACATTGAAATTGGCAGTGATTTCTTGGTTATGATTTCAATGGCACAGGCAACAGAGGAATATACAAACTCCCTAAAAAAAAAATATTGTATATCCAAAGACAATGTAAACAGAGTTAAAAGTTACTAATAGAATGGGATAAAATATTTCCAAATGCTATATCTGAAGGTATATTAATATTCCAACTAGAAATCCTAAAAATTAACAACAATGAAGGCAAACAATACCCTTTAGAGATAGGTAAAAGACTAACATAAATAATGAATCTCCACAGATAACCAATCTTAGTTGTCTGTTGGATGGAAAATCTTGTTTCTCTAGTTCTGGAGTGTGTTACCGATTTCTTCTTTGTAGTTAATCTCTTTGAGTATTTTCTCTAGTGCTGGATTTGAAGACATAAGTTCCTTCAGTTTCTGTTTGTCATGGAAGCTTCTTATTTCTCCATCTAATTTGATAGAAAGTTTTGCTGGGTAGGAAATTTTTGGCTGGAAGTTGTTTTCTTTCAGAATTGGGAATATGTTACTCCAAGCCCTTCTGACTCTCATAACGTGGTTTGGGAAGTCTGGAGTGATTCTAATTGGTTTGCCTCTGAATGTCACTTGGCCCTTTGCTTTTGTTGCCTATAAGATTCTCTGCTTGGCTTCCACATTGGTCATTTTGACAATTATGTGGCGTGGGGATCCTCTTCTCAGATCCTGTCTAAAGGGAGTTCTATAAGTTTCCTGGATCTGTGTATCAACCTCTTGCTCTATGTTTGAAAAATTTTCTGCTATTACTTCCTTGAAGAGATTGTTGATACCTTTGGTATCACTTTCTTTTCCCTCTTCTATTCCAATTATTCTTAGGTTAGCTCTCTTAAAATGGGTCCATATTTCTTCAATGTCAGATTCCTGCTGTTGGATATTTTTTTCTAGATTAGAAACTATGCGTTCATTTTTGGATTGCTCATCTTCTAAGAGCGAGACTCTGTTCTCCATGTGTTCTAATCGGTTGTTTGTGCTTTGAATTGAGGCCTTTACTTCATTAATTGCATCCTTTATCTCTTTTTGGCTCTCTCTGAGTTCTTTTCGAAGCACCTCTATTATTTCTACAGTTATTTTCCTGATTTGATCTTCTAGAAATCTCTGAATTTCTGTTTTATCGGGTTCTGATGTTGTGGGGTTGTGGGCATTCATTGCTCCAGTATTATTCCTCTTTCCCATGATTTCGGATGTTTGTGCCTTCTCTGGGTTCTTCCCTTGGGTCACTATGACTTCACTTAAGGTGTTCTGGATCTCGAGTCAGTAGTATCTCAGACCCCACTACTCCTTTACTGGGTTGTATCACAGAGTGTCCGACCCAGAGAGTCGATAGAGGCTGCTTTAGACTGTGGGGGGTGCCAGGTTGCATGTTCTCCTATGGTGTGATATCTCTGCTACCGCCCCTCCCCCACTGGGTCAAGTCCCAGGGAGTACAGTACTGGGATTTCTCCTCTGTGGCCCGCAATTTGACTCACTGTTCTTTAGTACGCAGATGTAGCTGTACTGGCCTCGCTGAATTCGCTGCTGCTGCCGCCGGTGGCAATATGGCGCCACTGCTACGCCCTCAGCTATGGGGCTGGCGTTTTTCTTCTTGATTTTGATTTCTACTCTGAATCCCTGCAGCGTGTGCTGAGCTCGGCCACTGGGAGCTTTAGATGCTCTCTGCGCGGAGAAATCCCGCCTGGCTGTTCCGCAGTGGCTCACCTCGGCTTGCTGTAGCTGTCCTGTGAATTTGCCGGTGCCGCCGGCAGTATGGCGCTGCTGCCGCTTCTGCCGCGTCCTCAGGTGTGAGGCCAGTGTATCTCCTCTGTGACTCTGTTCTCAGTCCGCTTTCTCTCTGGAGCCTGGTGATTTTTTGTTTCACTGGTGATGGTGTTTTCTGGTTATGAAAGGCGCTGATTTTGTGGTAATGGAGATTTGTTGTTAGCGGGACTCTTAAGCCCCGCTTTTCTCGGTCGCCATCTTCCCGGAAGTCAAAAACTTTTAAAATTTCTTATAATGCATAAAGGAAACGTTTAACAAAGAAAGGACCAAGTCATCCATACCTTTTTAGCTTAGGGTATTCTTAGGGAGTTGAGAGTGTATTATGTGTTCATTTAAGCATCTCGGGTTGATAAAATCAAAACAAATGAAAAAGTTCATGAGTGTTTTTAATTCAATTAAATATTATTTAAGAAGGTCACATCTATAAAGGAGCAGCAGTGTATTGTAAAGCTATAAGAAAATGAGCATGCTGCTTGCTCTTAACTTCCATGTGTTTTCACTCAATTTACTATTACTCAAGTTTAAAAAAAAGAAAAAGAAAAAATATAATTAGAAAGAAAAATGCACATTAATAGCTAACTGGTTAACAATTACTGTTTGACTTACAGCCCAGCAATATAAGTAATTTGCCTGAGTGGTATAAGCAATTCAAAGACATATGAATTTTCTACCATTACAGTACATACATACACCTAATAGGTGCTCAGTAAATATTTGTTTTGAGTGAATGTGTGAATTAATAAAGTATATATTGTGATAATTAATTTTAAAATGGGGAAATTCAGAAAAGGGAAACCTGACTGTGATTTTTTGCTTTATTTAGGTTGGCCTTGAAACGTGGTCATTTCTTCAGTGGAGAAGGCAGGGAGTGGGGCCTCAACTGTGAAGCCTGGATTCCCAGGAATCAGCTCCTTCATGAATAAGCAGGAGGGGAGGGGAAAAGTGGCCAGTGGGGGAGGAGATGTTCAGCTCTCCAGAGATAAGCCCAGGCTTCTCATTCCCCAAATTCTGTCTGTAGGAGGCCGTCGGGCAGGTGTTCAGAGGCTCAGAGCTCTCTGTTCTAGTTCGGTTTCCAGTTTTTGTCTTACTCTTCAGCTCCTCACAAATGTAGCTTGCTCCTCCCCTAGCTGGGTTAACAGGTTAGGACAAATGTCACCTCCCAGTCACACTGTCTCAGAGCTATGTCTTCAGACTGCTCTTCAGAGCTTAATAAAACTGAGGAGAGAGCTGGGTATGGTGACGCACATCTGTATCCATAACAACTTGGAAGGCTGAAGCAGGGGAGTTGCAAGTTCGAGGCCAGACTCGGCAACTTAACAAGACAACCTCAAAATAAAAAATAGAACGGGCTGGGATGTGGCTCAGTGGGAAAGTGCCCCTGGGTCCAATCCCCAGTATCAAATAATAATAACAACAACAGCAACAGAATGGAGAAAGCAGTTGTGCCTTTTTTACATGGGGAAAACACATAATGACTACATTATATATACACATATGTATATATATGATCTCATGATGTCATATATGTCTCAAATCTCAAATCACAATGTGATATATATGCACACACATACAAACACATATTTTATGTTAACTTAAACCTGTTTCATATAGTTATCTGTGTGTATTCACAAAATTTATCCTAAAGGATGCTTGCTTGCCCTAATTCCATGTCCTGATAAATGGGATGCATTCTGATATATTCTAGTCAACTTTGTGTGTGTGTTTGTGTGTGTGTGTGTGTGTGTGTGTGTGTGTGTATGTGTGTATGTATGTGTTACTGGGGATTGAACCCAGGGACATTCTACCTCTGAGCCACACCCTTAGCACTATTTTTTTTTTTTTATTTTGAAACAAGGTCTCACTAGGTTGATGAGAGTCTCATTACTTGCTAGGGATGTCCTCAAACCTGCAATCCTTCAGTCTTAATCTCCCAAATACTGGGATTACAGGTGTGTGCCACCATACTTGGCTTGTATTTCATTTTAAAAATGCTGTTTATAGTCAGATATAGAATGCTTCCTGAAGATTGTATTAAGGTTCAGAGTTGATGTAATTAAGCCGTGGGGGCTATAATCTCATCAGCAGATAAATCCACTGCATTCACTGCACAGTAACCCAGGTGGTGAGGTGCAGCTGGAGAAGGTGGCCTCTGGATGTGTGGCCTTTGGGACTCTGCTTTTGTTTTTGAAGCCCCTTTCTTGTGGGCTCTCTTGCTTCTAGCCTTCACGGTGGGAGAGCCAAGTCTTGCTTTCTCCCTCTCCCTGCTTCTCCCCACCACGCCCTGAGACCCGTAGATCCTGGCCTCACATCAACTGAACCTGGAATCTCCAAAAATCTGTGAGCAAATAATTTTTTCTTCCTCAAAATTGTGTGCTTAGTTGTCTTGAATTATATCAGTGAGAATGTTGACCAAGATAAATGCTCACGATGCCTCAGTGAGCAGATTTCACACACTATGATGGGTCTACCCATAGACTAAATAATATGGTTCTAGTCAAAGGTTCTCAAACATCAGTGTGCATCAGAAATACTGGGGAAGCTTTAAAAAAGCTAGATTCATGAGGTTCTTCCCCCAGAGGAACCTTGAAAAGGCACAGAAATCTATATTTTATGTGTGTGTGTGTGTGTGTGTGTGTGTGTGTGTGTGTTACTGGGGGTTGATCCTAGGGGCATTTTGCCTCCAAGCTACACCCTCAGATCTGTTTGATTTTTTTAAATTTTGAAATAAAGTCTTGCTAAATTGCGGAGGGTCTTACTAAGTTGCTGAGACTGGCCACCAACCTGTGATCCTCCTGTCTCAGCCTCTCAAGTACAGGTGTGCACCTTTTTTTTTTTTTTGGTGGTACGGGGGTTCCTGGAAGCCCTTCTACCCCCAGCCTACACTCCCAGACCTGTATGTATGTATGTGTGTGTGTATATATATATATATATATATATATATATATATATATATATATATATATATATATATATTTGGTGGTACTGGGGTTCCTGGAAGCCCTTCTACCTCCGGGCTACACTCCCAGACCTATTTTTACATTTTTATTTGGAAACAGGGTCTCCTAAGCCAGCGCGCACGGCTGGCTTCGAACCTGTGCGATCCTCCTGTCTCTGTCTCCCAAGTGTGGGGATTACAAGCGTGCGCCACCATGCCAGGCTACATTTTTTTCATTTTATTATTATTTATTTATTTATTTTTAAATTTTTTATTGGTGCATTATATTCATACATCATATTGGGGTAAAAAACTTGTGTGTACATACCTGTGCACATCACTAATTTAACCCCTACCAAATTCCCACCCCATTCCCTCCCCGTCCGTCCTTCCCTTGCTTGGCTTAGTGGTTGACTTCGATATGTTTAAGTACATTGTGTGTTTTAGAGATTTTCCTCTCCCCCCCCCCCTTTCTCCTCCTTTAGGTTGCCTTCTTTGCTCCTCTATAGGATTTCCATATATATATATATATATATTTGTATTGGTGTATTATATTCATACATCATATAATTATATAATCAACTGTCCACATTACTGGATCTATTTGCTGTAGAATTTTTTTTTCGGGTCTGGGGATGGAACCCAGGAACATTTGACCTCCGAGCTACACCCTCTGCCCTATTTTTTATTCTTTATTTTGAAACTGGGTCTCACTGAGTTGCAGAGGGCCTCATTAAGTAGCTGAGGCTGTCCCCGAACCTCATTCCTCTGGTCTCAGCCTCACAAAATGCTGGGATTACAAGTGCTGTAAAATATTTTTGAAGACACTTATTACTCATCAAAGAACATAATATCCTTTGTTTGAAACTTTGGAGAGAATTTTTTTCTCTGCTCCTAGTACTGGAAACTTACAAACTTATCCTGGAAATTTGTATTTTGTTTTAGTATGTTTAAGCAATAATCCATATATCAGATTGTGTCAGATGGATTTTGTATAACAACCTCATTCTAAACTTTATCTTCTTTTCTAACCATAATTCTCTCTTTGTTTCCAGCTTATAATCAATTTATTTTAACTTTTATTTTCTCCTAATAAGTTTTTGTGAAATTTTCTTAATTCTATTGTGGAAAAAGGGATAGGCATACTCATCCTTTCCATATATGCACATATGTGTCCCTATATACATATGTATGTCTTTTTGCCTCTAATTTGCCCTGAATTTATCAATCTTGTATAATTCCATTAGATGAATCTTCCTCAAAGCTTTCCTCTTGTCCTCCCCCTTTTTGAAGAGCTTTAATGTTTCTCTGTCCTGTCCAAACTCTATGGCCTTGCCCAGGGATTCCTGTTCAGTCGTATCTCTTTGTATTTCTATGACAATGCAACTTGTGTTTCAGGTCTAGACACCAAATATAGTGCTCTCTACTTGTCAAATGAAGACAATGTACTCTTTTCAAGTCCTTCCATTTTATATTTAGTACCTGAAGTTTTTTTTTTTTTTGTACTAGAGAATGAACCCGAAGTATCTACCACTGAGGTATACCCCTAGCCATTTTATTTTATTTTTTATTTCAAAGCAAGGTCTCTTTCTAAATTGTCCGGGCTGGCCTCGAACTTGTGATTCTTGTTTTACAGCTTCCCAAGTGCTGAGATTACACAATCATTGTGCCCAGTTTAATTTTTATAAAGTAAGCATATTAAGAGTCAATTATGTTCAATATCAAAATCCAAGGAGAGACAGATATTGTCTCCAGTAAACTCACAATTTTGTTGGGGAGAAAAGGTCTATACATGAAAAATAAAAATAACACTGCTGAGCATACCTGCTAAGGTCTATATGATGGGCTCATATAGTAGGTATTATAGTGTAAATTTTATTTTATTTTGTGGTACTGGGGATTGAAAACAGGTTTTTTTTTAATCATTGAGCTATAGTCCCAGCTTGCTTGCTTGCTTGCTTGCTTGCTTGCTTGCTTGATTTCTTTCTTTCTTTCTTTCTTTCTTTCTTTCTTTCTTTCTTTCTTTCTTTCTTTCTTTCTTGTACTGGGGATTGAACCCAGGGACATTTTACCTCTGAACTATACCCTCAGACCATTTTTTAATTCTTTATTTTGAAACAGAGTCTCACAAAGTTGCAGAGGGCCTCACTAAGTAGCTGAGGCTGGCCGTGAACCTGCAATCCTCCTGTCTCAGCCTCCCAGGTACTGGGATTACAAGGGTGTGCCACCACACCTGGCTTTTTTTTTTATTTTGAGACAGGATCTCCCTACAGTACCCAACACTGGACTTGAACTTTCCTCTGCCTCTTGAGTCACTGGGATCATAGGTATGTGCCATCGCACCTGACATAGTTTGCATTTTAAATGTCCCCCCCAAACCTCACATATTGAAGACTTGGTCCCCAGGTGATGGTGCTATTGGGAGGCCTACCTAAGAGGTAGGCCTTGTGGGAGGAAGTTAAGGGTCTCATGGGCAGGCCCCTGCAGTGGATACTGGCTTATCCCATCATCTTTGCTTCCTGGCTGCAGTGAGACAGTGGCTCTGCTCTACCATGCAGTCCCTGCCATGCATGATGTTTTCCTGCCATAGGCCCCCAAACCAGGAACCAATCAACCATGGACTGAAACCTCTGAAACCTTGAGATAAAAGAAACCTCTCTTCCTTTCAGTTGTTTTCCTCAGGTATGATGTCCCAATGATGGAAAGCAAACACAGTAGGTTAAGTCCATATTCAGTGATTCGAGGCCAGCACATGGTGACTTAATGAGTCTTTTTCCAACCAAGAAATGAAAAGGGCTTGAGGTATAAATCAGTGGTAGAATTCCCCTGGGTTAAATCCCCAGTACTATAGTACACATATATACATAAATACACACATATATGCACATATATACATACATATACATATATATATTATATACACATATACATATATGCCATATATATTTTCCACACATGCATATGTATATAAATACATATATATATAAATAGAACTGCAAGCCGGGCGTGGTGGCGCACGCTTGTAATCCCCGCGCTTGGGAGGCTGAGA
Source organism: Muscardinus avellanarius (assembly GCF_963383645.1). NCBI lineage: Eukaryota > Metazoa > Chordata > Mammalia > Rodentia > Gliridae > Muscardinus > Muscardinus avellanarius. Next base: position 99,054,461 of record NC_137787.1, on the reverse strand, counting down.
CAGGAGGATTGCACAGGTTCGAAGCCAGCCTCAGCTACTTAGTGAGGCTCTCAGCAACTTAGTGAGACTCTGTTTCCAAGTAAATTATAAAATAGGTCTGGGAGTATAGCCTGGAGGTAGAAAGCCTCTGGCCCCCCCCCCAGTACCACCAAAAAAAAAAAAATAGAAGTGCATACTTTTCTTGCCTTCCATACATGGCACTGCCATAAACTGCACATAGCAGTTGGTTAGTATATATTAAATTAGAGCGAGTTTTACATATAGAGCTTCCTTTAGAAAAATGATATCTTTTATAGCCAGGCATGGTAGTGAACTCCTGTAATTCCAATATTTGAGAGGTTGAGACAGGAGTACTGCAGGTTTAAGGCCAGTGCATGGTACCTTAGTGAGACCGTGTTTCAAAGTTAAAAAGTAAAAAGGGCTAGGAGTGTAGCTTGAAGGTAGAATGCCTCTGGGCTCAATTCCCAGTACAAATAAATGATATCTATTATAAGTCAATAATAAAAACACAAAACTCAATTAATTTTTATTTTATATTTTTGTGCTACTAGGGATGGAACCCAGGAGCATTCAACCTCTGAGATACACCCCCAGCCCTATTTTTTATTCTTTATTTTGAAACAGGGTTTCACTGATCTGCAAGGGCTTCACTAAGTAGTAGCTGAGGCTATCTGCAAATCGTGATCCTCCTGTCTCAGCCTCCCAAATGCTGGGATTACAAGTGTGCGCCACCACACCCGGCTCCAAAAACTCAATTAAAATGGGCAAAAAATATGATGATATTTCTTTAAAGAAGATATATGACTAGCCAACAAGCACATAAAAAGGTGCTCGATCTATTAGTAATTAGAGGATTGCAAATCAAAACCATCATGAGATCCACTGCACACCTGCTAGGATGGTGTCATGATGAGTGTGATGTGGAGGAATTTGTACTCTCAGACATTTCTGGCGGGGATGTATATGCTTTGGTAGATAGACTGGCAATTTCTCAAATGGTTAAACCTCGCATTACTATATGACTAGCAATTTCAATCCAAGCTATGGCCTAGTCCAAGAGAAATATAACAAACATATGTGCCTCCCAAACTTGTGTACAAATCCTAGTACTTGGGAGGCTGAGACAAGAGGATTGCAGGTTTGAGGAGAGCCTTAGCATCATAGCCTCAACAACCTATTGAGACCCTGTTTCAAAACAAAAACATAAAAAGGGCTTGAGTAATGGCTCGGAGGTAGAATGTTCCTGGGTTAAATCTCCAGTACTACAAGCAAAGAACAAAAAACCAAAAAACTTGTATACAGATGTTTGTAGCAGCTTATTTATTTATTTATTTATTTATTTATTTATTTATTTATTTATTTTTGGTGGTACTGGGGTTTCTGGAAACCCTTCTACCTCCGGGCTACACTCCCAGACTTATTTTTCATATTTTTATTTGGAAACAGGGTCTCTTAAGCCAGGGAGGCCGGCTTTGAACCTGCATGATCCTCCTGTCTCCGCCCCCCAAGCGCGGGGATTACAAGCGTGCGCCACCACGCCCGGCTCATAGCAGCTTATTAATGGACAAGTAAACTGTGGTATATTGACATAATGGCAATGAAAAAAATACAGTACTGATGTCTGTGACGACATGGATGTACCTTGAGAACATTATGGTAGGTGAAAAACGCTAGCAGAGAGCTGGGCGTGATGGTGCTCACCTGTAATCCCAGTACTTGGGAGGCTGAGATAGGAGGATCAAAGGTTTGTGGCCAGCCTCAGCCATTTAGTGAGGGACTCCACAACTTAGTATAATATATATGTAATAATATTACTTTATTCCAAATAAAGTATAAAAAATCGGGCTGGGGGTGTAGCTTGGAGGTAGAATGTCCCTAGGTTCGATCCCCAGCAACACACACACACACACACACACACACACACACACACACACACCACTAGTAGAGAACCACAGATTGTAGGAGTTCATTTACAGGAGATGTCCAGAGTAGGCAAATCTACAGCGACAGAGAACAGATTAGTGGCTGCCTACAACATAAGGGGTGGGAAGACAGAGGTGTGGCTGAGGGTGTGGAGTAATGAGTGCTCTAAAATTGATTGTGATAGACAGGCAGTTCTGCAGTTATACTAAGAGCCATTAAATTGTGCACTTTATTTTTTATTTTTGGTGGTACTGGGGTAGAACCCAGAGGCTTTCTACCTCCGGGCTATACTCCCAGACCTATTTTATACTTTATTTGGAAACAGGGTCTCACTAAGTTGCTGAGAGCCTCATTAAGTAACTGAGGCTGGCTTCGAACCTGTGTGATCCTCCTGTCTCAGCCTCCCAAGCACGGGGATTACAAGTGTGTGCCACCATGCCCGGCTAAAATTGTGCACTTTAAATGAGTGAATTGTATGGTATGTGGATTATATCTCAGTAAAGCTGTTTTTATAAGTGATATCTGTAATTAAGGTTCAAAAGAGAAATATGTAATGTATGAAATATCAAGGTATATCAATAATGTTGATAAAATAAAACTCCCTTTCTATGAGAAAACAACTGAAGAGCAAAGCTGGTTTTCTTGGCAAGAAGAAAATTGCTTGAGCTTTCACCAAGCTGCCTGTGGGCCAGACAGGTTAATTCTGGTGGGGTGGATGCCACTATTTTGCTAAGACATACTTTTGGGCACATTATTGCTTGTCTCATTAGAACTTCTCATAAAATTGATAGAGGTCCTACCTGAGAATTGTATCCAGTGTTGTATTATTATAATATATATCCAAACAGCTCGAATAGGCAGTGTGCTCTGCATCCACAGCATGATCATCTAGTGTTAAATAAGGTGAGTTTTCACATAATGAATGAGTGCTGAAGCAGACTAACGAGGCGGCAGTCTGGAAGGGCAGGTCTGATATTGTCTCCTCTGTTCTCCTGCATGTGGCTATGATCCTTCAGATGCTCTGTGCTGTGTTAAATGTCTTTTGCATAAACTGCAGTAGATTTATATTTCAAGTTTAGGAAAAATGTTCCAGAGGACTCTTTTTTTTTTTAAATTGGTGCATTGTAGTCATATATCTTGATGGGGGTACACATCACTAATCCAGAGGACTCTTAACCAATAAAATCGCATTTGTAGTTGGGCTCAGTGGCCCAGGCCCATGATCCCAGTGCTTGGGAGGCTGAGACAGGAGGATTACAGGTTTGAGGGCAGCATCAGCAACTTAGTTTGTGCAGAGTGAGACTCTGTTTTGAAATAAAAATAAAATTGGTCTGGGGGTATAGCTCAGAAGTAGAAACCCCTTCCCCCATTCAATTTCCAACACTACCAAATAAATAAATTAATTGAAATAAAAATTGTTTGTTTACCTGTTGAAAAAGGCTTTATATTCACAAAGTATGTGAGAGTCAATTGGTTAAAATATCCTTTAACTATGTTTGTGATATTATGATCTAAGTTATTGCAAACAACTAGGCTCTTAACACTTTTTGTCCTATTATAATCAGTAAAGTGAAGTCATATTTTTAAGTGGTGCCACTAAGAATGCTTTAGGTTATAAATTGGGATTTTTTTCAGGTACAAAAATGAATAGCTTATTATCTTATCTACATTTATTTTTAAGACAGACATATTAATAGAGCATTGAAATCGAATTATGTTAATTCTAAAATTTTTTCAGGAAAAAAGCCTCTTGCTGGAAATGTGTGTGTGTGTGTGTGTGTGTGTGTGTGTATGTGTGTGTGTGTGTGTGTGTGTGTTCAGTGCCAAGTGTAGAAAGAGTAATTGTGTCCCTCTGATGGCTGATTAGTTTTAGGTAATCTATTTTACAGAAAGAGCTAAAAATACAAATGAAAAGGGCTTTTGAATGTTGTTTTCTAACCAGCTTTATCTTAGTGTGTAAGTAATAAAAGCAAATCAAAGGGCTGCTTGGCTGAGAACCTTTTGGTAAAGTAATCAACTTTGATGTTAGTCTTTTGATAACCCACAGGATTATGGGAAGAGAAAAGAGCAGCTCTTCAGGGTTTGCTCCCTTTGACCAGGGTCTGAACGATTTGCAAACACTAACTTTATATGGCAGCAACTGGAGCTTTGCCTATAAGCAGGCAAATAATAAGCGATGGGAAATATTACACTACTGAGTGGAAAATATGAAAACAAGAAAATAAATTAAAAATAACTGGTGGGATAGAGTGTGTTTAAATTTTGAGCTGGAAAGAGTTCAGGGGACATCACAGTCAACATTTTATTTTTGGTTATGGAGAAAAATAGATACAGAGAGTTGTTAAGTATCCAAGATCAATAGGGTATCAGTGTATGAACCAGAATTGGGACCAATCCCTTGCAGTGTTTTTTAATTCCATACCAATCATTTATTTAAGTATTCATTCATTCCACAAATACTGAGCACTCACGGTTTTTAGATTTGGCAATAATTAATGGAACAGAAAATGGCTCCAACATTCATGGATCTTACTGTTTGTTAATGGAGACTGCTAGTAATCTCCTGTGAGTGTGTGGGCACTGGAAGAATTTATAATAAGCCAGGGGAGGTGGTGCTTGTAATCCTAATATCTGGGGAGACTGAGACAGGAGGATCTCAGCTTTGCGGCTAGCCTTAGCTCCTTAGTAAGGCCTTCTGTAACTTAGTGAGACCCTGTTTCAAAATAAATAGGGGTGGGGATGTAGCTCAGAGGTAGAATGCCCCTGGGTTCATTCTCAGTAACACACACACACACACACACACACACACACACACACACACACACACAACACAGAGATGCCTAGATGTCTGGGTTCTCACCTATATATAAACCCATACTCCGTTTTTCTTGTTCCTTGAGTCTATCTTACTAGAACTTCCTTTCCTGACTGCATTGATGTTCATGTTCTCTCATCACTTTTTTTTCTAGCAGCATGGGAATAGAAACCAGGGGCATTCTAATTCCAAGCTACAGTCCCAGTCCTATTTTTATTCTTTATTTTGAAACAGGGTCTCACTAAGTTGCGGAGTGTTCTCACTAAGTAGCTGAGGCTGGCTGCGAACCTCCTGTTTCAGTCTCCCAAGTACTGGGGTTACAAGCGTGCGCCACCACACACAGCTTCTCATCACTTTTTAATGTGAATTTTCTTCACGCAAATTCGTGTGTGTGTGTGTGTGTGTGTGTGTGTGTGTGTTACTAGCTATTGAAACCAGGGCACTCTACCACTGAGCTTCATCCTCAGCTGTTTTTATTTTTATGTGAGACAGGGTCTCTAATCCTCCTGCCTCAGCCTTCTGGGTAGCTAGAATTATCGACCTGTACCAGTGTTCCTGGCATGAATTCTCTTCACTTTTTTTTTTGTGTGTGTGTGTGTGTGTGTGTTACTGGGGTTCCTGGAAGCCCTTCTACCTCCGGGCTACACTCCCAGACCTATTTTTATATTTTTATTTGGAAACAGGGTCTCTTAAGCCAGCGCGGCTGGCTTCGAACCTGCGCGATCCTCCTGTCTCCGCCTCCCAAGCGCGGGGATTACAAGTGTGCGCCACCACGCCCGGCTGTCTCTTCACTCTTTAAAGTGGTAAACACTCCCCTTTCTGATATTTACATACAGAGTCCTTTTTGACTCACAGACTAGGCTACTTGACCTCCTCATTCATTTATACAACATTATACACTTCATTCTAACATTTCCCACAATTTATTGAGTTTTGTTTGCTTGTTTTGGTACTGGGGATGGTCAGAATTCAGGGCCTCGTGCATGCTAAGCACCCACTCTGCCACTGAGCTACACCTCCAGCCTCTTTTGTGTTTAAGATGTTGCTTCTGGGAAGTTCCATGAGGACAGGGACATGTCTGCCTTGCCTTATCCTAAGGACAGTCCTGCCACATATTAGACAATAAATATTTTCTGAACAATTGAATGAATAACTCTGTTTCTGGGCTGTCACTAAAACTGTTGACCATTCTTTTTCTTCAAACCTCAAATGTCTATGAAGTCAAAATCAACTTGATTCATGTACTAGGTGCCCCCCCCCCCCACCATTATTCTTACTTCTATCCTTGCTCTTTTCTCTATTCCAAATATTTGTATTTCTTGGCATAAAATGATCCTCTCCCTAGACCTTTTTTTAAATCTTTTAGTTTCATGGAAAATTGGCTGAAGTTAGTCCCAGGATGTAATAAATTTTGGTTCTAAATAGGAAACTCCATGTTCTGCGTTTGACTCGTCACATACTTCTCCTGTGTAGTGACAGGCATACTCTGGAATAAAGAAGCCTCTTCTAACAGTGTTGTGAACATTCCTGCAAAACGTGCATTTCCTAGAAATGTCTGGGCAGGGGCATGTTCTGATGATAAGGAAGTTCTGCCAGCCACATACTGGTCTGTGCTTTCCTGAAGAGGCCTGACTTCCTGGTACCGATAGACACACAAAGGAAGAGTGCCTTCAAGCAGAAATAAGCTTCAAAAACTGAGAAATATCAAGACTTACAGAAGTCTATAAGGGAAACCCAGGCAGAAAGCAACGAGCTGATATAGAAAATAACAGAAGATACTTCTAAAAAAGCACACATTAATTGTCATAGGCCACAAGACTGCTTGTTGGCTATGCTTATTTAAGGAGAGTACAATCATGCATCTTGTTTTGTCCTTTTTTTTTTGGTGTGTCTGGTACTAGCGATTGAACCTAGGGGTATTCTACCTCTGAGATACACCCCAGCCCCGTTTTATTTTTATTTTTGAAACAAGGTCTCACTAGATTGATGAGAGTCTCACTACTTGCTGAGGCTATCCTCAAACCTGTGATCTTCCTGTCTCAGCCTCCCAAGTACTGGATTACAGGCATACACCACCATACCTGGCTTGTTTTCTCCTTTTCTGGCTCAGTTCAATCAATACATTAATTAGCATGTGTTGAGCACCTGTTCTGTAATTGTAGCACAACTAAGGAAATGAACGAGACCATGGCTCCCTTAAGAAGAATAACAATCGAGTGGAGAGTGTAGATACGTATAAGACTATAATGCCAGATTACAACATAGTGGTTGTGTTCCAAACTGGGTATGGTGATGTACACCTGTAATCCCAGTATGTGAGAGGTTGAGACAGGAGGATCACAGGTGTGAGGCCAGTCTTGGCAACTTAGCGAGACCCTGTTGCAAAATAAAAAATAAAATGGAAACTGGATGTGGTGGTATGTGCTCGTAATCCCAGTATTTGGGAAGCTGGGACAGGAGGTTCACAGGTTTGAGGACAGTTTCAGCAAGTAGTGAGACTTAGTGAGATCCTGTTTCAACATAAAAATAAAATAGGGCTGGATGTGCAGCTCAGATGTAGAATGCCTCTAGGTTCAGTCTCCAGTGTTACACACATGCACACACACACACACACACACACACACACACACACACACACGGGCTGGAATGTAGCATGAAGGTAGCCCCTTGGTTCACTCTCTAGTACCAGAATAAATAAATAAATAAATAAATAAATAAATAATAGTATGTTCCAAATAAGGGGTATAAACAAAATGAAGTAGAAAACCAGAAGAGGGTCTGTTAATAGCAATGAAGAATGATCAGTGATGTTCTTCAGTGATACTTTTGTATTTAATTAAGCAAATAAGTTGGCTTAGGGCTTGGGGTGTAGCTCAGTAGTAGAGCACCATCTAGTATGTACGAGGTCTTGGGCTCAATCCACAGCACCACAGTCTATAAATATATAAATAAAATAGGACAAAACATCAAAGTGGGCTTCAGCAGTCAGATATGGTAGGCAGAGAAGACTGTTGGCGGAGAGAGTGGGGGCCATGGAATCCAGGAGAGGAGGACTAGGCAGAGAATGGCACCACTGAAACCAGAGTGGCTGTGCATTTGAAGTCAGCTGAGTCAGCCCTCACGGGATGGTGTGGCACTGCAGATGCGGAAAGTAGGAAAGTGTGTGAGATCGAAGTATACAGGATCTTGAATTCCATATTAAGAAGACTATTGGATTCAAATAGGCTGGGGTCTTCTGAAAGTTCATGAAATGCAAATTGCTTTGTTCTCTTCAAAACTCAAAATCTCTGTGGGCATTTACTTTATTTTTAATTTTTTTTATTATTTGTGGTACTAAGGATTGAACCCAGGGGCATTCTACTTCTGAGCTACGCTCCCAGCCCTATTTTTATTTATTTATTTTTATTTTGAAACAAGGTTTCACTAAGTTGCTGAGAGCCTCACTAAGTAGCTGAGGCTGGCCACGAACTTGTGATCCTCCTGTCTCAGCCTCCCAAGTACAGGGATTACAAGTTTGTGCTACCATGCCCAGCTGGACACTTATTTCCAGTTTATTCTTCTGGGTTCACTTTATAGAACAGTTTGGGTAGATGCTTGTCTTTTTTAAAATTTCTGCTTTCCTGGCACTTGGTACACTCAGTCTAGCACATACAGACATTGAATAAACTTGCTGGGTGTTGTTCACGTCCCCTCAGGACTCGTTTACACACAAATTGAAGATTACTGCCGCCTATCAACTCAATTGCGTAAAACTGACCAATCTGCACCGGTCAGGCTAAACTTCCTTTCCCCAACTTGTATCCTAATCCATCTGCATAATCAAACCAGACTTGTAATTTGTCTTGCTTTTGTAGACATAACTAATTTAAGTTCCTTTGGGTTTTCTTCTGGATTGCCAATGTCCTCTTTGGAAAGAAGATAGCTGAGCTAGATAATTGGGAAAAAGAAAGAAAAAGTTTTCTGCCATGAGCAGCCCTTTGGTTTCTCTTAATTTTCTGATAATTGCTTTAACCCTGCACTTCAAGATGCTTAACTCAGTTTCCACATTTTAAGGTCTGATGCACAATCCCTTGGAATTCAATTGACATGTTAACTTTGAGCCTTCAAAGAAGAAAAGCTTTCACTCCCGCGTGGTCACATATGTCTGCACGGCTTGCTTCTTTACATACAGAACAGGCTTGGTTGCCTTTGCAGAAAATTAAATAACTCATCCTTTTTATGTAAGTGCCAAACATCAAAAGGGCCAACTACCTACTGAGTAGTGTTCAAAAACCAGCTTAAAAAATCAAGAGCGGAATGAAAGCCAAGGTTTTTGCAAAGCAGAATGCTTGCAAGAAACTTGTGGTCGTCATGGAGTAAAATCCCATTTTCATAGTTCCCTCTGTGCTTTTAGATACATGGGGCTGACTTTTCCCGTTGCCTGTCTAAGTCCCAGGGATAACGTGGGTACTTTGGCTCTTTTGGAAATGGAATCGATTTAGACCACTCTGATGAGATGTGCAAGAAAAATGCGTAGCAATGCCGATGTTGGGGAGGAGAGCCGGTGCTCCCACGGGGAGGACGGCATGGCCCACGTGCGGTTGTCTATGGAATGCTTTCCACAGAGCAGGACTGTGCCACAGGAGCCCGCGGGATTAGTCTAGCTTATGTCATCCATTAAAGCCTCCATCTTCCATGAAACCTTCTCTGTTTCCCATTGGCTCTGGGCTGAATTGGGAGCTGGCGTGGACCCCACTCCTCCACAGCGGTGCTTTCTACTCCTTCCTATGCGGCAGGGCCAAGTCTTTGTCATCAACACCTGTTAGTGCCTGTTAAATGCAATCCTTTTGTATGTTTTTAGTTTTCTTCTATCTTTCTCTTCCTTCCTAGCAGTAATCAAAGGCATATTCAGGGACATCTTGTCTTTTATTCATGTGAGGCCGGAATGTTTCCAGTAATCACAATAGAAATAGGCAAAAATTATTAGAACCAGACAAATTTGGGGAGGGAGAGAGCAGAAAGGAGGTGGAGCATGCAGAGGACCAACATAGCCACCTATTCCCCCCCCAACTTCTTTTGTGTTAGACCCCATGTGTCCCTGTGATGCTCTCATGTAGCTAGGTCTTATGTTAAACATACTCAGTTGGGCCAAGACAGGACAAGAAGCTGTAGGTTGGCTATTGTCCTGTGGTATGACCTGGCAGAGAAAGATGGGCTAAGTCAGCTATATTCTCTTCTTGGGAGATTCAACAGGGACAAATTGAGAATTCTAGTGGGAGCTTAGCTGAAAGAGCATTAGATTAAGAAAACATAAGCAGTATTAAGTGAGCTATCCTTGTGAGGAAGCAGAAGCTATGAGGCAGAAAAAAGATACGGGGATGAGCGGTGGAGTGAGGACTTCTAAAACTGTGAATGAGGTTTTTACAGCTGTCATGGATAGAAATACATGTTCTATCCATGTACTTCAGTACAGGCTCTGTGCTTAAATATTTAAGAGATTCTCTCTCCTTTTAGCCAGAAGAATCCATATAGAAAGTGATTTTTTTGTGTGTGCCAGGCGAAATGAGTGCATGGTAGAAATATTTTTAGCTGCAAGTAATGGAAAACGAAACTGGTGGGTTTTTTTTTTTTTTTTTTTTTTTTTTTTTGTGTGTGTGTGTGGTACTGGGGATAGAACCCGGGGGCATTCTACCTTTGAGCTATGCCACCAGCCCTATTTTTTATTCTTTGTTTTGAAACAGGGTCTCACTGAGTTGCAAAGGGCCTCACTAAGTAGCTGAGGCTGTCGGTGAACCGTGATCCTCCTGTCTCAGCCTCCTGAATGCTGGGATTACAAGCGTGCGTCACCACGCCCGGCTCTGGTGGTGTCTTAAACGAGGGCAGTTACTATTTACCTCGCAAGAACTTCAGGCACTTTTGTTGTTTCTGGAGCTCAACATGTCAGGACAGATCTGGAAGCTTTGCCCCTTCTATCTGCCTTGTTGCCTAAGGTTGCTGCAGGTATCATGTGGCAGCATCTAAAGCAGGTAGGGAGAGAAGTGGGCCAACAACAAACATATCCCCAGGACATGCATATCTAGTATATGTCAAAGATATCATAAAGTGTGTATTTATAAACATATAAAAAGTTTGTATACAAACATACTTTTTTTTTTGTCGTACTCAGGGTGGAACCCAGGGGCATTCTGCCTCCGAGCTATACCCGCAGCTCTACTTTTTATTCTTCATTTTGAAACAGGGTCTCACCGAGTTGCAAAGGGCCTCACTAAGTAGCTGAAGCTGTGAACCATGATCCTCCTGTCTCAGCCTCCCCAGTGCTGTGATTACAAGCATGTGCCCCCACGCCTGGCTTACTTTTTGTTTTTTTTTAATCAAGGAGGAACTTGGGCCATATTCACAGCCCTGGGTCAATCACCAGTAAACAAGGTCAGGAGTGATCTATTTTGTTAGGGCCATTGTGATTCATGTCATGGGGTTGGGCACATTGCTGCCCATGAGAAATTGGAATGTTAGCAAGGAGGGAGAAGGGCTATTTGGGTAGGTAAAGAGCTGTCACAGGACAGGTTATCTGGAAACAGAATCTAAGATCAAATTGGGGATGCAAGATGTTTGTTAGGATCAAAATCTGTGAAAGGAGAGTTGCCTAGAGAGACACAGTGACTAAATAGGATGTCATATCCTGAATGTGTTCCCAAAACAGGGAAAGGACATTCAGTGAACACGAAGGACACCTAAATAAACTATGGGCTTTAGTTAGTAGTAATGTGTGAATACTGGTTCATTAACTTAACAAACTTTATATAAGGTGTTAGTAATAAAAGAAATTGGATACAGTTTACTTGGGAACTTTGTAATATTGTCTCAGTTTTTCTGTATAAAAAGCAAAGTCCATGATAAATGAACAGACAAACAAATGCCTGTCAAAGGAAGTGGGAGGTAACAGGACTGAGTAGAAGAAAAAGTCAAATTGCAAGGCAGCTCTAAGACACCTCAGCTAACCCGCCGCGGGGCTGTGAAGAGTATGGCCTGCCTGTGTCTCCCATCTGGACCCATCTGGGCCTTTATCCTAGACATATGGCCACTAGATGCAGACTAAGCTGGGGAGCCACAGTCCCGGGCAAAGTGGCTTTTTCTAGATACTGACAACTGGAGGTCTCTGTTGGCCATACTCTGTGCAGCTGGATGAGTCCCTCTGTGGCAGCAGGTCTGGGTGGTATCTCCATACCCAACACACCAGCACGTCTGCCTCAGCGAATCTCTGTGGAAGCCATGGAGATGTGCCACAAGGCCATCTTTAAGAGGGACGTATTGCCTCAGCCCCTGGAGGTTAGGGGAGGACACAGGGAGGAGAGACCCCAGGGATGAAGCCTGGGGAACTCCTGACCACTGCAGCCATCTCATAGTCATGGGTTATCTATAACCATGGAGGTGATGCACGAATTTCCAAGAACTCTATGACAGGGGTCATAGTCTCAGGTTCTTTATGAATTGCCTTTATTCCAAAATTGTACATGCAAGAGGGTTGTTTGAAACCCTAAAATACACTGGTTTCATGGAAATGGCAACAGTTAGGTTTTCCAGTAAGTCCACAAAAGACCACAATGTACCTGAAGTATAGCGGGGTTTCAGCTTTACTAATTGCTATTTATAATATGTTTTTTCATAGGAAGGTACCTTCTGAATTCTAGGAAGAGACATATCTCCCACTCCAGGTGGTCCTGACCACATTCTCTTCATTTCATGAGACAGTAGAGTAAGTTGGGAGTCCTGGTTGGTCTGGCTTCTTTCTTAACACCATTAGGATGTCATTTCTGTTCTGCCAAAGGATGGGACTATAGCAGGTATCCACAAGGAATCGAGACTCTGTCATCCAAAAATGATTGAAAAATAAAACTATGAAGATATTTTAGTGTTTTGCAACCTTTTTATCATCCTTGATTTTACAATGAAGACACTAAATAAAGTCCAGTGACTCATGTGACAGTCTCGAGGAGACTCAGTGACACAGCAGAGGTCAGTGATCGACGACGTTTTTGTATACTCTCAGACAATAAAGCTGAAGCCATATATTTAGTAGAGCACATATCTTATTTTTCTGAAGCATATCAGATCTTAATTCTTCAGACAAATAAGCAAAAGTAGGAATATTAAACTGAATCACTCTTGGAATGCATCTATAAGTTGCAACTATGACCTAGATAACTGTAACTATGGTCTATTCAAATCCTAGCCAAGAGTTTCAAAATTTCCTACCTAATGTATCTTTTTGAAAGACAATTCTAATATCTAGTATAAAGGTGTCTGTCTTTTTTTGGGGGGGCACTGTGGATTGAACTCAGGGTCATTGAACTCTGAACTATACCTCAGACCTTTTTTATTTTTATTTGAAACAGGATCCCACTAAGATTCTGAGGCTGGCCTTGAACCTGAGAACTTCCTGTCTCAGCCTCTCAAGTAGTGGGTTAACAGGTATGCACTACCACACATGGCCTGTGTCTTTATTATTCAAGAAGAATCAAACCAATCTTCTTCCCTTTCTTTTGTTATTTCATCTACCTAATGAATAAAACTAACCCTTATTCTCCTGTCTTTTAATTTTTTTTTCAGTACCCAGGGTTATTCTACCTCCGAGCTATACCCCCAGCCCCATTTTTTATTCTTTATTTTAAAACGAGGTCTCACTAAGTTGCAGAGGGCCTCACAAGTAGCTGAGGCTGTCTGCAAACCCGTGATCCTCCTGCCTCAGCCTCCCAAGTACTGGGATTACAAGCGTGCACCACCACGCCTGGCTTGTCTTTTGCTTCTGAGCAGACAGTGTAGACTAACACAGAAGCAGATAATTGGGGATTAGGGTGACTTGACTTTTAGTTTTCCCATTGTCATCAAGTAATGGGGATTCAGTAAACAATGGGTACCCAATAAATGTTAAATGTTAATTTCTTAAATTTTTTTGATCCCGATTTTCTTTTCATGTCAAATGAGACAGTTTTCCCTTGTGCCAGATACTGCTGGTTGGCTCATCTTATAGTCATTTCAGACCTCCTTTACCTGCCCACTTAGTATAGAATATAGGCTGGACCATGACATGACTTAGCCTCCCCTGAGGTGAGGCCTGGCTCATGTGACCTAAGGAGCCATCTGTGAGGGTTTCTGGGCAGACTTACTTTCCTAAAGTGGCAAAGATGGGGGAAGATAGCCTTTTTCTTGCCTTCTGTTTACTGCCCCTAAAGCAATTGTCTCGAATCAGGAATACTGTCTCCCCTCCAGTATGAGGAGAAGTGTCTACACTCCAAGACTGGAAGAGCCTGGAAACAAGCTCCTGCTGAGCCACACGGCTGAGCCACCGCACCCATCTCAGAGCTGCTCACCATGACCTTCTTCTTATGGGAAGTAATTACTGTCAGGTTTTCTCTTTTTTACAACCAAAGTCACATCCTGAGGTATTTTAAGCACCTCCACATCTTAATAAAGTGATGGTCTCTAGCACTACCTCGTTCTGACTCTTTTCCTTACAAGACTGACCAAATCAAGTGTTTTCTTAGCATTCTACAATCATAGGTGGAGTTTAATTTCCTTTCCCTTATTCTCTAGTAGAAGTATTAGCAGTGAAATAACAATAAGCTTATTAATTGGAGGGGAAAAAGTAGGAAAGTAAGACTTAAAAATAACTCATATTTAAATACTCAGAAAAACAACCATGAGGAAAATATACTGAGAGTAACTTGGGGGATAATCTCCACTTCTTTTCTTCTTCCCAGAAGCCTTAGGAGGCGCCACATAAGCAGGGCTATATAAAAGTTTGGCAAGTCATTTTCTCCACCTTATAAAAGAACTTCAGCCTCGGGACTCCCCTCCCTGGATAATTTTCACATAATCCAAGGAGAAGGATGGCTTCCTTATGCAGGATGAAGTACAAGGAAGACGGTCACATCAGGACAAAGGGAAAAGAGCCACTGTGCTCAACTCCATTGTGCCTCTAATCCTGGCATCTGATAGCCCTTCACAGAGTCCAGGAAAGTGGAATTGAAAAGAGGCTGCGAAGGCACCTGTCCAAGGCCATTTCTGAGCTGCCCACACTGGTCTGGCTGGTTTCCTCTGGGAGGCAGAGCACTCAGCGGCAGCAAGAGGGACAGTGTCATGTTGCCTGAGAACACAGTTGTGCTGCAGCCTCTGGGAAGGGTTAGGGTTGGGTTGATCTATTTCAGTCGCTGTGAATAATGGGGCTTTCCATCAATATGCCTCATGATCAGAGATACCAGATTGACTAATACAACTCATTGATCTGGGGGTTCTTCCTGTCACCCGCCTGACTCCAACACTCACTGTGCCTTTTGGTGAGCTCATATGTTTGAGTAGTCCAAGCCTTAAGGGCATCACCAAAAAGTAGAGCTTTGACTCAATAGCTTTTAGATAATAATTTTGTTGGGGGTTACTAGAGATTGAACTCAAGGTCATTCTACCTCTGAATCACACCCTCAGATCTATTTTATGTTTTGATTTTGAAACAGGATCTCACTAAGTTGCGGAGACTGGCCTGGAACCGGTGATGCTCCTGCCTCAGACTCCCAAGTACTGGGATTACAAGTGCGGGCCACTATGCTCGGTTTAGATAATTTTTAAAAACTAGATGAAATAGTACTAGAGATATAGCTCAGTGGTAGAGCACTTGTCTAGCATGTACAAGGTTTATTCCTTAGCACTAAGGGGAAAAAAGTGATTAAGTCATCAAAGACATTGATAAAACAAAATTATGTTAAAAGGACATTTCTGGATTCCCTCACTCTTTCATTTCTTTCTTGCTAGTCTCACATGCACAGATGTAAGTTCTTTGTCTTCAGGTGCGTGGATCTCAGTTCTCACATTTCTCTAAATTTAAAATGAGAGAAGAAATGAAGGTAGTTCTTGAGTTCAGTTCACATAAAAAAAACTTGGGCCCAGAAAGGTGACCAGTAGCAGAAGAGATACCACAGGGTACAGCCTGAGCTGCTTCTGTCATTGCGTTGGGCTTGAGTGTCTAATCTGTGAAGTGAGGTGACACTCCTACAATTATCTTCAGGATGATTCCTTATAGCTGCACTGGCCCATGATTCTGTTGGAGACTTCTGAGTAAGGCTAAAGCTATTCAGTACTTTTTTTTTTTTCCAAAAACTTTTTTTTTTTAAACTCTGAGAATGATTTCAAAGGAATATATCTTTTGCAACTTCAAAAGTGTTCTGAGTAATTGCTTTTTATCATACTGCTTTCTTGAGGCAATGTGCATCTAGAACAGCGCTCGCTATATTCCTCAGGCACTCAGTTCCTCTTTTAAAATGGTGATGCCTGCCACTGCCAGTAATCTGATAGCCACGTTTAGGGTACTACTGAAGCCAAGCCCTTCTGTATATGAAAAGAGTTTAAATGAGTGTTTCAACGTGTATGTTTAGTGAAACCTAGGTATTTGTTTAAAATATAAACACACAGCAAATATTGTTTTTAGGTTTTTTTAGCCTGTAGTAACATAGCTAAGTGGTAAAAAGTATTAAAATTATATGATATGCATTAAAGCTCACGTCAGCTTGTAGAAGTTATGAATTCTTTGGCAGAAGACCTTAAACACCTCAAGATATAAGGAATCTTTAAAAAACAATAATAGCAAGTATCCAATTCATACTGAAGACGTGCCAACCGATGACCCAATTCTTTCTTTCTTTCTTTCTTTCTTTCTTTCTTTCTTTCTTTCTTTCTTTCTTTCTTTCTTTCTTTTATATTGGGGTTGAACCCAGGGGTTTTTTACTTCTGAGCTACACCTCAACACTTTTTAATTTTCATTTTGAAACAGGGTCTCACTAAGTTGCTGAGACTGGCCTCAAACCTGTAATCCAGCATCATTTCACATTTTTACATTATTATGAAGGAAGCATTATTATCCCTGTTTTACAGATCAAGCACTGGAGACTCAGACACACCAGGGATGACACTGGCACCTGAGCTCAGGTCTCCACACTCCGTCCCCAGGGCCAGTCTGGAAGGCATTCCTGCTGATTGCTTTTGCAAAAGTCATTCCCACATATTAAAGAGATCTATTGGTCCCAGAGTATGTAAGGCAGTAAGGTAAGCATTCTTAATGAAAGCCCTGTTTTTTTAATTTTATTATTTTTTGTGGCATTGGGGATTAAAACCAGGGACATTCTATCTCCAAGCTACACTCCCAGTCCTATTTTGTTTTTATTTTAAAACAGGGTCTCGCTGGGTTGATGAAAGTCTTAGTACTTGCTGAGGTTGGCCTTGAACCTGTGATCTTCCTGTCTCGGCCTCCCAAGTGCTGGGATCACAGGCATGTGCCACTGTGTCCAGCTGAAAGTCTTGTCTTAGTAAAGGAAGAAAATTCTAGAGGAGAGGGTAGGGACACATATAATAAAGCAATTAGTCATATGGTAGCACTTTAGACAAGGCACTACTGTAAATGCTTTATGAATATTAACCCAAAGTCTTGACAACTTTATGGACAGGTGCTAATATAATCGCCCCATTTTTCCAGGTTAAAAATAAAGGCCCAGAGAGATTATATAATTTGTTCTGTGCCACCCAGGCAGTCAGTGGTAGAGCTGGGATTTGATCTTAATAAATCTTGCTCCAGAATTTCTGTTGTTAACCCCCTCACCTTGCTACTTTTGTCTTGTACTTAATTCCTATTATCAGTCAGTCTAATGGCAGGTCCTGCTGAAGCTCTAAACCAGGGCAAAGAGTCACTTGCAGATCCTTTATATGCTAGTGTTATTTCTTGCTTGGAGTAGATAGATGTTATTTGGCCCATGGCTGGAAGGTTTCTGTGTAAACCAAGCAATACCATCTGCTTCCTCAGGCTGCTTTGGGTTAGGGTCACCATAAAATAACTTCCTTTTCTCCATCCAGACTCCTCCACATGCTCCCCTCCGTATCTTTATTATTTATTATTATTATTATTATTATTATTATTATTGTTATTATTATTGGTGCATTGTAGTCATACATCTTAATGGGATAAAAGACTTGTGGAGACATACATGTACACATCATCCAATTAGCTCTTACCCAATCCCCACTCCATTCCCTCCCAATCCCTCCTACCCATGCTTGGCTTAGTGATTGACTTTGATTGTTTGTTTAAGTACATCATGTGTGTATCTTTATTTATTTTTTTTTAATTTTTTTTAATATATTTTATTTTTTATTTATTTTTTTTAAACAATTTTTTATTGAACATAAGTAGTATACATTTATACTATATTTGGTGCCCTCTCCCCCCCTCCCCCCCCCCACCAATGGTTGTCCAGGTTAACCATGTCTTATTCATAATTTTACACATGTTCAGGTGTAGACCCTCATTAATCCAGATCGGTCTTTCTCCTCTCCTATCTTTCCATTAAAACTTAACTAGTATTTCCCCTCTAATATCTGGGGTCCTACTGGTATCCTTTGTGTTTTCTAGTTTGGGCATATTAGAGGAAACATGTGTATCTTCTCCTTCTGTGCTTGGCTGATCTCACTTAACATGATGTTCTCCAGGGCTTTCCATCTTCTTGCAAATGATGTAATTTTGTTCTTCTTTATGGCTGAATAGAATTCCATTGTGTGTATTTCCCACAGTTTTGCTATCCATTCATCTGTTGATGGTGATCTGGGTTGGTTCCATATTTTGGCTATTACAAATTGTGCTGCTATGAACATAGGTATGCATACGTTGCTGTATTTCTCTGAATTCAACCCCTTTGGTAAGATACCTAGGAGTGGTATAGCTGGATCATATGGTGGATCTATTCCCAACTTTCTCAGGAATCTCCACACAGATCTCCATAGTGGCTGAACTAGTTTGCACTCCCACCAACAGTGTAAAAGAGTTCCTCTTTCCCCACATCCTCGCCAGCATTTGTTGTTGTTTGATTTCTTTATGCTTGCTACTCTGACTGGGATTAGATGGAATCTCAGTGTAGTTTTGATTTGCATCTCCCTGATGGCCAGTGATGAAGAACATCTTTTCATGTATCTATTAGCCCTTTGTATCTCTTCTTTTGTGAAGTGTCTATTTAGTTCATTTGCCCATTTCTTGATTGGGTTGTTTGTTTTGCTAGTGTAGAGCCTTTTGAGCTCTTTGTATACTCTGGATATTAGCCCCCTATCAGAATGGTGGCTGGTAAAGATCCTTTCCCATTCTGTAGGCTTCCTCTTTAGGTTACTGATAGTTTCCTTTGATGAGAAGAAACTTTTTAGTTTGATGTTGTCCCATTTGTTTATTCTTGCTTTAATTTCCTGAGCTTTGGAGGTTTTGTTGAGAAAGTTACTGCTTGTGCCAATATGTTGTAGTGTTGAACCTATGTTCTCCTCTACTAACTTCACTGTCTCAGGTCTAATTTCTAAGTCTTTAATCCATCTTGAGTTGATTCCTGTGTTGGGTGAGATATAGGGGTTTAGATTCATCTTTTTACAAATGGTTAGCCAGTTCTCCCAGCACCACTTGTTGAAAAGGCTGTCTTTTCTCCAGCGTATGTATTTGGCCCCTTTGTCAAAGATTAATTGACTAAAGATGTGTGGGTTTGTTTCTGTATCTTCTATTTTAATCCACTGGTCAGTATATCTGTTTTTGTGCCAGTACCATGCTGTTTTTACTACTATTGCTCTATAGTATAGTTTGAAGTCTGGGATTGTAATGCCTCCTGCATGTTTCTTGTTATTGAGAATTGCTTTGGCTATTCTAGGTCTTTTCCTTCTCCATATGAAGTTCATGATTGATTTTTCTAGGTCTTTGAAGAATGTCACTGGTATTTTAATGGGAATTGCATTGAACCTATAGATCAGATCTTCTTCTATTTCTTTCTTTAATGTTTTATAGTTTTTGTTGTAGAGGTCTTTTACATCTTGGGTTAGGTTTATTCCTAGGTATTTTATAGGTTTTGAGGTTATAGTGAATGGAATTGTTGTTTTTGTTTCTTTCATTGTGGATTCGTTGTTGGCGTAAAGAAAGGCCACTGATTTCTTTAGGTTGATTTTGTAACCTGCGACTTTGCTGAATTTGTCGATCAGCTCCAGAAGTCTTTTGGTTGAGTTCTTTGGGTCTTCCAGATAAAGGATCATGTCATCTGCAAATAAGGATAGTTTTACTTCCTCTCTTCCTATGTGGATTCCTTTGATTTCCTTCTCTTGTCTGATTGCTGCAGCAAGAGTCTCAAGGACTATATTGAAAAGGAGTGGTGATAGTGGGCATCCTTGTCTTGTTCCTGACTGAAGCGGAAATTCTTGCAGTTTTTCCCCATTCAATATAATGTTGGCTTTGGGTTTGCAGTATATTGCCTTGATGATGTTGAAGTATTTTCCTTCTATCCCAATTTTTTGCAGTGTTTTTAACATAAATGGGTGTTGGATTTTGTCAAATGCTTTTTCAGCATCTATTGCTATGATGATGTGGTTTTTGTTCTTGGTTCTATTTATGTGGTGAATAACATGTATTGATTTGCGTATGTTGAACCAGCCTTGTTTTTCTGGGATGAAACCGACTTGGTCCTGATGTATTATTCTCTTGATATAGTTTTGAATGCGTATAGCTAGTATTTTGTTTAGAATTTTTGCATCTATGTTCATTAAGGATATTGGTCTGTAGTTTTCCTTTCTTGAGGTATCTTTATTTGGTTTGGGGATTAATGTGATACTGGCCTCATAGAAGGAATTTGGAAGAGTTCCTTCTCTTTCAATTTCCCGGAACATGTTATGAAGTATTGGTATTAGTTGTTCACTGAAGGTTTTGTAGAATTCAGCTGGGAACCCATCTGGGCCTGGGCTTTTCTTTGGTGGAAGAATTTTTATTGCCATTTCTATTTCTTTGGTTGTTATTGGTTGGTTTAGGCTTGCTATGTCCTCTTGGTTGAGTGTAGGAAGGTTAACTGTGCTTAGAAATCTGTCAATTTCATCCAGGTTTTCAGATCTATTGGAGTATAAATTTTTAAAGTAGTTTCTGATAATATTTTGAATTTCTTCACTATCCGTGGTGATATCTCCTTTTTCATTTCTAATTTTGATAATTTGAGTTGATTCTCTTTTTCTTTTGGTTAGGTTGGCCAGGGGTTTATCAATTCTATTAATCTTTTCAAAGAACCAACTTTTTGTTTTATTGATTCTTTGAATTGTTTTTTTGTTCTCTATTTCATTTATTTCTGCCCTAATTTTGATGATTTCTTGCCTTCTGCTGGCTTTGGGAATAGACTGTTGCAGTCTTTCTAGGTCCTTTAGTTGTGTCATTAGGTTCTTTACTTGGAGGTTCTCTGTCCTTCTTATGTGGGCACTCAATGCAATAAACTTTCCTCTTAGAACTGCCTTCATGGTGTCCCATAGGTTTTGGTAAGTTGTGTCTCTGTTTTCATTTGTTTCCATAAATTTCTTTATTTCTTCCCTAATTTCTGCCCTTACCCATTCATCATTCAATAGTGTATCATTCATTCTCCATGAATTTGAGTACTTTCTTTTGAGTTTCCTGTTGTTGATTTCTACTTTGATTCCATTGTGGTCTGAAAAGATGCATGGAATTATATTACATTTTTTGAATTTGCTGGTATTTTCTTTGTGTCCCAGGATGTGATCTATTTTGGAGAAGGTTCCATGGGCTGCTGAGAAGAAAGTGTATTCTGTAGTTCCTGGTTGAAATACTCTGAAAACGTCTATTAGGTCCATTTGGTTTATGGTTTCCTTTAGTTCTAAAGCGTCTTTACTCATCTTTTGACTTGAAGATCGATCCAGTGGTGTGAGAGGCGTATTAAAATCTCCCAGAATTATTGTATTTGGGTCTACTTGGGATCTTATGTCCAGTAGGGTTTCTTTTACAAATGTGGTTGCACCCACATTTGGGGCATAAATATTTACTATCATTATATCTTCTTGGTGTATTGTTCCTTTTAATAAAAGGAAGTGCCCTGATTTGTCTCTTTTGATGTGTTTTAGTTTAAAGTCTGTTTTGTTGGATATCAGGGTTGCTACCCCTGCTCTTTTTTGGTCACTGGTGGCATGGTATATCTTTTTCCATCCTTTCACCTTCAGCCTGTGAATGTCTTTGGCTGTGAGGTGAGTTTCTTGCAGACAGCATATATTTGGATTATGTTTCCTAATCCACATTGCCAGTCTATGTCTTTTGATTGGTGAGTTAAGTCCTTTGACATTAAGAGATATTATTGAAATATGATTTTTGTTTTCTGTCATTTTGTGTTCTGTCTACTCTTGGGTGGTGTGATCTTTCTTCTTTACTTAAATGGCCCACTTATTAACTTCCTCTCTTCTCTGATTCTGAAGTCTGCTTCTTTTTTCTTCCTTTTGATTTATTTCTTTAAGAATTTTCTCTAGTGTTGGCTTTGAATTCATGAATTTTTTGAGATTCTGTTTATCCTGGAAGACTTTGACTTCCCCATTGATCTTGAATAGTAGTTTTGCTGCATAGATGAGTCTTGGCTGGAAGTTATTTTCTTCCAGGGTCTGAATCACGTCGTACCAGTCTCTCCTAGCATTCCTAACCTGGGTTGTATAGTCTGGGGTGATTCTTATTGTTTTGCCTCTATATGTCACCAGTCCTTTTTTTCTCACTGCTTTTAAGATTCCTTCCTTGGCCTCTATGCTGGTCAATTTGGTTATTATGTGGCATGGAGTGGTTTTTCTTTGGTCCTGTCTCAGTGGAGTTCTGTATGCCTCCTGGACTTGAAGATTCAAGTCTCTTTCCATATTTGGAAAATTCTCTGAGATTATTTCCTTGAAGATATTACAGATGCCCTTGGTCTGTACCTCTATCCCTTCCTCGATGCCTATTATCCGTAAATTAGGGCGCTTCATATTATCCCATAATTGCTGGATGTTTAGGTTTTGTTGCTGTAAAGATTTCTGTATATCGCTGACTGTGTTTTCGGTTTGGGATGTACTGTCTTCTAATGTTGATATTCTGTTTTCCATTTCATCTAATCTTCCAGAATTTCTTTCTATTGCTGTCTTCATTTCACTTATTGCCTCTTTCATTTCGTTCCAGACCTCTTTCTGATTCTTTTTTAGTGTTTCTAGTTCACCTTTAACCTCCTCTATACTCGTTTTAAATCCTTTCATCATATTGAACATCAAGATTCTGAACTCCCCTTCTTGCATTTCTAGTAGGTCAGTATTCGTGATTTCTGATGTCTCTTCATAATTCCTGGTTCTCATATTTATAGCGTTCTCTGTCTTGTTTTTCTGATTTCTACCCATCATTCGTGAGTACTGTGCTTAGTCAAATCTTAATATTAGGAGTTTGGGGGTATTGGTTAGTCAGCAGAGCCTTTCCAGTGTTGAGGGTGGGTGATGTGCAAGGAGCTGGGGTGATTGGTAAAGGAGTCGGGTTACGTAGAGGATATGTTAGGTTGAGAAAGACTTAAAGTATGATAAGGTAATAACTTGTTAGGAATGAGAGAGAGTTAACTACTAGGACTCTTGTCGTTGGTAGAGTAATTATGGATATAAGAGATACTTTGAGTATTAAACCAGGAGGTATATTATGGGGAAAAGTTTGGGGGGAGAAAAGTATGTAGGTTAGTGTGGGTAGGTTTGTAAATAGGGATGATGGGAGGAGCAGACAGACATAAAAAAAAAAAAAAAGAATCCACCCAAGATACCAAGACTTTTATGTAATCCAAGAAAAATGAAGGAAAACCAATAAAAGGAGGAGAGTGAAGAGAAAAAAAAAAGGAAGGGAAGAGGAAGAAAGAGGAAAAAGAACAAGAAAAAAGTAAAAGGAACTAGCAGCTGTGTGAAATAAAAAAATAAGGCAAACTATCCAATGTATGTATGTATATATATATATATATATATATATATATATATATATATATCACAACAAGTTAAAGTAAAATAAGTGTGGGTTAAAAGAAAAAAAAATAAGTCAGCAATAACCCTACCAAAACAAAAGCACTATAAAAGCAAAATACAACAAAACATCCACATTAAAAGTAAAACAAACAGTCCTCCTTATTTACGCATTTGGGGTCAGGTCCAAATAATATGTGTGTATCTGATTGCTTTGGTAGCTTTCAGAATACCATCCAATGTCTCTTAGTTTTCTTTTTACTCTATTTTTATCTTCTTAAGTCACTCTGGGTGTTTGGACACCTTTCTCTCCTTTAGCTGCTTTAGGTTCATGTGTCCGGATGTCTGATTTCACTGTTATTTGATTCTGTACAATTCACAGGTTCTGCGAAATTCTAACCTGTGGTCAGCACCTCTGCACTCACCACCCTAGCCTCCAGCCTGAGCGTCCCTACAGCAGGGGTGGAGAATGACCAAAGTATAGTTGAAACCTCCCCCTGAGGTCCTGAGCAGATTTTGTGGCCCGATGGATTTTCTTGTGTCTCTAGAAATTCCAGCTGGGCTAGCCGGTGTGGTCCCAAGATGTACCCTGGGCAAATGGGTGCTGGTTCCTGGATGCCCACACTTACTGCCAGAGCTCTGCCTATTCCAAGAGTGCAGGCTGGATGCGCTGCTAATACTGGACCCAAGTGAGAGTGGATGCAGCTGTCTATTGCTGCTGGTATGCTCTTCCAAGGTGTATTGAGCTGTGTTCTTTTCTTAGCACTAAGCCTCTGGTTACCAGGAGGGTGGGAACACCCAGCGGTGGGCCAGGGGTGCAGGGTAGGTGCTCAAGGGTCCAGTGCGCGTTGTCCAGCAATGGTCTCTGCCTCCTGTGGGACGTAGAAGCTGGGGGTGCCCCACGGAGATTTCCGGGTCACCCAGGGCTTTTGCAGCCTGGAAGGCCGGCTCTGGCAAGGTGGCAGGGGCTAGACACACAAGCAGACTTCAATTTAGAGGCAGCAGTGTACAGGTACTGACTACCAGCAGGGGACCGTGGCGCAGGTAAGGTGCGCGAGGAGAGTGCTGGGGTCTGAGGCTTGAGCCCGTGCTGGGCACACGCTAGGACCCCAACTTACCAGGGCGCCCTCAGGTACCTGAATTGGTGCAGGAGTCCGTGGAAGTCTCTATGCAGTTGTGATCTTGTCGCTGGTGGGCACACAGAATTCTGGAGGCTGCTGCTCACTGTTTAAGATGCGGTCCTAAGCCCGTTTTTAGTCCCGAATTATCTTTCCGTGGTAATTTCGGGCAGGCAGCTCCTTGGGCAGCTGCAAAGGCAGCCCGCCGCCGTCAGCGTTCCGATCAGTGTTCCGAATGTATTTGCAGCCGGTCCCGTGTCCGATCTTTGTTCTTCTTCTTCAAGTTCAGGGTTCCGCCGAGGTACCTGGATGTGTTTTGGTTCCTGGTATGTATTTATTTTGTTGATTTAGACACTGCTTTCTAAGTATTTAAACTTTATTTGCTTCAGCTACTGAGAAGTGCTATGTCCCTCAGTCGCCATTTTGAAAAAAAAAAAAAAAAACAAAAACAAAAAAAAACGTGTGTATCTTTAAAATAGAGAATAATGGGCACCCCAGTGAGTTTTGCAATGATTGTCATTAGGGATACAGAAGTATACTATCCCTGCTTTTTGCCAGTTCATTGAAACTTCAAAACATTCCAGAGTTCATTGGAAGTTCAGTGAGAGAAAGCAAGTCCATGAAACACACACACTGCACCGAAGGACAATACGGCAAGAACCAATGTGGGCTGCAGTTGTCCGGGGGGCTTCCCTGGGGATGGAGGATCAAGCTGGGCCTTGAGGAAGCATTATTATTTGGCTCAGCCAGTTGGGAAGGAGAGAGTGGCTCAAATGTAAAGAAGTAAAGGAAGAGGGACGAGAGATGTGGTTCAACTCTCCCCGTGTCTGTGTTGCTGCTGTTGTGCACCAATAATTTTATCCTCCCTGGAATCTCAGTCCTTCCTTAAGCTCAAGAAGATATATGGCTCATGTGTACCAAATGGGCAATCTGGACCCAATGAAACATTTGTTTTCTAGTGAATGCTCTATGAAGAAATGAAGACAGTATTTGAAGAACGTCAAAAGAGTAGCTACAGTACAACCAAGTATTGACGCAATGCCTAGATAGCATGAAGCCCTAGGCTATCAAAGACCCAGTAACTACACAGCACAATGGCATAAAACTGAAGAGGGCCACAGTTCATTCTGCGTTTGAGAGCTCGTGACAGCCATATGATTCTTCCACACAAATACACAAAATCCCATATGCTTTTCAGGTGAGTTTCCTGGCTTGTAAAATGGGGATAACAAATGTGTCTGTCTCATTATGTTGTTGAAGAGATTAAGTGAATTAATATACACAGAGTACTCAGATCAATTCTTGTTGACTCATATCACCATCCACTGAGAGGTATTTTTAGGAAGAGGTGCTAACTAGCTAAACAAGTGACACAGGCCTCGTGTGAAAAATGTATGTTGAAAGAGGCAGATAGAGACATGGGGCCTCGAGTGGCTCCAAAACGAGCCACTTTCTACAAGAACCTTCTATGTAACCTTTTCTATGACATCAACAGGCATGGCTCATCAAACAGAGTGAGTGAAGTAAATGAAAACACAGAATTTGCTTTATTTTACGCACTTTAAAAAATCTGGTAGTTGTTTAGCATAGTTTTATTATATATAACATGAAGCCAAACCCAATGAAAAGCTATAAAAGATAACCCCAATACTGTTCCTTAGTAGCTGTCATTCTTTTTGAGAATGATCTGCACTTTGGGAAGGGGCTGCGTAGGGCATGTAATCAGGATTACAAAGCTGGCTTTCTTTAGTTTTTAAAACAAAAGAGAGCGGAAAGGATATCATGAACATGTGTTTAATCTGGGCACTCTTTGATAATTTTCCTTACCATTCAGCATGTTGGAAAAATTTCAGTTTTCATCTAAAGAGATGCACCCTTCAGCTCATTTTCCTCTGTAACCAATCTTATACCATTTTAAGCCCCACCCCCACTTCGGTTCCACAAATCTCTCCATCCCTACTAGAAGCAGTAGCATGTTTTGCATCTTTCTCTTTGGGGATTTCCACTTCAGCCTGACCAGTTTCGGTAAATGCTAACCCCATTTTTTTCCTTTCATCTCAGTCAGCCCCCTTGGTAGCACCTATTCACGGGGCTTAGTTCTGAGGGTAAGCTGTCTACACCCGAGTGATGGGGCAGACAGAGGAAGCCTAGTAAAAATGAAATTTCAAGAGTGACCTTGATCAGTAGGAGTAATAACACCAGGGAATGGTGCGTAGAGCTGTGAGAGGCAAGGTGGTCAGAGGGGTGACAAGGAAAATGAAGCGTAGAAGGCTGGCAGGGGGTCCCTCTGCAGCCAAGGCCAGGCCGACTCTGTCCCAAACTAAGAGGCACTGTGTTGATTTGATGCTGTGCATCATATAATTCCTTTCTCCAGCTGGCTTTCAATTCAAAGAGGACTTGGGTCCATATGCAACTCAAGCTTGTTGGTTTCCAGAAAGGAATAAATTCCTGTGAGATGCAGACTGTAGAGATGGCTCCAGTGGCAGATCTGTAACTTCCATCGAATCCAGTATATTGTAAGTCCTGCCAAACCTTGTTGCTAGATGACTGTTTTAGTCTCTCTCTCTTTCTCTCTCTCTCTCTCTCTCTCTCTCTCTCTCTCTATATATATATATATATATATATATATATATATATATTTCCCCCCCCCCCCCGCTATAACAGAATACCACAGACTGAATAATTTATAATGAAGAGAAACTTATTGGCTCATGGGTCTGGAGGCTGGGAGTCCAAGATAAAGGGCTGGCCTCTGGTGAGGGCTTTACCATCCCATCTTAGGAGAAGAAAGAGAGGGAGAGGGAAAAAAGAATAGAGGAAAGAGAAGAGAGAGAGGGAGAGAGGGAAAAGGGAGCCAAATTGTTCTTTCATGAGGAATCCACTCTAGAAATAATGGGATTAATATATTCATAAGTGCTGAGTCCTTGTGGCCTAATCACCACTCAAAGGTCCTACCTCTTAAAATTATTACAATGGCAACTCAATTTTAACATGAGTTGGGGAGTGGACAAACATTCAAACCATAACAATGACCTCTAAACCATAACAATGTCAACTCTAAAAGTCCGTACAGCCTTATTGGTGTTCCTGTTTCCTTTTGTACAGAGAGGGGTGCGCTTCCTGGCTGAACTGCTAGGGTGTGTGAAAGTATGCGCTCAAGCTTGTCCTCTGCCTTCCCACCAGGTCAGTTTTCTCTAGGGTTCTCATGGTGAATCCCTTTTGAAATGTAAGGTCCTGAAAGAGAGGGCCCATGTGTTCTGCAGCTCTGTGCACCCTGCCAGGACCTGTAGGCTTTCAACAAAAGTCATTTGACGAGTTCCAGTTGGTTGGCAGATACGAAAAACAGCTGTGATTTCCAGAGAGAGAGAAAGAGAGAGGAGGGAGAGAGAGAGAGAGAGAGAGAAAGAGAGAACTGTGACTGCTGAAATCTGTTATCTTTGACTCTGCCTTTGTCTTTTATCTTTTCCTTCAGATAACAGACTATTCTGTTTTGCATTCTACCGGCAAATACCAATTAAAGACCACCCTTTGACAGTTTTGCCATCTCGATGCACACAATTTGAATTGCTTCCTTCAAATAGTCTGTTCCCAGTACTTTAATTATGAATTCCAAACAGCTCTTAAACTTGCTCAAGAAAGAAAGTTGAAAAGGATGTTTTTGAAAATGTCTAAATTGTTACTCATTGACTTACTTTTTATTCAATAAATATATGAGGAGCCACCCCTGGCTGATTCGTGATCAGTTGCTTACTCATCTCTCTCTTCCACACTTTCCTCCTATGCAAAATAGAACTAGTAATAGCACTTATCAAATAGGTTGCCAGGAGATTAAATTCTGAACATCAAAAACTTGCCCTCAAGAATATGACCATCTAAATTGGGCATGGTGATGCACACCTGTAATCCCATTACTTGGGAGGCCGAGACAGGAGGATCACAGGTTCGAGTTCAGCCTCAGTGACTTAGTGAGCCCCTGTTTCAAAATGGAAAATAAAAAAGGGTTGGGGATGTAGCTCAGAGGTAGAATGCCCCTGGGTTCAACCCCCAGTCTCCCTCCGCCCCCTCACCCCATAATATGACCATCTAGTTGAGGGCAATGTTGACTCTAATTAGATGTTAAATATTAATACGAGTTGAATTGTCCAGTGAATGTGTGAAGGGACAAGTGCTGTGGAGGGTTGGCCCTTCTCTTATCCACACCCCCCCTTTTTTTTTTTAGCTCAGAAGTGATATTCTTCATTCAGTCCTGCCCTTATTCTTTCTCAGACCAGGCAGAGCCTCCTGCGGCACGTCACTGGCTGAACTCCCAGCTTATCCACTCATCCACAGACCCCATCTGCTTCCAGCTCTGCCTCCCATTTACACTTCAGCAGCATTCCTGGCCAAGCACTGGGCCTCAAGGCTGGTCTGTCTTCTCTTCTACCAGTTTAGCTCTCTTCTGTATGAAAAGTCTCCCTTTCCTACCATTCTGACATAAGGCTTGTGTTATGGTTTGGATCTGAAACGTCCCCACAAACACGCATGGGTT
This sequence comes from Muscardinus avellanarius, assembly GCF_963383645.1. NCBI lineage: Eukaryota > Metazoa > Chordata > Mammalia > Rodentia > Gliridae > Muscardinus > Muscardinus avellanarius. The sequence goes on along the minus strand of NC_137787.1, from coordinate 99,025,285 downwards.
GAAAGCTGGTCCCCAGGACAGCGAGATTTGCAGGTGGGGCTTCCAGGCAAGAGAGATGAAGAGGGCTCCGACCTCAGCAGTGAGGTTAGACTGTAGAAGGGCATACTTCCTGACTAATGTCAAAAGCCGATTGTCCTTTGCCATGAGTGGAACAAATAACCACTCATTTAGCACCTAGCACTGACAAGCTGTGTCAGTCAGCCTTTTGTCATTGGGACCAAATATTTGACAAGAACAGCTTAGTGGAGCAAAGGCTTATTTTGGCTCATGGTTTTATAGGTTCATCCATGATCGGCTAGCTCCAAGGCAGAAGCATCATGGTTCATGGTTGTAAGGCAGAGGTTTGTTGCTTAGCTCTTGGCATGGGGGAAAGAGAGAGAGAGAGAGAGAGAGAGAGAGAGAGAGAGAGACAGACAGACAGACAGACAGACAGACACACACACACACACACACACACAAGAGACCTTCCCAAGGTACGTTCCCAATGCCCTACTCCTTCCGTCTAGGTTCTACCTCCCAGTAATCCATTTGGCTATCAATGAATTAATCCCCTTTGTCTAATGAGAAAGTCCCCCAAACTTCTTGAAAGATACACACTAAAAACCCATAACCAGTTGCAGCCATTGCCAGACTTAGCCTGAGGATCCCATTAGAGGCTGTGATGCTAGGTGAAGGAGGTGATATTGTACTATTTGTGGTAAAGAACAATGTGCTTTTCACATTAGTCAGAAAGTACACATCTCTATAATCTAAATTTGCTCAAACTACATTTGTTTTAGTCTTTTCTCTTGCTTTTATCCATAAAGTTGCCAAGTCCAAACGATGTCAGTTTTATGCACTTTTATTTTTTTTGTCTTGAAAGTAATTTTATTTCCTATTCTAAACATATTTTCAATAATCTCTAATCCTTACTGCTTGGTATTCTGTACTAATACTTTTATTTTTGTGGTACTGGGGATGAAATCAAAGGGCATTCTACCTCTGAGCTACACCCCCAGCTCTCTTTTTTATCCTTGATTTTGAAACAGGGCCTCACTGAGTTGCAAAGGGCCTCACTAAGGAGTAGCCGAGGCTATCTGTGAACTGCAATCCTCCTGTCTCAGCCTCCCAAATGCTGGGATTCCAAGCGTGTGCCATCACGTCTGGCTTGTACCAATATTTTTATTGCTTGCTATAATGCAGTTTTTGCCACCTCCTTCAGGTTACAAAATAACGCAGCCTTGTTTAGCATCTTTGGAACGACAGCTGTTAGGTGAGTTTCTTATCATTGCAAAGCACTGGAAAAGTGAAGTGAATGACAGGTACGATCTAAAAATTAAATTGTTTGTGGCACTTGTCTTTTCATCAGAGTTCAGCAAGAGTACATGGCGTTTCCCGTGGAGCCTCAGCACCAGGTGAAGGCATAGATCTGTCACTCAACTGGCTCTGAAACAAACGATGCTCTTCCTGCTTATTAATTTAGGCAAAACGAGCTACTTCCTATCTCAGCAGTAGACATCCAAAACAGAGATAACGTTCTCATCTTGGATTCCCAGGAACAGGAAGGAGGCCATCCTAGGAGAACGACACTGCATCTGGCCAATGATATACCCCTAAAACCTAACTATGGGCAACCTCTGGATAAATCAAACATCAAGGCAAAGAAGTCTTACAAAGGAAATAACTGGAGAGGTATGGGCAAGGGCTCTCATGTCTAGCTGCCCGGGAGGGAGCAAGGCGGTGGCAGCCAACATGTGAGTAGCACGTTCCTCCCTTCAGAGCCTCCATGGGAGGTCTAGACTCAGGCCACTCAGTTTATGCATATTTTGACAGGGTGTGCCAGTTCAAAGCTTTAACACTGGGGGAAATTGAGCTCATTAATGCCTTCCAGGTAGGCATTGGAAAGTCCACAGTTTGCATTTGTAATGACTGTTCTCATGTCCCACTACCCCAACTGACACTTCCTCCCATGTCTCCAAGCCCCTCCCAATCTCTCTCATTCTGATCCCCCCCAGTAGCTGATCCGATTCGCATACCCTACCCTAGTTATCTACAGTTCTAGCCATGATAGGGCTCCTGGCCAAGTAGACTTGGCTATTGTATGTAGGTGCTTGTGTACAAATCACTACTCTCCAACCAGGTTATAAATTCACTGAGTGCAGACAGGATCCCTATTAATCTGTATTCCTGAAGCACCTAGCACAAAGCCCAGGAGAGTAAAGGCAGAGTTGCAGCATCAATCCACATCTCCCCCATAAGAAAGCTTCAGTGAATGACGCAGGAAGAACAGAGAAGGCTCTGCTGTTTCTAGGCGGGCAGGCTTCCCAGTGGCACCCTCCTGAAAGGCATCCTTTCCAAAGGAGTGGGCTTGGAAAATAGCCTCTCAATATGCCAAGAGAGGACAACTGAGGAATGGGTGGTTCACAAGAGTGAGGGTATAGTGAAGATGAAACATAGAGGCATATGTGAGGGCTGGTTATGCCAGAAGCATTGCCACCGTGCCCAGCTTGAAGTGCTGTTCGGTGATAGTTTACATTCCTATCAACTCACTCTCCCATCTCTTAGATACATGTTGCATGTTTCTCCTCAAAAATATCGACACCTCTTCCTTCTTTGTTATTCTCAGCTGGAACCTTGATTCTTATTTCTCACTAAGAAAACAGAAGCAGCTGGGTGTGGTGGCACACACTTGTAATCCCAGCATTCGGGAGGCTGAGACAGGAGGATTAAGATCATGGTTCGCAGACAGCTTCAACTAATTACTGAGGCCCTTTGCAACTCAGTTAAACCCTGTTTCAAAATAAAGAATAAAAATATAGGGCTGGAGGGGGGTGTATCTCTGAGGTAGAATCCCCCTAGGTTCCATTCCCCGTATTGCAAAAAGAAAAAAAAGAAAGAAAGAAAGAAAGAAAGAAAGAAAGAAAACAAAAAGAAAAGAAGCAATCAGAGAGAATCTCCTTCAGCCCCCACCTTCTCAATTACCCATCCACCTCCTGCCTTCCTTCTCATAAGTGTGGATGAACTGACTATGTTCCTATGGAAGGCCGGCCCCTCTGCCCTGCATGATTGGCAGCTTTATCTTTCCCGCATTGTCATTTTTCCCATCTCTACTGGATTATTCTTATCAGTTTACCAATCAAAACACAACAAACCCTCCTTGACCCAATGCCCCCTCCCAGATATGTCCTCAGTGTTCTTTTTGTATTTATAGCAGAACATTCAAAAGAGATATTTTATCCTTGACATAATTCCCTTCCCTCCTGTTCTCTCTTGAACCCCTTTAAAGCAGACATTAACACCACCCACAAATGGCTCCCTTCAAGATCTCCAATGGGCGCCACATTGCTAAATGTAATGATCGACCCGCAGCCCTGTCTAGGTCCGCAGGGCCCACCACTCCCGATCTGAGAAGTACTTTCTCCACTTAGATAGTGAGACCGCTCTAAATCTCCTCCTGCCTCACTCCATTTCTCTTGCTGGATCCTCTGAGCCCTAAAGGGTAAAAAGCTCTGGTGCTCAGTGCTTGGGCTCCTTCATCTCCAAAGACACTCACTCACAAAATGATCTCATCCAGTTCTATGACTTTAAATGCCATTTATAGACTGATAATTCCCGAATTTATAGCTCTCATCCTGTCCTCTTCTCCAAACTCCAAGGCAGAAAACCCACTGACTACTTGTCCTCTCCTCGTGGATGAAGGATAAGCATCTCAAGTTAACATTTACAAAGACAACCTCCTGCCTGCTCGCTGCCTCATTCAGTGCAAGCTGCCTGGACAAGTGGAATTGCCCGTAAATGGTTTTCCCTGCTTCCACTTTTTCCTCTCTGTAGTGTGCTCTTCCTCTAGCAACTGGAGGGGTCCTTTTATTTATTTATTTATTTACTTACTTATTTATTTATTTTTTGTATTTTTATTGGTGCATTGCAATCATACATCACATTGGAATACAAGACTTGAGAGGATATACAAGCACACATCATCCAATTAGCCCTCATCCAATCCCCATCCCATTCCCTCCCCCTCCCTTGATCCCATGCTTGATTGGTGATTATTTTACGTACCTCCTGAGTTTTAAAGAGGTTCCATCCTCCCCCATCCCATCCTTTCTGATTGGTCACCTTAATTGCTTCGCTATAGAGCCCTTTCTATAACTCGACCTCCTCCTGTTACCCCTTTCCTCCTAGTTTTTGCTAATTAGGGGAAGCATCTGGTTTTTATTTTCTGTGATATTTCTCTGTGCATGCCGCATTGCAAGTTCCGATCCCACTCTTGACGGCCTCAGTAGTGGCCTGGCCACCTGGAGGACTCTGATCCTGACCTCGCTGGCTCCAGCACTGGCCTTGCCTCATGGGAGGCCCCAATTCTGGCTTCCCTGGTCCCCTCGCCGGCCTAACCCCTCAGCTGGCTCTGATCCCAGCCTCGGAGGCCCCAGCACCAGCCTTGCCTCATGGCAGGCTCCAATCCTGGCTTTGCTGACCCCGGCATCAGCCTAACCCCTTGGCAGGCTTCGATCCTGGCCTTGGAGGCCTCAGTAGTGGCCTTGCCTCATGGCAGGCTCCAATCCTGGCCTCACTGGCCCCGGCACTGACCTAGCCCTGGAGGGGTCCTTTTAAAAACAGCCAGATCATAAGCCGGGTGTGGTGGCGCACGCTTGTAATCCCCGTGCTTGGGAGGTGGAGACAGGAGGATCGCGCTGGTTCGAAGCCAGCCTCGCTGGCTTAAGAGACTCTGTTTCCACATAAAAATGTTAAAAAATAGGTCTGGGAGTGTAGCCCGTGGGAGTGTATCCTGGGGGTAGAAGGGCTTCCAGGAACCCCAGTACCACCAAAAAACAAAAACAAAAACAAAAACCAGCCAGATCATGCAAACTCTATGCAAACTCTCCACCTGCTTCCCATTTCTTTTAGAATAAACTAAAGTCCTCAGGGTGGTCTCTCCGGAGCTACCTATTCTGGCCTTTGGCCACTACTCTGACCTCATTGTCTACTCTTGCCTCTGTTCTCACCCGACTCCAGGTGTCCTGGACCTCTTGCAGCTCTTAAAACACATTAGAAGCCCTCTCATCTCAAGACCTTTGCCTGTGCTTCTCCCTCTGCCAGGGCTGCTCTTCCTTGACATCCAAGGGACCCGCTTCCTACTCCCTTTCTGTCCCAACTTGAATATAATCCTCTTAGAGAGATGTCCTTCTAGACTGGATACTATTTAGTTTTCCTCCCCTCATTTCCCTGAACTCCTACCCTTTGTCCTGCTTTACAGATGAATGTATTTTTATAGCTCTTATCGTCGCACATTTGTACGAAACAGGATCCTGGTAGGAAACAGATGACATACTCATTGGGGTAATTTAATGAAGAAACTGTTTTTAAAATTAAGGATGTGGGCAGAGTTAAGAGAACCAACCGGGGATGCTGGAGCACCCTGTGTTTGGCACGAGTGGGAAGCTATTTTAAAGAAATCAAGAGGGCCCTGAGGTGACAAGGGAAGGAGTTGATACTGGTACCCAGAGAGAGTGTGGAGGACAGGACTTCTATCAGGGCACCAGAGCAACAGGTAACCTCACCTTTTTCTTTTTCTGGTTTCCCATCTCCTAAAGATATTCCTTATTGGCCAAATCAGTCAAAAGCAAGAGGTCAAGGAAATCCAATTAGTGAAACAGATAGAGGTTGGCCTCTGGGAGTATAGAACAGCATACATGCGCAGGAGTCCATCTGGAACAGCCCAAGAGTCTGTCCCACACATGTTCTCCATCGATTTATTTGTTGATGGTCTTTCCCCTCACTGGGTTGTAAGCTCCATGGAAGCAGGAACTAAAATAGTGTCCGGCACACAAATGCCACTCCATAAACATTTTTAGATGAGTGAATGTGGGACAGGTGGGTATGTGGTGAAGAAGCAGCAAGATAATAGGAAGAGACGAGCCTGTGAGGTCAGGACCCTGTCAACACATGCTGAGGGCGGGGTCACTGGGACATCTGACAGCCACCTTCAAGGGGAAATGATCCAGAATGGATGCAAAGCTCATCTCAGAGTAGCATCACAAAGGAAAACGCCAGCTATGGCATTCTGCAGGACACACAAATGTGCTGAGGCTGTAAGAAGCCTCCAGCTGCAGCAGCAGCGCAGTTATGGCAGAAAAAAAAAATTGCTGGCAGGAGGAGAAAGTTCTTGCATTCTAATCACTAGAAATTGAAAAACACAGAGAGACCCGGAGAGCCCTGTAGTCATCCAGGAAGATTAGCATAAGAAGCAAGAAGAGATAAACTGAATCCCATTTGCGGCACATCCATGATTGGGGTGTCCAAGGTCTCCCTCATTTTCATGAACTTGGGGCTGCAGCAGCTGGTAGGCAGACCTTGGCCATTTTCCCACCAGAGAATCTAATCATAGCCATGCTTTGTGATTTTTGGAAAAAAAAAAAAAAAGCTGCTGTGGGAGAGTTCACTGGGAAAACAGAGGAAGTCATTTATATTGCATATTACATAGCAAACAACTGCAAATATGGCCATCAGGCTAGTTTGTTTGCCCAACCCCCTTTCTCCTTCTCCAACTCCTCTACCTTTTCTACCAGGCATTTCAGCTCCCCAGTGTACACACCTACTCATTCTACAAGACAAAGGACCTCTTTGGAGGGCAGTTTAGGGAACATCTACTATTTCCAGAGAAGGTACTTTAGGGGCAAACTCAGAGGAGCAAATAAAATATTTTGAGCATTCACATAGTCTTCCTGAAAGAGGATCATCAGTGAGATTTTCTCCAAATCATAAAATGCATATGATAAAATTATCTAGGAAAGTAGTTTGTAAGAAAACCCATGCCTAGGCCATCCATCCTCTTCCTTTGATCCTTTTCATCTCCTTGATGTTATTGCTTCTTGAATCTGAAGTTAAAGATGCCCCTCAGACACTATTAAGCAGACCCTCCAAACTGGATACACCTGGTGCTGATGTGGGTGCCGAGGCAGGACAGCTCTGCCTGAGGCTGCCTGGGAGCCTGTTTTCCAGATGCTGGGTTTGGCTCAGGTGCCAGCTGTATAACACTGGAACCAGCTGTGGGGGAATAAAGAGAGCAAGAGGCACGGCCCTGTAAGAGTCTTCAGCCTCTCTTCAATACCAGCATGGAAGCAAAAGACTTTAAGTATCAAAATGCATGTTGCAACCAGGCGTAGTGGTGCACGCTTGTAATCCCAGCATTTGGGAAGCTGAGACAGGAGGATCATGGTTTGCAAACAGCCTCAGCTACTTAGTGAGGCCCTCTGCAACTCAGTGAGACCCTGTTTCAAAATAAAAAATAAAATAAATAGGACTGGGGTGTAGCTCGGTGGTAATGCCCTTGGTTTCTATCCCTAGAACTGCAAAAGAAAAAAAAAAAGCATGGTTCAGACAAGATAGGCGATGCTTGGGAAGGGAGACAACATGTGCACCAGAAGGATCAGGTTGACAAGGGTGTGTGGATGCCCCGGGGGTACAAGATGCAGTTTCTATGAGAGGCTGTAGTGCGAGATAGAGGTGCATTTAGCATGCTGGAGAGACATCTATAGCTCCCGAGGCACAAAGAGCTTCCTGTGATCACTGTTTGAGAGAAGTATTCAAGACATCTTGAGGTAACTCAGCACAAGTGAATAACATGGCAGAAGGAAGACCACACTGGCTGAAGCCGTGAGCAGGGAAGTCAGGCCAATGGCCAGGAAATGGGGAGGAGGCAGGTGATGAGGGCCAGGGAGGCACACCAGCTGGCAAGAAGGATGCTCTCATCTTGCTCTCATCTTGTGTGGTCTTGTCAGTGGCATACATTGGATCTTTGGGCCGTGATTCTGAGGTGCAGAATTAACACAGATTTAGTTTAAAGCCATCCTTTCTCTCAAAAATTTGCTCAAACTCTGACTACTCTCAAGTTTTGTGGTTTTTTTTAAAGAAGACTTTGTTGTAGAGTTCATGCTTCTACATATGCCTTGCCTTACACCTTCTTTCAAAAGATTTACCATAGCCACTTTTCCCTGCAGAGCTAGTATAGATGTTCTGCATTTTCTGCGCTCCAGGGCATATGATCAGCCTCTAAAGCCCCTATATCTGGCTTTCCCTTTGGCTTCACATTGAAGCTAGATACTTCTAGGGTCACGTCAGTGAGAGTGAGGTGGGGAAGGAGTGTGGCTCGCTGTAAACTCCTGGGGAGGCCTGCCTGGGTTGGCTTCCTCTGATTGGTTGATGCTCCTAGGCACTGACTCTGCTCTTCAGATGCCAGGATGGAAGGAGGGGGCGGGCTCCCCTCTGCGTTAACAGGCTGCATGAGCTCCAGGAGCCAGTGGGTCCCAGGGAGTTAGTTAGTAGAGAGAAACAGAGTGGTCCACAGTTGAGTGGATTTCCCTTAAACAAAAAATGCTTACACCCCACCCCCAATTCCTGTGTTGAAATCTGTACTCCCAAGGTGATAATATTAGAAGGCGGGGTCTTTGAGAGGTGAGTAGGCCATGGGGGGCCCTTATAAAACAGAGAGACCCTCCCCCTTTCCTTCATTGAGGTTAGAGTGAGAACTGGGCTCTTAGCAGACACAGACTATGCTGGCACCTTTTTTCTTGGACTTCCTAGCTTCCAGAACAGCAAGAGAGAAATTCCTGCTGTTTCTAATCCACCCAGTTGCTATGATTTGAATATGGTTGTTCCCACCAAAACTCCTCTTGGACCTTGGTCTCCAAAGTAACAGTGTGGAGAGGCACTTCTCTCTAAGAGAGACCAATGCTTTTCTTGCAAGAGTGAGTTCTTGCTCCAGGAGACTGGATTAGTTAATGTGAGAGCTGTTGTCGGACAGCGAGTCGGTTCCTCATGCTCTCTGTGGCATGCACTCTGTTTGCTCTTCCACCTTCTGTCACGAGTTGAAGCTGGGCAGGTACTGGGCACCTTCTCAGCCTCCAGAAAGGGGAGCCCAAGTGAACCTCTTCCCTCTATGAATGACTCAATCTCACTTATTCTATTATTGCAACAGAAAGTGGACTAAGACACCAGTCTGTGGTGTTTTTGTTATAGCAGCATGCACAGAACGAGAGAGAGAGACATAATCCAGATCCGCACGGGCCAGTGAGATGGCTGAGCTGTACACGATGGTGCATGGCATGCATGGGTGAAACCATGGAAGCCAAATCCCATTAACGTGCAACACCTTACGCTTCAAAACACACTGCATAACATGAATTTTGGCCTGGGAGACAGACTCACACTGGCCAAGTTTCAGCAAACTCCTGTGAACTATTGGGCGGGAGGGTCCAGGGTAGTGAGCAAGGGTACCTGGGTGGGTACTTGGTAGATGGCTCGACCGTGGGAAACTTCCAGACTCTGCCCTGTGCATAACCGCTCAGCACAGCACAGCTGCACGGAAGAAAACACAATTAGACACCACAAGGCCTCCTTATGGCTCGAGCGTCTCTTCACCTCCCAGTGTGACACAGCCCCTGCTGCTGTGTTGTGCTCTGGGGCACGGCTCTTTGAGTTTCTGCCTCATTCAAGATGCCTTTGAAGCAAGATTCAGCATCAGCCAGGCTGGGAGAGTGGGCAGGTTGGTACTTGATCTCCATTCATGTTCACAAAGAATGCTTGAAAAAGAAAAGCCAATTGTAGGGGTGTCCCACTCCCCAGGTGACGCCAGGGCTGCTCCAAAGCCCTCCTTGGGCACAGAGGTACAGGATGGGCTTCTGTTCCTTATCCTTGCTTCCCTTTCCCTGTTCCTTTTGGCTCTCTTCTCTTCCTTCTTTCCTTCTCTTCTCTCTCTTTCCCTATTTCTTGTTCATATATTTGACATCAGACCCGGTCCCGTCACTATCCCAGGTTTAATTAACTCAGGCAAATCCTTCATTGTACCCAGCTGCTGATTTCAGATGCAGAATGGGGAGATCAAAAACTGTCAGAAGGGAAAATGGATGAGCAGCAGTTAAATGAAGGGCTCTGCAGTTCTCTCCAGCACGGCCCGCCACTCGCCTGCCTTGTAATTAGAGGCAGAAGAAATGTATTTCCCCCCACCCCACCCAGATTCGGACTCTGTTTTTTCTTTTTACAAAAACATCTGAATCCCGTCTTCAGTGTGATCTTGTTCTATTTAGCTGGCACTTCCACAATAGCCACCAACTTAGGGACTGCGGAGAGAAGCCAGCTATCCCTGCCAGGGAAAATGCATTCCTGAACCTGACATCTGGGTCTTGCAGCTGGAGGGAAGGAGGAGACAAAAAAGAAGCGGTCCTGAGTGTCATCAAAGGCAGTTGATGGTGCCAAGCGAGTATGGAAATTACATACAGTGCAGATGCCATTTTCAACATCAGACGAATAATGCGGCTATTTAGGAAAAACAAAGATGTGCTTAGAAATTGATCGTCCGTTGTACGTGCCGTGAAAATGTTCTTAGCTTCCAGGGTGTGACGGGGATGGGCTGCGTGCTTATTTCCAAACGATTCACATTCTTTTCTGGCTGTGATTCTGAAGGAGTAAGTTTGAAGTAGTTGGATTACTTCCCTCCCCTTTATGAAAATAGGAGGGGGAGATGTAACTTGAAAGTGAGCTTAACAAACATGCGTGGCTCTCCAGCGTCTTCGGGTGTATGCCAGCTTTTCTTCTAGGCAGTCTTCTAGAGTGCTTTGTGTGACAGACAGGGGAATATGAAAGCAAGAGAGTACATCCAGTTATCTACAGGCCACAATCAGCTCCAAAGAATTAGTTCATTGTGCGGGATTCCAGGGAGGGGGCGGAGTGGTGGGAGAGGAAATTGGAAATGCTAATGAGCATGAAAGCACCTTGCCCCCTTTCTCTTTCTCTCCCCTTTTGAGTTAGATCTTTTCAAGATTAGAGGCTCTGAAATGCGGAGAGCCGGGAGTACTCAGGTTAGAGGCACTGTACAGGTTCTTTTGGGTTTATTTATGCAGAGCCAATGATGGGGAGGAAGAGTGGGATAAAATACCAGCTCAGGCCCAGGAGCTAATATTTCAGAAGAGGGCTCTGTTACCTTTTGCTATTTGCAAAATACATGTTGTCAAGAGAGAAACTTTCTTTTTCTCCTCTGTAAAAGTGTCTTTGCCACAGGGAATCCTGGAAGAAGATGACTTGAAACTAGGAATCTCATATCTCTGTCAGAGCAGCACATGGGTTTCAGAGGTTCTTATTTTTAGCTCCCCCTCAAGAATCTTTTTTTTTTTTTCATGTTTAAGGAATACATCCTTTGAACTTGGCAGTGTCAATGATGTTCTAAAACTTCTGGGCATGGGGTCCTGGGCATTCTCAGCGGTAGCTCTCGGATTTTCTTTATAGGAGGTGCTTAGGGGCAGGGATCTTAGAGTCATAATGATCGGGGGCCTGGCTTGAAGCTGTCTCTGCAGAGCCCGCTGTTGCCATTTAGCTGGCACAGTTGTTTGCAGTGGCTTAGAGGACTATTGGGACCCAAATCCCCAGTTATGGTTTAGGTTTGGTCTGTCCTCCCGAAGGCTCGTGTGTTGAAAGCATGTCCCCAAATCAGCACTATTCAGAGGTGCAATAATTGAATCAGGGCTCCAATCTCATCAGTGGACAGATCCCCTGAAGGATTCACACTTTGGATGTATTTACGGGGTAGTAGCTGGGGCAGGTGGGGTAGGGCTAGAAGAGGTGGGGCACTGGGATGTGGCCTCGGGGACCGTAGCTCTTCCTGGTTGTTTCCTGTTGTTCTTTTTCTTTGCTTGCTGTCACCATTGAGTTGAACTTGGCTTTTCTCTGCCACACCATGCTGCCACAATGTCTGCCTTAGAGTTGGTGGACTCTTGATGGCCACTCCGAAATCAGAAGCCAAGTAGACTTTTCCTCCTCTATGTTGTCCTGTTAGGTGAAAAAATGGACAAAAACATCCCTAAATCCCCCCTTTACCCTACCACTAATTTTCTTGTGAGCTTGCCCTCCTCTCCTCTCCTCCTCTTCTCTTCTCTTCTCTTCTCTTCTCTTCTCTTCTCTTCTCTTCTCTTCTCTTCTCTTCTCTTCCCTTCCCTTCCCTTCCCTTCCCTTCCCTTCCCTTCCCTTCTCTCTCTCACTCTCTCTCTCTCTCTCTCTCTCTCTCTCTCTCTCTCTCTCTCTCCTTTCTGTCTTTCTGTCTTCGTCTTGTGTGGGAATGGGCCACAGGGCTCTTGCATGCTAGGCAAGTATTTTACCACTGAACCACACCCCCAGCCCTGAGCCTGTTTCTTGATGAAGGTACCATTGGATTTGGAATGGGCCATCCTTGATGTGGAACTGTCCTGTGTTGGTAGACTTTCAGCATCCCTAGTCCTGCTCACTAAATGCCAGGATATGGGGATGGCCATTATAAAAAATCACCTCATACTTCCCAATGCCCTCACTGAAAACCATTAGGTTTAGTTCAGTCTTTACTTGTTTTTTTTTTTTTTCAGTGCATTTGGAGGGGGGAGGATGAACAAATGCAGACAAGGCAGTCTCCAGGGAGATGATGTTGTATACAGCAATGGATATGTATTTTTTCCCTTATTTTCATACCATCTATATGTGTAGTGCATGCCCATAAATAACAGCTCTCATTGAAAGAAATTGTTTTTAATTTATTTATGATGAGGTGGGAGCACAGTTTGAAAGAGCCCTTCCTTAGATTCAGCATTTGTAGGGGGCTAAACCTATCTCCTTCTTCTAATGGAATGACACTAGCCAATAGAAAATGTATTGGACTATAAAGCCAATCAGTCAGGAAATAGCTGTTACATTATGCTAGTTGTTTAATTTCTTTATGTATCAATTACTTCATCTATAAGATAGAAATAAATAATAATCTATGTTCCAACTACCTCAAAGAGTTGTGAGGACAAAACTATAAATATAAGAGTGCTCTGAGGAGTTAAATTATAGTAGATGGCTGGGAGTGGGGGTGCACACATATGTAATCCCAGTATTTGGGAGGCTGAGACGGGAGGATCGTAGGTTCGCAGCTAAGTAGCCTCAGCTACTTCGTGAGGCTCTGTTTCAAAATAGAGAATAAAAAATAAGGCTGGGGATGTAGCTCGGAGGTAGAATACACCTAGGTTCAATCCCTAGCACCGAAAAATAGAAGAAAAATAAATCATGATAGACAAATGGTGGAGAACAGTATGAGAATTCTTCATGTGATCCAGCAATTCTACTCCTGAGTATATATTCAAAAATTATTGAAAGCAGGGACTTTAAGAGATATTTGCACACTATGTTCAGAGAAGCACTATTCATAGTAGCCAAGAAGTAGAGGCAACTCAAGTAAAGGTCACTGGATGAATGAATGGGTAAACAAAGTGTGGCAGACACATACAAGGGAATATCCCTCAGCCTTAAAAAAGAAGGAAGGTGACTTCCGGGAAGATGGCGACCGAGAAAAGAGGGGCTTAAGAGCCCCGCTAACAACAAATATCCATTACCACAAAATCAGCGCCTTTCAAAGCCAGAAAACAACATCACCAGAGAAACAAAAAAAATCACCAGGCTCCAGAGAGAAAGCGGACTGAGAACAGAGCCACAGAGGATATCCTCACGCCCGAGGACGCGGCAGACGCGGCAGCAGCGCCATACTGCCGGCGAATTCACGGGACGGCCACAGCAAGCCGAGGGGAGCCGCTGCGGAACAGCCAGGCGGGATTTCTCGGCGCAGAGGACATCTAAAGCTCCCAGTGTCTGAGTTCAGCACACGCTGCAGGGATTCAGAGTGGAAATCAAAACCAAGAAAAAAAAAAAAAAAATGCCAGCCCAACAGCCGAGGGCGTAGCAGCGGCGCCATATTGCCACCGGCGGCAGCAGCACGGAACTCACTACAGCTACATCTGCGTACTCAAGAACAGTGAGTCAAATTGCGGGCCACAGCGGAGAAATCCCAGTACTGTACTCACTGAGACTTGACCCAGTGGGAGAGGGGCGGTGGCAGTGATATCAAACCATAGGAGAACGTGCAACCTGGCACCCCCCACGGTCTAAAGCAGCCTCTATCGACTCTCTGGGTCGGAGACTCTGTGATAAAACCCAGTAAAGGAGTAGTGGGGTCTGAGATACTACTGACTCGAGATCCAGAGCACCTTAAGTGAAGTCATAGTGACCCAAGGGAAGAACCCAGAGAAGGCACAAACTTCCGAAATCATGGGAAAGAGGAATAATACTGGAGCAATTAATGCTCACAACCCCACAACATCAGAACCCGATAAAACAGAAAATCAGAGATTTCTAGAAGATCAAATCAGGAAAATAACTGTAGAAATAATAGAGGTGCTTCGAAAAGAACTCAGAGAGAGCCAAAAAGAGATAAAGGATGCAATTAATGAAGTAAAGGCCTCAATTCAAAGCACAAACAACCGATTAGAACACATGGAGAACAGAATCTCACTCTTAGAAGATGATCATTCCAAAAATGAACGCATAGTTTCTAATCTAGGAAAAAATATCCGACAGCAGGAATCTGATATTGAAGAAATATGGGCCCATTTTAAGAGAGCTAACCTAAGAATAATTGGAATAGAGGAGGGAAAAGAAAGTGAAACTAAAGGGATCAACAATCTCTTCAAGGAAGTAATAGCAGAAAATTTTCCAGACATAGAGCAAGAGGTCGATACGCAGGTCCAGGAAACTTATAGAACTCCCTTTAGACAGGATCGGAGAAGAGGATCCCCACGCCACATAATTGTCAAAATGACCAATGTGGAAGCCAAGCAGAGAATCTTAAAGGCAACAAAAGCAAAGGGCCAAGTGACATTCAGAGGCAAACCAATTAGAATCACTCCAGACTTCCCAAACCAAGTTATGAGAGCCAGAAGGGCTTGGAGTAACATATTCCCAATTTTGAAAGAAAACAACTTCCAGCCAAAAATTTCCTACCCAGCAAAACTTTCTATCAAATTAGATGGAGAAATAAGAAGCTTCCATGACAAACAGAAACTGAAGGAATTTATGTCTTCAAAACCAGCACTAGAGAAAATACTCAAAGAGATTAACTACAAAGAAGAAATAGGTAACACACATCAGAACTAGAGAAACAAGATTTTCCATCCAACAGACAACTAAGATTGGTTATCTGTGGAGATTCATTATTTATGTTAGTCTGTTACCTATCTCTAAAGGGTATTGTTTGCCTTTATTGTTGTTAATTTTTAGGATTTCTAGTTGGAATATTAATATACCTTCAGATATAGCATTTGGAAATATTTTATCCCATTCTATTAGTAACTCTTAACTCTGTTTACATTGTCTTTGGATATACAATATGTTTTTTATTTTTTAGGGAGTTTGTATACTCTTCTGTTGCCTGTGCCATTGAAACCATAACCAAGAAATCACTGCCAATTTCAATGTTGTGAGGTTTTATGACCCAAATTTTCTCCTAAAAGTTTATAGTCTTAAGATTTATATTTAGGTCTTTTATCTATTTTGAGTTAATACTTGTATATGGGATTAGGTAAGGGTCCAATTTTATTCTTTTCCATGTAATTATTATGTTTCAACAATATTTAGTTAAAAGATTATTATTTCCACCACCAAATGTTCGTGGAAACCTTGTCAAAAATAACTTGACAATATAGGGAAGAATTTAGCTCTAGGCTTTTATTTAACTCCAATGGTTTATATATCTGCCTTTAGAATAGTACTACACTGTTTCAATTATTGTAGCTTTATATGGTTTGAAATCAGAAAATGTATATCTTCTAGCTTTGTTCTTTTTCAAGATCGATGTGGGTACCTAGAGTCCATATTCCATATTAGGATAGATTTTTTTTTCTGAAAAATAAATATATAAATATATGATAGTTTCACCTAAAAATAGAAAAAAATAGATTCTCTGGTAAGAAAGAAAGCAAAAAGAAATATTGAAATGTTATCTTTAAGTCATCAAAAGCTTGGTATCAGACAAATGAAACTGTTATGTGAGATTATCATTTTTAATTTTGGATAAATTGCTATAATACTAGATGTCAACTACTAAGCCAAGCATAGGAGGGGGGGATAGGGAGAGAATGGGGTGGGGATCGGGTGGGGGCTGACTGGGCAATGTGTGCATGTATGTCTACAAAAGTATGTATCCCACTATGATGTATGAATACAGTGCACCAATTAAAAATAAATATGAAAAAAAATAATCTTTAAACAGGAAAAAAAAAAAAAAAAAAAAAAGAAGGAAGGTCTCACATGCAACAACATGGATGAACTTTGAAAATATTGTGCTTAGTGAAATAAACCAGTCACAAAAAAATCATACCACGAGATTCCACTTATGTGAAGTACTTAAAGTAGTCAATTTCATAGAAACTAAAAATAGAAAGCTGATTACCAGGGATGGGGGTACGGGAAGACGTGGGAAAGGAGAGTCATTATTTAATGAGTATAGAGTTTAGAGTTTCAAGACAAAAAGTTCTGGAGATCTGCCTCACAATGTGAATATACTTGATGCTTCTGAGTTTTATACTTAAAATGGCCCAGATGGTAAATGTAATGTCATATATTTTTACCACAATAAAAAGAGAATGATAGAAGCAGGAGGTATTTACTTTGGTTTGGATGTGGTTTGTCCCCCAAAGGTTCATGTGTTAGAAGAAGCCTTATTCCTCAGTATGGGGGTGTTGAGGTGATGGGACCTCTAAGAGGTGGGGCCTAGTAGAAGGCAGTTAGGTCTTTGGAGCACTGCCCTGGAAATAAATTTTAAGATAGTTCTTACATTGTGAATTAGTTCTCATGAGGTTGAGTGGTTATAAAAGGGCAAACCTGGCCCCTAAAGTGCTCTTTCACTTCTTGTCTTGCATGTGATCATGCCTTCTACCATGATGCCACTCACCATGATGTGACACAGCCAAGGGGTATTCACCAGAGGCTAAATAGATAATGATGTCTAATCTTGGACTCTTAGCTTCCAAAGCTGTGAACCAAAGAAACCTTTTTCAGAAATAAAATACCCAGCCTCAGGATTTTGTCTTAGAAACAGAAAATGGACTAATATGGTATTGTTACCAATCATAACCCCAGGGGATTCTGAATCATTTTCCTTCTACCTCCACTCTCACCATTATGCATTTTTCTATTTTAGAAATGATTACTATGACAAATATTCTGTTTTCTTATATCCAGATAATTGTAAAAACATCATCAGGGGGTCTGGCTAACTGGAAAAAGATGCCAAATTCTGATTATACCTGCAGACCTCACCCTGGTGTGGACATGATGGGGATACTGTCAGATCCAAGAATCTGAGACCAAATCTAGCTATCTTAATCAATTTACTGATTTATTGTATCAGAGTTTACAGAAGTAAACTCCTGATACAGGAGTGTATCGGGATTTATAAAACTAGCCAATAATGGGTTTGGGAGGGCAGCAAATGCTCTGAGGGCCGAGAATTGGTCTTTCTGCAGGAAATGCTGGGCCTGGACATCATTGCCTTGGACATAATTCCACTCACCACCTGCAAGCCCTCTGGCATGAATTCCACTACCACGAGAAGATTCTAATCACCTCTTCTTTGCCAAGACGCGAAGGTCATGAGCCTGCCCAGGCCACTTGCCTGGGCCTTGATTTCTGAGGATGGCAAGAAGGGTGATCTGGCTTCAGGCTCCTCCTTCCCCATGATTGCACATGAGGGGAAAATCCTATCTACAGGAAGGGAAGGTAACTGCATAGTGAAAAACAAAATAACATTGTAAGGTAACATAAAGTAATGTAACATACACACACATAGACACACACACACACACACACACACACACACACACACACACACACACACACGTCTATGGCTATTCTTCCGGCAAACCAATCAGTGAGTGGGCAATGCTGTTTATATTTTACATGGCCGCCTTAACCCCACATTGCCCAGTTTTATGGCCAACTTCTAAACTTTAGAGTCCAAATGTTCTGACCTTACCTCGTCTACCACTTCACGCTCTTTTCTCTTGTGTCCTGTGGTCATTATTAATGCTGCTCATCACATATTTCTATTTCTGCCTTTTTGGTATGTGATCAGATTCTACTTTCTAAGTCCCTTGAGGCTGAGTGTGCACATATGTTTTATGAGCACATGGAAGGAACTTCTGTGCATGGAGCTGTAAGAGTCTCTGCTGGATCTGCCAGGCATGCTTCGCCCTGCTGTGGTTGGTGATCACTGGGGGTGACAGATGGAGCCTCTGTCAGCATGAGTCCTGAGGGATTATGGTGAGTGAAGCCACCAGCTAACTTCCATGGGCATGAATCAAGGCAAGAAATAAATCTTTATTGCTACTGAGATTTGTAGGGGTTTGTTGTTGCTGTTGGTGCATACATTATATCTTTTTTTTTTTTTTTTGATGGTTCTAAGGATCCATCCCAGGTCCTCACACATGCTGGGTAAGCATTCTACCACTGAGTCACATTTCCAGGCCCCAGTGAGATCATTCTAACTGATCTGTTTCATATATTGCCTCTCACCAACTCTTGTTGAACTTTTTTCAAGGTCCTAGATCTACATTTTTGTCCTTCCAGCTTTAGTTCTTACCTCTATGCACTGGAGCTTACCATGTCCCCTACCTGATACCCACTTCCATCAGGTTCTTCTTGGTTTCTCTCTTGTCACAGCATAAAGATTTGAGCTTTTCCCAGAGTTGTTTGTTCCCTGTGCGGCTTCTTCTATCATCCATCTATCTATCTATCTATCTATCTATCTATCTATCTATCTATCTATCTATCTATCTATCTTCTATCTATCTAATCTATCTATCTAATCTATCTATCATCTATCTATCTATCTATAATCTAGTGACATTGATTTTCTAGCCACCAAGTTTTTAATTTGAGAGACCTCTTTGACTCACTCTCTGTCTTCACCCCACCTCTAACTAGCCACCAGATCCTCTTTCATCCTCATTTGTGGGGTTTCTAGTCCATCCTCACCTACCACTACGTTGGCTCCCTGATGGTTATTTGTTGACTGAGGCTACTGTAACAAAACATCACAGACTCAAAGGATTAAACAGCAGAAATTAATTTTCTTATAGTTCTGGAGGCTAGAAGTCAAGATCAAGGTGTCAGCAGAGTTGATCTTTTCTGAGGCCTCACTGCCTGGCTCGCAGATGGCCATACTCCTGCTGTGTCTTTATATGGCCTTCTTTCTGGGCACATGCACCTGTGGTGTCTCTTTTTCTTCTTACAATGACAGCAGTCATGTTGGTTTAGGACTCCATTCTTATGATCTTATTTAACTTTAATTACCTCTTTAAAGACCCTATCTCCAAATTCACAGTGATGGTTAGGACTTTGACATATGAATTTTAGGGTGGGAGCACAAATAAATCAACCCTTTCACCACATTGGAGCCAGACACTGACTTAGAATTAGCAAGGGAAGGTGTATCAGCCAACTTTTTGTTGCTATAATGAAATATCAGAGACAGGCTAACTTTATAAGAAGAGAGGTTTATTTATCTCAGTTTTAGAGGTCTAGCGTCATAACACTCATTGACTCAGTTCCTGTGAGAGCTCACTTGGTTGCAATACAACATGGCAGATGGAACTGGAGAGGTTATGTATGGGAGCAAGTGATCACAGAATTGACAGGAGGTCAGAGAGCGGGGTGGGCCAGGGTGGGGCTTTTGTAACAACCTCTCTGGGAGACTACCAAGGGGTGGCATGAAAAGTACCTTAATCTCTTCCAAGGGCACACCTTTCATTTTCCCAGGACCCCCCACCAGGCTCCAACTCTTAGAGGTTCCATAGCACCTCCCAATACTGCCATCCAGGGACCAAACTCCCAGAATGTGGACACTTGTGGGGAACAGATCACGTCTAAATCACAGCAGAAGGATACCATGTCAGCCATAATCAAGGTCATCAACTCTATTTTGGAAGTCACAATGTGGCAAGTGGCAGAAAAATTGGGATAATTTTGAGTTTCAGGCTAAAAAGTGCTTCAGAAGTGGCCCCAAACAGACGAAAACTGAAATGCCTGGTGACTGGCGGGAGCAGCTGTGATCACCTCCTCAGACTCCTCAGACCTCTGTAATGAGCTGGGCATTATTTATAGAAGTTTGGTTTCCAAGGATATTTTCTGGGCTTCTCAACAATTCTGTTTTACCGTGTGTGTGTGTGTGTGTGTGTGTGTGTGTGTGTGTGTGTGTGTGTGAAGTTTATGGTACATGGAACATTTGATGGTTAAATATAGACTGTCCCCTGAAAAGCTCAAGTGTTAATGTTCAGAGTTGTTATAATCAAGCCATGAGATTGCAGTGGATTTACTGGGTGGTAACCTAGGCAGATGGGGTGTGGGTCCCTGGGAGTGTGGCCTCACGGACTGTGCTTTTGCCTTTGAATCCCCTTGCTTGCTTGTTTTGCTCTTCTGCTTCCAGCCTCATAATGTGAGAGCAAGCTCTCTCTTCTCACCATCATGCCCTGAGCTCCACAGACTTGGCCTCATATGAACTAAACCCCTGAAATCTTCAGAACTGTGAACAAATAAACTTTCTATTCTTTTTTTTTTTTTTTTTTTTTTTAACGGGTCTGGGGATGGAACTCAGGGGCATTGACCTCCAAGCTACACCCTCTGCCCTGTTTGTTTGTTTGTTTTAATTCTTTTTATTTTTGAAACACGGTCTCACTAAGTTGCAGAGGGCTTCACTAAGTAGCTGAGGCTGTCTACGAACTGCGATCTTCTGGTCTCAGCCTCCCAAATGCTGGGATTACAAGTGTGTGCCACCATGCCCAGCTAAACTTTCTATTCTCTAGGTTATGTGGTGGTCAGGTTTATTGGATCTCCGCAGTTAGAATTCTAACCAGATACTACACAAGTAAAATAATAAAATTATTGTAGGTTATTTGATATAAATAGTTCTCCAATATAACTTTTTGTCATGAACCTATCTATAGAAAGTATTTTGGAGCTGGGTGTGGTGGCGCACACTTGTAATCCCTGCGCTTGGGAGGCTGAGACAGGAGGATCGCACAGGTTCGAAGCCAGCCTCAGCTACTTAGTGAGACCCTGTTTCCAAATAAAATATAAAATTGGTCTGGGAGGATAGCCCAGAGGTAGAAAGCCTCTGGGTTCCACCCCTAGTACCACCAAAAAAAAAAAAGTATTTTGTTAAACTGATTTATTCTATCCTTTGAAATAATAATGATACAAGCGTTTTAAGGAATAAGAAAACATCTTTGTGATTGAGGTCATTACATGTTAGAAGTGATTTGACTGAGTTGTTTATTTACAGGTTTCCTATAACCTGTAAATAAACTTCCTTTATACCCAATCACTTAGAATCAACTATGACTACTTGAAATGTAAACCTCTGAAGCCTAGGTTTTGGCAATAGGTTTCAGCTTGATGCCTAGATTATAATTTATCTTAAAAATCTTTGTCAAACATATATTTCTAAACCACTGCTTTCATTATGTCCATCTCTATTCACAAATTCTTGGGGATCTTTTATGTCTCCTCAATTGCAAATGTCTGAACACCACTTTGAATAGGCAAAAAATATTTATCTGCTGATATAACTATGGAGTCCAAAGGAGTAAATAGAACTTTAGACATTCAGGAGTGGCTGTATTCAGGGCTGTGTTCAAGGGTTCATAGCCCTTAGGAATATGTCTTCATTTGCCAACTCCCTTTATGTGTCCTGAAAAGCAGACTCTAGCTACTTGACTTTTTTCTTTTGTGTGTGTGAGTGTGGTGCTAGAGATTGAACCAGAGGCATTCTACTTCTGAGTTATACCCTCAAACCTATTTTGTTTGAAACAGGGTCTTGTTAGGTTGCTGAGAATCTCACTATGTTGTTGAGGCTGTCCTTGAACCTGTAATCCTCCTGTTTCACCTCCCAAGTACTGGGATGCCCAGCTTCCTACTTGACTTTTGAAGGAGAAAGAGAGGGCCCTTTCCTCTCCTCTCCTCTTCTGTCCTCCCCTTCCCTCTTCCTCTTTTTTTCCTTTCCTTTTCTCCTCCTCTTCCTCCTCCTCCACTTCTCCTTCCTCTTCCTCTTCTTCTTCCTATTCTTCTTCTTCTTCTCCTCCTTCTCCTTCTCCTTCTTTCTTCTTCTCCTTCTTCTCCTTCCTCCTTTCTCTCTGTCTGTCTGTCTCTCACAAAGAACTCTGATTGGCCTATTCTTCGATGGACCAATCAATGTTCAGAGGAATAGGATTCAAATGCACAAATCTTCCCTGTGCGCCCCTGCTAAGACAGCAGAGGTGAGTGCAGTCCCTCCCTCTTTGCTAAGAAGATCTAGTTCCTCAAAGGAAATTATGTTTCAACATAATAATTTCAGAAACACACCAGCTTTTGCGAGCCATATACTCCTTACCCCTCCAAGTTAGATTGGCTGTTTCCTGTCCTACTATGGGAGGTGGGCTCTGGTATTCTGAACACTAAGAATGGCATTGGGCTTTCTCAGGAAGTAGCTGCTCTGTGTCTGAGGGGAACAAATTTCCTTTGGAACTGAGTCTTGGGCCAGGGGGCTGCATATCTCTCTGCTTTCCTCACTAGTCACTGCTGTGTGTGTGTGTGTGTGTGTGTGTGTGTGTGTGTGTGTGTGTGTGTGTGTGTTAGGGGGGTAATGGGGGATTAAACCCAGGGGCATTCTACCTCTGAGTTACACAGCCAGACCTTTTTATTTTTTGTTTTGAAACAGAGTCTTGCTAGGTTGCGGAGTCTTGCTAAATTGCTGAGGCTGGCCTCAAACTGTGATCCCTGTCTCAGCATCTCAAATAGTAGAATTATAGGGGTGCTGCATGGTGGTCCCTGCTTTTGAAGCTGGTCTAACTCACTTTTCACTAGTGCAAGGAGCATCATCAACCCCTCTTCCCATTCGCTGCCCTGCAGGAGGTCCTAGGTCCTCTTTTGACAGCTCTGCTCCCTGCATCCCCTTGTCCATGGGAGAATCGGGTCCATTGTTTCATGGGGTTTCCTTTAGGCTAATCTGAGGAGTGTGAAAGAACCAATTTAAAGGGGTCCCTAGAAATAAGAACAAAATAAAGATCAAACTCAGGCATAATCAAAAGCTGTTTGTTAACCGGCAAGTCGTTCTTCAAAGCCTCTATCAGGAGCAAGGGAGACTTATCCTGAAGCTCTCTGTAGAGAAAATGGGCGGGCCTGGACGGCCTTCATTTGAAGTTCTGAACAGCAGCTGGGTTCAGAATTATCAGTCTCTGGGGCTAAGTGGGCTGCGCTGGTAGATAAGCGTCTGGGAAAAAGAACAAGTCATCCAGTCTTAGGTAATGTTTCTTGGAGGAACCCTCCAGACTTTCCTTATACCTACTTGCAGGAGGAAGCCACATGTTACAAGTTGGAGAAGCTCTTCCCTAATTCTGGCTCTCTGCTTTTGAGCTCTCTGGAAATTGAGCTATCCTGATATCATGTCGACCACACACACACACACTTTTCAGATGATAAATAAATCTCAGAGGCGTTGGCTCCTTTAAACCAACACCGTAACAGGGGCCTGGTGTTGCTGCTAGCTAGGGCTAGCCTCTCTAATGTCTGCTGTTAATGATAATAGGTTACATTTATTGATGCCTACAGTATGCCAGGCACTGTGCCCAAATGATCTCATTTAATCCTCACCACACCCTAGACTCTCATTATCTCCAAGTTACAGATGTACATAGGAACCGAGAAGTTCATACAACATTTGAGGTCTCAGCTAATGCACAGACGAGCTGGGAACTCCATGGCTTGCTATATCCAGAGCCTGTGCTCTTATTCAATTATTATACTGCCTTTCTAACTAGCGCTAGCATCTCCTTTTCCTTAGAAGATGGAAACTGAGCTGGGCATGGTGTTGCATGCCTATAATCCCAGTATTTGAGAGCTGAAAAAGGAGTTTCTTAAGTTTGAGCAACTTAGTGACCCTATTTCATTCCTTTTTTTTTTTTTTTTTTTGTGGTACTGGGGATGGAACCCAGGGGCATTGTACCTCTAAGCTTCACCCTCAGACCTATTTTTTTAGTCTTTTTATTTTTGACTTTTGAAATAGGGTCTCATTGAATTGTGAAGGGCCTTGCTAAGTAGCTGAGGCTGTCCGCAAACCACAATCCTCAGGTCTTAGCTTCCTGAATGCTGATTACAAGTGTGCCTCACTACACCTGATCCATATTTCAAAACAAAAAGATAAAAAAAAATTGCCTGGAGTGTAATCCTCAGTACAGGAAAAAAAAAAAAAAAAAAAAAAAAAGAAAAAAAGAAAAAGAAAAAAAGAAAAAAAAGGGAACTGAGATATTCTCATTTCAAACTTTCATCCTAGATAGAAAGATGGAGGCACATAAAAAAATAAAGTTATATACTCGCAGTTATAATGGTTCACAAAATTAAACATAAAAAAACTTCTTTTCTTCATATTGTAAAACACAATTCATGAATCAAACGCCAACAGAATCAAGGCATGGGCCTGGAGGTGGCAGAAAAAGCTGCCCAGAATCCAGGGTTACTTAGGCACCCCTTTGAATTAATGTGTGTAATGACTCAAATCAGCACACAGATATGTCCTAATATCACTCCTCATTTGAACAACAACTACAAACTGTGTTGTCCAAAATAGTAGCCACTAGTTACAGCTATTTTATTATTATTATTATTTATTATTATTATTATTATTATTATTATTATTAATTTTTTGGTGGTACTGGGGTTCCTGGAAGCCCTTCTACCTCCGGGCTATATTCCCAGACCTTTTTTTTTTTTTTTAAACAGGATCTCTTAAGCCAGCGCGTCTGGCTCCGAACCTGGGCGATCCTCCTGTCTCTGCCTCACAAGCGCGCGCGGGGATTACAAGCGTGCGCCACCACGCCCAGTGTAGTCTTTTTGTTTTTGAAACAGGATCTCACTGAATTGTGAAGGGCCTCGCTAAGTAGCTGAAACTCCGCGAACTGCGATCCTCCTTGTCTTCACCTCCCAAATGCTGGGATTGAGCCACCACGCCAGGATTACACATAGCTATTTAGATTAATATTTATTAAAATCAGATCAAATAAAAATTCGGTTCTCAGTCCTACTAGCCCCTTTTTCAGTGCTCAGTGGCAGATGCGGAGCTTTCCCATCACAATAGAACCCTCCATTGGATGGGCTGCCACAAGCCTCCCTGCCCCGTGCTCCCCATTAGTGACTCTCCAGTCTCCTGCTGTTCTTCACAGGAAGTTCCACTCCTCACCTCTCTTCTCGGTGTCCCCGCCTGTGCAGCCTGTTCATCCTCTCTGCTGTGCAGGATGCTGTCAGCCATACTCTCCCATTTCAAACACGCTCTTCTTTGAGTTTCTGGAAGGCGAACTGCGTTGGTTCTACTTCTACCTAAATAACACACATGGCAGTTCCCTTCATCACTTCCTCCAAACACCATCAGTGTGACTTTGGATAAATCATTCTTGGGCCTTGGTTCTCCCATCCATCAAGTAATTTCATTTTTGGTAGATTATTCCTAAACATTTTTCAATGTTATATTTCTAATCAATGGCACTTTAAAAAACTTTAGGCTATATTCTTTCAGAAATATAATTTAACAATAATTCACAAACAACTCAAAATAATTTTGCTTCTACAACTTTATGTTGATAGTTAGAAATTTCTTTTCCCTTTCTTTCTTTCTTTCTTTCTTTCTTTCTTTCTTTCTTTCTTTTTCTTTCTTTCTTTCTCCTCCTCCTCCTCCTCCTCCTCCTCCTCCTCCTCCTCCTCCTCCTCCTCCTCCTTCTTCTTCTTCTTCTTCTTCTTCTTCTTCTTTTGGTGGTACTGGGGTTCCTGGAAACCTTTCTATCTCCAGGCTACACTCCCAGACATACATATACATACATACATACATATATATATATATATATATATATATATATATATATATATATATTGGAAACAAGGTCTCTTAAACCAGCAGGGCTGGCTTCGAACCTGTGTGATCCTCCTGTCTTCGCCTCCCAAGTGCAGGGATTACAAGTGTGCGCCACCACACCTGGCTGATAGTTAGAAATTTGAACAGGGGTGTATTTATAGCTATGTCATCTTAGATCTATCAGTAATAATTAAAAAGTCAGAAACAGCTGGGCGTGGTGGCGCACGCTTGTAATCCCAGCATTTGGGAGGCTGAAATGGGAGGATCGCGATTCGTGGACAGCCTCAGCTACTTTGTGAGGCCCTTCAAAACTCAGTGAGACTGTGTTTCAAAAATAAAGAAAAAACTAAAAAATAGGCTGGGGGTATACCTTGGAAGTACAATACCCCTGGGTTCCATCCCCAGTACCACAAAAAAGAAAAAAAAAAAGAGTCAGAAACAACTTAAGTAATCAACAGCAAGGAAGGCTAAATAAATTAGGATACATACATATATATGCATATATACATACATACACACATACATGTATGTATGTATGCACACACAAACAGGGTACTGGAAACTGAACTCTACCTCTGAGCTATATCCCCAGGCCTATTCTAATTTTTAGTTTGACACAGCGTCTCACTAAGTTGCTGAGGCTGGTCAGGAACCTGCAATTCTCCTGTCTCAGCCTCCCATGTACTGGGATAACAAATGTGTGCCACCAAGCCTGGCTCTCATATATGTTTGAATATAATATTGGAATATATTTGAATGTTGGAACATAAATTCCAAAATATTAATTGGAAATGAAGATTTTAAAAAATATAATGAGGAAAAATTTGTGTTATTTATAATTTCAATCTATTAACATATATTCATGGGAAGAAAAGCTGGAGGGAATATATCAGATGTAATTTGTAATTATTTCTGGGTCATGAGATTATTTTATTTCTTGTACATTTATCATTTTTTTTCATTTTCTTTCTTTTTTTTGTGGTACTGTGGATTGAACTCAGAGGCATTCTACCTCTCAGTGCTACTCCTGGATCTCACTAAGTTGCAGACGACTTCACTAAATTGTGGAGATTGGCCTTAAACCTGTGATCTTCCTGTCTCAGTCTCCCAAGTGCGGGGATTACAAGCATGCTCCACCACATCTGGGTTCTTTCTTTTTTTCTTTTTCTTTTTGGTGTTGGGGATCAAATTCAGGAGCATTATATCCCCAGTCCTTTCTATTTTTTAATTAATTAATTAATTAATTAATTTATTTATTTATTTTTAGTGGTACTGGGGTTCCTGGAAGCCCTTCTACCTCCGGGCTACACTCCCAGACCTATTTTTACATTTTTTTATTTGGAAACAGGGTCTCCTAAGCCAGCGCATGCGGCTGGCTTCAAACCTGCGTGATCCTCCTGTCTGCCTCCCAAGCGCGGGGATTACAAGCGTGCGCCACCACGCCTGGCCTATTTTTTATTTTGAAACAGGGTCTTGCTAAGTCACTGAGGCTGACCTTGAACTTGTGATCCTCCTGTCTCAGCATTCCAAATATTGGGATTACAGGCATGCGCCAGCACACCCAGCTTCATCATTATTTTTAGGTAATCTTCAGTGATCATATAGCACTTTTTGCTGCCAGTGATACGTACTTTTAGGCAGGAAAGGATTCCAGTGCTATGAATTTGGAGGCGGAAGTTTGGGTTTAGTACAACTTAGTTCAACAAATGCTGGTTGGATACCTTGTTTGGGCACTATGCCCCTTTCTGGGGATAGACAAGGCAGGGTCTGGCCTTGGAGACAGGCTGAAAGCTGAAATCACACCATGTTGGTGATTGCAAGGTGCTACAGGAGAGCCAGGGAAAGAAGAGGGGTGTTTGAGAGAGGAAAGCATGGGACACTGAGGGCAGAACAGGGCTGTGGAAGCACGCTGAGTCCCATTCTCTCCTCACTTCCTGCCAGACATTTACTCTCAGCCCTGCAGCTCCCCAGTTATATAATGCAAATATCGCCACGGGCTCTTTCTACTAAGCTAGGTTATGACTTTTGAAGATCATCTCAAGAGAGTATACAGAAATGCTTTAGGCACCTGAGACCAAATATGGTGGCTGTTGGACATAACCTACGGATGACAGGAATGGTTGTGTGGGAGCCTTGACTTAATGATTAACAGAAGCAAGGCCCCGGGGCAGCAGCTGACAATCCTCCTGTGTCTTAGGGAGGCCATTGCTCCAAAGAAGTGCAGAAAAGGTGATGGAGGGATAAAATGGGACTCTGCGAGAGATTGTCAGGTTCCACATCATAGTGGTGCTCTAGAGGTCCCACCTCCCTTTTGTTTTGAGAGAAACAAGCCAGTGTTCTGTCTGGAGTTAGATGGGGACTCTTGTGGGGCCAGCAGCATGGATGTTTGGATTCTTTTGCATTGGTGACATCCCCCATTTCTGGGCCACTTTCAGGACAATGGGGAAAGGCTGGGGCTCCCCGAGACATGGCTGCATCTCAGAGACCTGTGTCCTCAGAAAGGCATTGACACTAGAGGCAGAATGGGATAGTGCCTAAAGAGTCGGGCTGTCCGCTGCTCAGGCTCATCTTCCTGGGCCTGTTGGCTCCCTCCTAGGTATCCTTGCATAAAATAGTTGATTCATTCTTTCATAGTTTCTCTTTTTCCCCTTCCCTTTCTCCTTTTTACCTTTTCTCTCCTCTTTCTCCTCCTGTCCCTTTTTGGTACTGGGAATTGAATCCAGGGGCATTGTACCTCCAAGCTATACCCCCAGACCTTTTTGTTTGGAAACAGGGTCTTGCTAAGTTGTGGAGGGCCTCCATAAGTTGCTGAGGCTGGCCTTGAACCTGCGATCCTGCTCTCTAATCATCTAAGTATTGAGATTATAGGTGTGTGCCACCTCTCTTTCTTCCTTAGAATTGATCCCTTTTCAACAAGTATTTATTGAGAATCTAGTGTGTGTACAGCATTATGTGGGAAAACAACATGGTCCTGCCACTTACACATCTCAATAAATAGTAGGAAGCTCTTGAAAAGCTGTGGCTACCGGGCAAAATGGTAGGATTTATGAGTGTCTCTTGGTAGTATTTCATGGAAAAGAGGGCTTAACTCCTTTAGAATCTGACCCTGCAGAGAGAAGTGCCTTCTGGGTGGAGGGGACAGCACAAACAAGGGCACAGAAGTGGGGGCCACAGCGCGTGTCCCAAGTGGGGTAGAGAGTGAAGTAGCAGAGCCTCAGAAGCTGCAGCCTCACCCAGGGAAATGGATAAAACCTCATTCGGCGCAGGAATCCCATTTCCTAATATGAAACCTTCTCTTCTTCCCATAAAACCTTTCCTCTTCCTCCTCCTCCTCCTCCTCCTCCTCCTCCTCCTCCTCCTCCTCCTCCTCCTCCCCCTCCTCCTCTTCCTCCTTCTCCTTCTCCTCCCCCTTCTCCCCCTCCTCTGTCTCCTTCTCCTCCTCCTCCTCTTCCTCCTTCTCCTCCTCCTCCTTCTCTTCCCCCTTCTCCCCCTCCTGTCTCCTTCTCCTCCTCTTCTTCCTTCTCCTCCTTCTCCTCCTCCTTCTCCTCCCCCTCCTTCTCCTTCTCCTCCCCCTCCTCCTTCTCCTCCTCCTCCTCCTCCTCTTCCTTCTCCTCCTTCTCCTCCCCCTCCTCCGTCTCCTTCTCCTCCTCTTCCTCCTCCCCTTCTCCTCCCCTCCTTCTCCTCCTCCTCCTTTTCCCTCCTCCTTCTCCTTCTCTTTAGTACTAGAGATTGAACCCAGGGACATCCTACCTCCAAGGCTTTTAAAATTTTTTATTCTGAAACCGGGTCTTGCTGACTGATTGAGAGTCTTGCTAAATTGCTGAGGCTAGCCTCCAACCTGTGATTCTTCTGTCTCAGCCTCCCAACTACTGGCATTACAGGTGTGCGCCACCACACCCAGCTCCTCCTCTGGTTTTGAAGGAGTAATTTCTGTGCAGTTGGGTTCTTCTGAAACTTAAACTGCTGGCTAAAAAATTTGGGCATAAAAAGATGACAAAAGCAACATTAATACCTTCGGTTCAAGGAGGAGCTCTCCTTTTAAATTACACTCAGCATTAATGCATTTGTTAGCAATATGCATTTTTCTTCCTCTTAAAACTAGCCTGCACTCTCTGTGTGACTAAATACAACCGTCGATCACTGTAGTCGCAGACCTTTGTCCCAGACCTTAAGAGGCTTCATGGTACTGTGTCTGCAAGTCAACACGTGTCTTGAGGGTAGGGCCTAGGTTTTATTTATTCTTGTAACCTTACTGTAGTGCCTGATAAGAGTTTGTTGACTGACAGCATTAACATGAACATACATAGAAAGATCTGTGTTCTGCATAATCATATGAATAAGGATAAAGTGATAGCAGCCCTATTTTCCAGGGAGACAAATCAAAAGGAAGCACATGGAAAGCTTAGCTTAGCCTTTCTGCCAGAACTTGGCAAGTTTGTCCTGAGTTTCGGCCCCGTGGTGGGCTCTGAGAGGCCTTGGCAGAGCAGGGCCTGTCCTGTCTACCACATGGCCGCTCCCCCGCGGTGCCAAGGGATGAGGCTGCTCAGAGACAATCACCTTCTGTCTCTGGGCTCTGACATCTGGGAGGTGGACGACCAACAGGCCTTGGCCAGGCTCCTGGCCCTTCAGCTCACCGCGTGTTTGTTGGAAGCCATTTTTTTGGAGAAAGCCACAATGGCGAAGGTCACCTTCTGGACATAAAATTCCAGTCCAGGGCCACCAGATGCAGGTGGGAGTCTGAGGCAATGAATGAATGAACAAATGACTTGGTCCTAAAACAGGATTTCCACAGAACTGTCCTTTGCTCAATAGGATTGGCACTGTTTAGCGAAGCAACGGAGGGTGGCTTGGTTAGAATCCAATTTTAGTAATTAGTTCTATTCACAATAAGGCGTGTTAATAGGTCCCATGTTGAGCAGGCAGAATCCCCTGGCTCAGGTGCCAAGTGCCAATTAATGAAATCAACATTTATGTCCCACAGGTAAACACCAGGCTACATCTCTTCCCTTAGAGCTATAGGTGGGCTCCCCACCAGTAGCAGTTTGACCAGAGATCACGGATCTTAGGTTCCAAGAAGACGAGGGCTGTGTCTATTTTGCTTACTGCCATTTTCTCAGTGCCTAGCTTGTTTCTGGACATCTGTGTTTGTGTTAGACAGAAAAACCCCCATCCTCCTCCTCTCCCTTCTATGCTCACCCTTTGCAATATGACTTTGCAGTTCCTGGCCTGTGACTTGCTTTGGCCATATAATTTGTCGGGAGCTACATGGGATCAGTGCTAGGCCCAGACTTCAAGAGGACTTTTTTTTTTTTTTGGTCCTGGGGATGGAACCTAGGGGCCTTCTACCTCCTCGCTACACCCCAGCCCTATTTTTTATTCTTTGTTTTGAAACAGGGTCTCACCGAGTTGCAAAGGGCCTCACTAAGTAGCTGAAGCTGTCTACAAACTGTGATCCTCCGGTCTCAGTCTCTGTTCTCCTTCTTGGACCCTCCACGTGAATGAGCTCAGGCTGGTCTGCTGAAGGGTGAGAGAAAACCAGGCCTGGTCACCCTCATTGGCCCAACTGTTGACCAGACAAGCCCCAGAAGTATGCTGCCTGGGTGCCCAATGGCCAACCACAGGGGTGTAAGTGAATCTAGATAAAGCCAGAATTGTCCTGCTGGGCCTGTCCCAAAAGAGCATCCCAAGGATTATGAACTAAACAACAGTGATTGCTTTAAGCCACTAAGTTTGGGATAGATTGTTATGCTACAAAGTCTAACTGATTAAGTACCTACTATGTATTTGCTAAGGGAGAGATCAATTATTGATGAGATGTCACCCAGTTGTTAATAGCTTGCCCAGCACTCTCTTTTATACTATTGCTTTTTTTTTTTTTTTTTCTAACATCACAAGAAGAAATTTTCTTGTTTGTTTATGGGTTCACTTAGTCGTTTCCTCTCTCCCTTTTCAGGATGTAAGCTCTATGAGGATAGGAAGAGAACTTGCCTATTTTACCTTTAAATTTCAAGAGCCTGGCCGGGAGCAATTGTACCTACCTATCATCCCAGGTTCTCAGGAGGTTGAGGCAGGAGGATCACAAGTTCAAGGCCAGCCTCAGCAACTTAGTGAGATCCTGTCTCAAAGTAAAAATTTAAAAAGGGCTGGGAGTGTAGCTCAGTGTGGTAACATGTCCCCAAGTTCAACCCCCAGTTACCCCCCCAACACCTCCCCACGTTTTCTGTAGTCTAGAACAATTTTTGGCATAGTAGTTGGATCTCAATAAATATTAGCTAAATTAAAGAGTGGATGAATGTTATTGCTTTTAGTGACGGTGAAGCTAGCGGAGGAAAGAGCTTGTGAAGTGGAGGTCATCTGCTCTGGCTACGGTGGCCGCTGATCTTCGTGTTTTCCTTAATTCCTTTCTTTGCAGATTAGCATCAACTGAAGCTCGGCGGGTGGGATTAGCGCAGCCTGCATCAGCAGAGACACTGTTATGATTTCATTTCCTCTACCTCGTTTCTCAGCCCCTGCTTCCCCTTCCTTGTCACTTTGTTATGATCTGAACTGATGAGCAAAAGCGTTGGTTTGCTTGGATTTTCTCCACTGAAAACATCACCATTGACAACATCAACCTCATCATCGCCAGCCTCCTGACAAAGCGGAGTCTCTCAGAAAGAAGTCCTTTCTCTTCCTACCCCTGCGCAGATCTCAGTATTTATCTCTGCTTCCTCTTATTTACCTTTAGCATTTCCTTTATTTATTCATGTTTGTTTTCTATCCTAGACCTATGTGGACTGAGAAATTACATAGAAAGTGATGGAAACAAAATTTACGCTTAAAAATAAGAATTCTATTTATTCACTTGGAAAACATTTTTTTTTTTTTTTTTTGCAGTACTGGAGATTGAGCCCAGGGGCATCCCACCTTTCAGCCCTATTTTTAAGGCTTAATTATTAAGTTGCAGAGAGCCTGAGTTGCTGTGGCTGGCCTTGAACCTGCAATACTCCTGTTTAAGTCTCCTGAGTACTGAGATTATAGGTGTGTACTACACTCTTTTTTTTTTCTTTCTTTAATTTTTCTTTCTTTATTTTTTTGGTGGTACTAGGGGTGTAACCCAGAGGCTTTCTACCTCTGGGCTATATTCCCAGACCTATTTTATAGTTTATTTGGAAACAGGGTCTCACTAAGTTGCTGAGAGCCTAACTAAGTAGCTGAGGCTGGCTTGGAACCTGTGCGATCCTCCTGTCTCAGCCTCCCAAGTACGGGGATTACAAGCATGCGTCACCACGCCCGGCAAAAACACTCTTTTCTAATGAAACATATTCCAATGAAATCTCTCTCATATTTCTCACCAACATGTCTAGTGAGCAAGTCTCTAGATTTTATAAGGAACAAACTACATAATTAACATTTTATTATTTTATTGCACAGTTTTATTTTGGAAAAAAAAGCATTCAAAATAGGTGAGTATATTTGAATTCAGATTGGAGTCTTATTGTAAAATGGCCAAACTCATGGTAGATTTCCTTTGCCTTTAGGTCAGGAACTCCATCATCCAAAAGTCAGTTGGAATTAGGGATGAAATTTTATTTCCCCTGAAAGCCTTTGTACTGTTCATATCTCATTGCCCTCTACTTCTGGGACTTAAAAAAAAAAAAAGTATGACTTCCTAGTGTGGATGTTTCAGCCACTTTCAGCATGGTCACGGATTATTAGTCATTTTTTACCCTAAGCAGGAGGTATGGCGGTGGGGTGAACCTTCCTTTTTACTGCTCAGATTACCCTCCCAGATAACTGCCCACCTGGCTTCTCCTCAAGCCTGGCTCTAACCATGAGCCACATATGCCCTGCGTGACATAAAATATGTGACTGGCAGTGCGCCCAGGACTCAGAGTCATATGGAGGGCTTCAGCGGGGTCCGGTCAACCCCTCAATATTTGAAAGACAGTGTGCGCCAGATCTGTGGGAAGTTTATAGCTTGCTGAGATCTTTCTTTGCCTTCCTCCTTTCTGCGTGGGATTTGTGCACATCAAGTTCCTCTTCCTTGGGCTGTCGTCAGGGCATTTGTTGTTTCTCACAGCAGCCACCAGGGCATGGCTTCAGTGGGGTGAGTGAGAAGGAGTCCAGGGGATGGCCCACCTGCACCAGGCCTTGTCGCTCACATTGTCAAATCAGATTTCTGAATCCCTGACTTGGGCCTGATTTCTCCTTGAGCCTAAATTTATTATTGAGAAATCTTGGGCTGAATAGCTATCCATGCGTTATGGATTCACTAGTTGATGAGCCTTCATGACAATTCAACTGTTTGAAGAAAATGTCTCACATATTCTACTCCTGCTACTATTCAATTATTACCTACTTTTATGGGTTGATAAATTGAGTGCATCAGATCCGTACCTGCTGGTCCAATTTTTATGAAGACCATGTGTTAAAAAGTCAACGTAGGTGGCATTTCAAAGCCAGCCCCTTCCCCCTGGACAGCACGCCAGCTATGTGCATTCATTTCATGCCCTGACATTTCATGCTTTAATACAGCCAGGACCTCAGATCCTGAAAAACCCAAGGACAGGGATCAAGATGGCCATGACAGGAAGCTCAGCAGGAGGATATTAGCACTAATTAGAATACTTTTCCCCCCATCATAGATAATGATGGCTTTCTTTGTTTGGCATCCTGAGTAAATCCCCTCACTACAGATTTTCATATTCTGCACCAGATTTGAGCATCTGGATGGAACTGCTGTTCTGGCCGAATTAGTCATTCCAATTAGAGAAGGTAGGGAGTTGCCGCCGCATCTCCACCCCCAGATCATCTGTGCTCGCTGCATTTCAGGGGGTTATGAAGCTGTCCTAGAAGGAAGAAGCATTAACTGTGACATGACCTATTAAGCGTGTGCAGAAGTTACGAGCTCAGGAAGGGCAGGGATGCACATGAGTATTTTGAATTGACACTTAATATTTTTCTCCTCATTGCACTGGCTCTGTGCTGGATAGATTCCACTTTTATCTCGTTGTTAAATAAAAATTTATGGATGGCAGCTGAGGTCCTTCTTAGGGTCTTTATGACTTGGGATTAAGATCCTTAAGTGCCTGGGCAACTCATTAGTGTGCATACACTAGCCACTTGTGTGGACTCAGTGGAGGGAGGGAAATGAGGGAGGAGGATGGGGGAAGGGGATGAATTAACAATAGGCTCATATTTTCAGATAACAAGAATAATGATTACAATTATTAGTAATATTAAATTATTATTTGCTGGAAAAATTAAGAGGCCTTTTTTAAGAGTTAAAGATCTTATGCTACCCCAACTATAGTAGAATAGAAATCTTGGTCAAAAATTAAATACATTTTGAAAGTAGAGGGTTAGATACATGATTTAAATCCTAAACCTTGAACCAGGCATGGTGGTGCATGCCTGTAATCCCAGTACTTGGGAGGCTGAGCCAGGAGGACTATGGGTTTGAAGCTAGCCTTAGTAATTTAGGCCCTCAGCAACTTAGTGAAATAAAATTTAAAAATAAAATAAGGCTGGGAGTGTAGCTCAAAGATAGAATGCCACTGGGTGAAATCTCCAGTACTATCTCACTCTAATAATAATAATAATAATAATAATAACAATTTCTAAACTTTGAATTAAAATTAAAAACAAAACAAAACAAAATATGCATGCACCATTCTGTTACACAAAACCCAATTCTAGCTAGCTGGGCTTGTGTCTTTTGGGCTGGGCTAAATGAATAGATATGAAAGCCAGTATATAATTTTGAGCCCTAATCAAAATCTACATCCCAAACACTTCTCTGGGGCTCTGAAAATGATCTACTACAGCGTGGCACCTTGATGTGCTGAATTAAAGAAGCCTCAGGGTCTCTCTGACCTTCCCTCTCTCCCCTGTTTCCCAATCTTTTCTATCCCTAAGAGCAGGGACGGCTTTCTCTGAGGTTCCCCTATCTACCTAAAGCCTGGATCCTCTGGAAGCTACTCAACTGTTGCCTGGCAGAGTAGCTCACTCCTGTATTCTGAGTCACCCAGGAGGCTGAGGCAGAAGGATTGCAAGTTGGAGGTCAGCCCTGGCAATTTAGCAAAACGGTGTCAGCAATAAAGGAAAGGAAAGGAAAGGAAAGGAAAGAAAGAAAGAAAGAAAGAAAGAAAGAAAGAAAGAAGGAAAGACATTCAGTCATCTTGAATCCCTCCCCAAGACATCTCATCTAGCAGGGGGAACTGCCACATTTCACAAGAAGGCAGATTAGAGCGGACGCCGTGCCCAGCCCATCTGAATGCTGTCTTTCAGGCCCGTTCATCTTCCCTAAAAGTCATTTGCTCTTCCTCTGAAATTGCCTACGACCCTCACTTTGCTCTTCCCTATAAAGAGGATATTTAAGCCTTAACCAACTGCCCTTCTCTGCCTTATTTTGTGTAGCTGCTATGCACATGCACGCGGTGATACATTTGTACACCTTTTCTCCTATAATCTATTGCTAGTTAATTTCAGCAGACCCAATGATCATACCTTCCATGGGAAAGTTTCAACCTCTCCCTATTTCCATGACAGACAGAATCGCTCCCCCCATCAATGAAGAGGCACCAAAGAGGGTGGCTCTCAGGAAGCCCTTTCCTCAGCCGGCTCCTTGCCATGGCCGTCTCCTGCTGCAGCAACCGCACCAGGACAGAGTTGTGTAGAGTCTCTCGGCCACGGATCAGGAAGACTGTTTTTGTTTTTAATGGCACAGAATATTTAACCCAGGGGCATTCTACCTCTGAGCTGCACCCCCATCCCCAGCCTTTTCATTTTGAAATGTTCTCACTAGGCTGCTAGAGTCTTGCTAAGTTGCTGAGGCTGGCTGTGAACCTGTGATCCTCTACTCTCAGCCTCCCAAGTGCTGGGATTGCAGCAGGAAGACATTTAATAATACATTTTTTTTTAAACAAGGGTTAGAGCCTCTACTCTCAGCCTCCCAAGTGCTGGGATTGCAGCAGGAAGACTTATTTTATAATACAGTTTTTTTTTAAGGGTTAGAGTTCCATCCCATCCCTCAAGAGCCCCTTTCTTCCTTGGATCTGAGGACACCCCAGCTGGCAAATCTAAGATCCATTTTCCTCTGCAAATAGTGGGGCTTTAGCTTCCAGATGTCTAGGAATGCACGTGTCAGTGCTGTGTCCGAGGCCTGTTGGAGGACTTGGGCTGTTAGGGCACAGATTCACAAGGTCCCCGGTGTCAAGAGCAGGCACCCGCCCAGGTTCTGTGGGGGTTTCTTGTGATCCTGTAGACTGCTCCTTGGTGAGCTTCTCTGCAGGGAAGGGGCTCCCTGGAGCTCAGGCGCAAGGGCATTGCTGGCTTGAGAGCTGTGACTTTGGTAGGGTCCTGTTGCTGGGGACTGGGCAGTTGGTCCATTGTAAACTGGCACCACAGCTTGAGAATGGCTTCTGGAAGTGTTCCTAAAGGAAAGGAACATACAAGAGGATTTCTTGGCCCCTTGCAGGGTTTAATTATTTCTCCCTCATCTGTGAGCTGTACCCACAAAGTCCTTCCTCAGTGCAGAAAAAAAAACTGATAGAATTCAAAGCTATTTAAAAATATGTCTTGTTCATAACTGCCATTGATTTATAAACCATCACATAGCTTATTATAAGTCATCATATGTCTTAGTTGTTGAGGCTGGCCTTACACCTGTGAATCTTCTGGCTCAGCCTCCAGAGTACTGGGATCAAGGTGTGTGCCATCACACCTAGCTAGTCGTCATATGTCTTATCATGAGATGATGTAATAGGATTCTCAAGAGTTAATAGCATCAGAGGAGAAGAGTTAAATGACCCCCCAAAGCTAAATGTAGTTATTTATTCAATATGATTTACACTAAATTTAGCATAATTTTCAGCAGAAAAGTAAAGGGGTTGTGCGAGGCAGGTAAAAGTTTGTGCAGATGAATCTGTTGTGGTTTTTTTTTTTTTAACCATCTGAATCACTCAAAGTGGGCCTGTGTTTTATTTCTGTGCAGATGCTTCAGAGTTTCTTGGAAGATTGGCACAGGGCTGCATATCTGGGAGGAGCAGATCAATGCAGACTCCAGCTTCTACAGCTACAGACTTCCCGGGGGCAGGACTCTGTCTTGTTCTTAATCATAGAGCATGGCACTAGGTGCCTAGCAGGTGTTTGATGGAGAACTATCGAAGGAACAGAAGCAAAGGATGGTTCAGGAAAAGTGCACTCAGTAGGGCAGAGTTTCAGTAATGTTCACTAAAGAGGACTGTGATTGAATATTAATTTTCATTCTGTGTTGAATCTGAGAGCATTTTTATATTTCTTTGATGTTAGTTTTTTTCATGTATAAATTGGAGATTTCAATCAGACAATCACAAAGGACTTTCTCCATCTAAAATGCTTAGCATCGATTCCCAATTATTGTACTCAGAAAGCAGTAGTTTTGTACTCTAGTCAGTAAATATTTGGTGACCATTAGCTCGGGTACCTGGCTACCTCTATCGGTTATTGAGGATGTGAAGTAGATGTAATGTATTCTCCATCCTTAGATTTTAGAGAGAAAAACGAACACCAAAAAATGTGGATTCTAAGAACTGAAGACTGGCTCCATGAGTTGGAGGCCTCGCTGGGCATGGTGGCGCACGCTTGTAATCCCCACGCTTGGGAGGCTGAGACAGGAGTTTCACACAGTTTTGAAGCCAGCCTCAGCTACTTAGTGAGGCTCTCAGCAACTTAGTGAGACCCTGTTTCCAAATAAAGTATAAAATAGGTCTGGAAGTATAGCCCGGAGGTAGAAAGCCTCTGGGTTCCACACCCAGTACCACAAAAAAAAAAAAAAAAAAAAAAAAAAAAAAAAAAAGAAAAGAAAAAAGAAAAAAAAGAGTTGGAGGCCTTGAAGGATGGGAATAACTTGGGTAACTGGATGATGGGGAGAAATATCAATCTGGGTGCAACACGAGTCAAATCAAAGGAGGGAACCAGTTTATATAGTTAGGGGTTGAGAATGTGGACATGATTCTAGAACAGGAAGTAGAGAGAGATATGGACATCTTGGAGAAAAACAGATTTTATAGACTGGTGGAAAGTAGAAAAGGCTAGACTGGCAGTAGAGGTCCATTCTACAAGATACAAAGATAGAAAGTTTGTGTTTCGGATGGCAAAACTGCCTTACCACCCCTGGGATCTCTACTTATGGCTCATCATATGAGAAAGAAATACCTACTTCTTTGAGCCACTGTTCTCTGGGACCATCCAATATAGGAGTATAGACTGGGTCTCTAACTAAGGCATCCAGTCTTCCCCATCTCAGTAAATGATATCATCACTCCCTTCCTTCTTTCCTTCCTTCCTTCCTTCCTTCCTTCCTTCCTTCCTTCCTTCCTTCCTTCCTTCTTTCCTCCCTCCCTCCCTCTCTTCCTTCTTTCAGATTGAACCTAGGGGCATGCTACCTCTGAACTACACCCCCAGCTCCTTTTTAATTGACACAGGGTCTCAGTTGCTAAGAGCCTCACTGAGTTACTGAGTCTGGCCTCAAACCTGTGACCTACCTGTCTCAGCCTCCTAGTACTGGGATTACAGGCATATGGCACCACACCTGGCCACCCACCTAATTTCTCAAGGCAGAAATCTATTGCTACCCCCTCCTTCTTCAGATCTAATTTCTCAGCATGTCCTCTCCATTGTACTTCAAAGGTGTATCTCAAATACATCCACAACCCAAACAGATGCCTGGCTAGTGCATGACCTCCTGAGTGGCCATCTCGTTTTGGTTTTGACCCCATTCAAACTTTTCCTGACTGCAGCCAGAGACAGCTCTGAGGACTTACATGTGGCAGGTCATGCTCCTGTTTGAAACCTCTCAGAGCCTTTGCCTTTTGCTAGATAAGGTTCCAGGTGTCCTGGTCTTGATCCTCTTCTCCCCAGCCTCATCCTGAGTCACCATCCCCTGGCTCACCAGCCTCGGGGGCCATCTTCCCTTTTCAGTTCCTCAGACACATCTTGCTCCTTCCCGCCTCAGCCTCTGCTCACCTGCTGTCTCTGTTCTCCGGGTCTGCTCCTTCATTGGTTCTTGGGTTGGTACCTATTCATCCTTCCGCTTTCAGCTTACTCCCACCTCTGCTCAGACCTCCAATTCTATCTTACAACAACCCTTTCTAGATAGTGTATCACACTTTATAACTGTGCAAGGGATGGAGGCTTTGGTTCCTTGATGTCTGTCTTCCCCCTGGGCGGCAGCTCCCGGGAGGTGGACACCTCGCCCGCGTTGCTGCCTGCCTTCAGCACCACTCTGGTCTCTCACGCTCAGTGCTGGCTCAGGAAATCCAATGCTTCTTGAAATGAAGTAAGTAGGAGGGGGCCATGATGAGAACAAAGGTTCAGAAAAACACACCTGGAAGAAATAGGTGAAACGGATTTCTGTTGGGTGTGTTAGTTTCCTAAGGCTCCTATCACAGATTTTCACACACCAGGGCCCTTAAGCAATAGAGAATTGTTCTCTTATAGTATGGAAATCGCAACTCTGAAATCGAGGAGTCAGCAGAGCTATGGTCTCTGAGATCTCTGCGGGAGAGCTCTTCTAGATTCTGGTGTCTTGGGGCAATCCTGGGGGCTCCTGGCTTATGGCAGCATCGCTCCAATCGCTGCCTCTGTTGTGACAGGGCATTCTCCCTGTGGGGTTCTACTATCTCTGTCTTTTCTCCTTTAAAAAGATAGCAGTTAAGCCGGGCGTGGTGGCGCATGATTGTAATCCCCGGGTTTGGGAGTCGGAGACAGGAGGATTGAGCAGGTTCGAAGTCAGCCTCCCTGGCTTAAGAGACCCAGTTTCCAAATAAAAATATAAAAATAGGACTTGGTTCTTACAAGTTAGAGTGTGGCCCAGGCCCTGGAGCAGGGACAGAGGAGGAGGCAGAGGAGCCAGGGGATCTGGACACAGGTTCTTCCTGCCAGGTCCTTTAGCTGCCCAGGGGACCCAATGAGAGAGACTTGCCACAGGTGGCCTCAGGCATTACCAGTGAAAGATGAGACAGGTGACAAGATGGGTGGGAGAAGGTGGTTTGGAAGAGATCCTGTTATGGGAATCCCTTTATTTGGGACATATTAGTTTTGAGGTGACACTGGAAGAGTTATATTTTGGCAAGTAAACTGGGAAGAATTAAGCCATTGTACGGGTCTGTTTTGTAGCCCTGTGACCTTTCAAATTCTTCTTTAAAATTCTAATTACCGCCGGGCGCGGTGGCGCACGCTTGTAATCCCCGCACTTGGGAGGCAGAGACAGGAGGATTGTGGAGGTTCGAAGCCAGCCTCCCTGACTTAAGAGACCCTGTTTCCAAATAAAAATATAAAATAGGTCTGGGAGTGTAGCCCGGACGTAGAAAGGCTTCCAGGAACCCCAGTACCACCAAACAAAAGAAAACAAAAAACACCTTTTTAATTACCTAATTAATTAATTGTGGTACTGGGGATTAATCCCAGGATCATTCTATCTTTGAGCTATACCCCCAGCCCTACTTTTCATTTTATTATTTTGAAACAAGGCCTCACTAAGTTTTGGAGCCCTTGCTAAGCTGGGAAGGCTGACCTCAAACCTGCAATCCTTCTGTCTCAGCCTCCCAAGTACTGGGATTACAGGTGTGTGGCCCCATGCCCGGCTCTTTTTCATCTTTTTTTTTAGAGATTTTTTTAAAATTAGTGTATTGT
The DNA here is from genome assembly GCF_963383645.1 of Muscardinus avellanarius. NCBI lineage: Eukaryota > Metazoa > Chordata > Mammalia > Rodentia > Gliridae > Muscardinus > Muscardinus avellanarius. The sequence continues at coordinate 98,983,887 of NC_137787.1, read as the reverse complement.
AACTACATGGTAGCAAGATTCATGTTGACCTTTCAACTTCAGCCAGAGCGCCCCTTTGTAAATGCCTTGTGTGGTTTAAAGAAACGTCAGTCAAGTAGCAGGACCATTATCTTTCTCCTGGATTGCACACTCTGTTGCTTAGTAATCTTTCCAGATCTACGCGAGTCCTGTCTAGTTTCTTCTCCACACTATATTCAGGGTTGTCACCTTAAAACACAAACCTGATCATGTTACCCACCTCCATTTAACACTCCCCCCTTGCTCTTAGAGCAAAGATAGAGTCCTAGATGTGCCTTAGGAGAGTCAGCTGGGTGTGACTTCTGCTCACTTTCCTGGCCTCATCTGTCATCCCTTCTCCTACTGACCTTAGAGATCTGGCCACACAGTCTGTTTTTCAGAGTTTACCTGCCCCAGGGCCTTTGCACATGTCTTCTTCTTGGTACTAAGGATTGAATCCAGGCATATGTTACTTCTGAGATACACTTCCAGCCCTTTTTAAAAATGTTGGTGGCACATATCTGTAATCCTTGGGAGACTGAGACAGGTTCGAAGCCAGCCTCGGCAATTTAGTGAAGCTATCGGCAACTTAGTAAGATCCAGTTTTCAAATAAAAAATAAAATAGGGCTGGGGTTGTAGCTCAGAAGTAGAATGCCCTTGGGTTCTATCCTCAGCACTATATAAAAGTAAGAGAAAGAAAGAAAGAAAGAAAGAAAGAAAGAAAGAAAGAAAGAAAGAAGAAAGAAAGAAAGAAAAAAGGAATCAGGGTCTCACGAAGTTACCGAGGCTGGCCTTAAACCTGAGCTACTTCTGTCTCCGCCTCCCAAGTACTGGGATCCTAGGCATTCACCACCATGCCTGGGGCCACATGCCTTTTTTGATGTCATTTCCTGAACTTTGAACTTTCTCTCCAAACACGCCCATCCTTCAGGTACCAGCGCAGTCCACACTTCTTTGACCCATCCTTTAGGTCAAATTCCTTATTTCTTTCTGACCACCAAGTTCAATTTACAAATATGCATTTATTGGCCTGGTTATTTGCTTAATGTTTAGAGCTCCTACTTGGGCTCCATATGAGCAGGGATTGTGTATGTTTTGCTGGAGTCAGCCTCAAGCAGACCATCTGACATGTAGAAACGGAATGAATGAATGAATAAAAGGCAACACTCCAAATATGTGACTTCTTCAGATTCCAAATCCTAAGGTTGCGTTCAAAAGACAGATGTTCAAAAGTGGCTTGGCTGGGCGATTTTATTTATCTTATTTTTTGCAAAAAGGAATCCTGCCGCCAGTAAAGCCAGGTGTGCAAGAACAAAATGGCAGAATGCTGGGGATTGAACCAGAAGCACTCTGCCTCTGAGCTACCCCACCCCAGCCCTATTTTATTTTTCATTTTGACACACAGCCTCACTAAGTTGCTGGGGCTGACTGCGAACCTGCGGTCCTCCTATCTCAGCCTCCCAAGTACTGATGTTCCAGGAGTGCGCCCTGGTTTGGGTCTTTTGTTTCTAACTCAAGGCTCCTGTGCTCTACTTCTATTGGTGGAAACAGCCTCACAATCTTCAGGCCATTTGCTGGCGGGGATGCTGGGGGCAGGGAGGGGTTGGCATCTACAATTCTCAAGGAATGTTAACTTCACAACAGAATGACAAGCAAACAGAGTTACAAAATGAGAGTTTTAAAAAATGGAGCTTAAGCCGGGTGTGGTGGCTCGGGCTTGTAATTCCAGCATTCGGGAGGCTGAGACCGGAGGATCACGTTCTTGGACAGCCTCAGCTACTTAGTGAGGCCCTTTGCAACTCAGTGAGACCCTGTTTCAAAATAAGGAATAAAAAATAGGGCTGGGGGTGTAGCTTGGAGGTAGAATGCCATTGGGTTCCATGCCCAGTACCGGGAAAAAAAAAAAAGGAGCTTAAGTCAAGTTATTCCTTTGATAGAAAAGATATAATTATACTCTCACATAAATAACCAAATGGTGAATGGAGATTCTTTTTCCCTATGGATTTAAAATCTAAATCAAATCAAGTAATGTCTTTATCATTTATTAAAACATATATCATTTGAGGAGAGTTTAGACTCATACTTTGTTTCCTAGGATAATACTTAAAATTGCCAAGCTCTTACTTATTAATATGTTAATTTCATTGTAAGCAAAAATGTTAAGTTTCCTTTCCTAATCCTTGTTTTCTCTCTGATTCCTCAGTGGGATATGGTGGCACATGACCGTAATCTCAGTACTTGGGAGGCTGAGACAAGTGAATCTCAGGTTTGAAGCCAGCTTCAGCAACTTAGTGAGAACTTGTTTCAAAATATAAAAATAAACCGGGCATGGTGGCACATGCTTGTAATCCCAGCATGTAGGAGGCTGAGACATTTAGTGAGGCCCTTTGCAACTCAGTGAGACCCTGTTTGAAATAAAGAATAAAAAATAGGGCTGAAGGGGTAGTAGCTTGGAGGTAGACTGCCCCTGGGTTTCATCCCCAGTACCAGAAAAGATATATTTGTATATTATAAATATATTTTAATAATAAATCAATTATTAATATAATCAATATAGAAAGAATTATTAATGGTACATAAATTATTGTTAATAATATATTTATTTATATTATATATAATTATATTTTTTCTGAGGTTATATATATATCTGCTGTCTGTATAGCTTGGAGGTAGAATACCCCTGGGTTAAACCCCTAGTAACATCCCCCCCACCAGAAATGATTCTTGAGCCTATTTCAAGTAATAAGAGTAACAAACTTGCAGGATACTCTGGACAAAAGAGAACACTGGTCTTTCTCTGCTGGCCTTTCCCACCTCAGAGACTTGGATTATGTGACCTGATGTAAACCACCATTGTTGAATGCTGCTGTGTTTGGGGGTTTATAGAATGAAGGAAGTTCTTCCCCAACGTGCCATTTCCTTTCTAATACAATTCACAAATGGAATATTTGGGTTGGCTACTTACCCATTGTTCCCGTTTAAGGCCCTACACTGTGGCGGACAGCACGGGCATCTCACCCTATCAGAGATTTCCTTCAGGGTTTTCAGCGTGTTTACTTTTCTGTGGGTTTTGAAAGACTTGCGCTCTCTGGGAGAACCCTTTGAGAGGCCTCGGATCTGTGCTGACTCCTGCAGCCTTAGCGGGTCCGTCTGTAACCACCGCGCCATGACTGTGTGGGTCGACACGGGTTAGCTGCCGCAAGCTCAGCCTGGCCTGTGCTCACCTGCACACAGCCCTGAATTTCATTCTCCTTTACTTCTGGGACTCTCTAGCATGCTTCCCTGAGATTGTTTCAGTTCTGAAGTCCAGAAACACTGGGCTAGATCAAAGGTACATTGGGGATATAAGGTTAAAATTTCTGCTTCTGGTAAATTCTATTACTAGATGCTAAGGCCTTGAGGTTAATATATCTGATTTGTTTTTCCTTAAGCATCCTATAAATACCTCCTTCAGTTCAGCTCAAAAATTATTTATTTAGCATCTTTTTGGGCCCCGAGCTGATAAGAAAGAAAGAAAGAAAGAAAGAAAGAAAGAAAGAAAGAAAGAAAGAGAAAAAGTTCAGGCTACCATCTTGAAGTGCTTTTGGCATTAAAAGGGACCTGGAGTGTACACTTCTTTTCTTCCTACTCTACCTACATCTATTAAAATAGGCTGATTATCTTTTATTTAAGTTGGGAAAATACAGAAATGTTTTGAAAATTTTAAAATCACCCAAACACCTATGACTCAAACAACTACTGCAAAGAAAATTTTATCTCCTTTTGTGGAATATGCATTGACTTTTAAAAATATTTAGAACCAGATAGTATTTGGAGCCAGGTATTTTTATTTTATCATATGGGTATAACAGAAAGCCCACTTTAAAGCAAAAACCACTTTTCATTTCTTTAGCTTTTTCTCATGTCTTCTCATCTGGGACAGAAGCTGGTCTTCTCACTTTGGTCTGAATGTTCTAGAACATTTGTATCAAAGTTGGATGCAGTAATGGCAGCCCCTTAGAGATTAATTTTGACATTCCTGGGAGGCAGCTAAAGGCTAAAGGAGGAAAGCAGAATTACTCCTGCCTCTGGCTGGGATCAGGTCCACAAACGCTGCCTCATTGATTTCTTTTTTTTTTTTATGGTGTTCTTTTTTTAATTTTATTTTATTGGTGCACTGTATTCATACATCATAGTGGGATACAAACTTTTGTAGACATACATGCACACATCGCCCAGTCAGCCCCCACCCGATCCCCACCCCATTCTCTCCTCATCCCTCCTTCCCATGCTTGGCTTAGTGGTTGACATCTAGTATTATAGCAATTTATCCAAAATTAAAAATGATAATCTGACATAACAGTTTCATTTGTCTGATACCAAGCATTTAATGATTTAAAGGTAGCATTTCAATATTTCTTTTTGCTTTCTTTCTTACTAGAGCATATTTTTTTCTGTTTTTTTAGGTGAAACTATCATATATTTATATATTTATTTTTCAGAAAAAAATCTATCCTAATATGGAATATGAATTCTAGATACCCAAAACGATCTTAAAAAAGAACAAAGCTAGCAGATATATATTTTCTGATTTCAAACCATATAAAGCTACAATAATTGAAACGGTGTAGTACTGTTCTAAAGGCAGATATATAGACCATTGGAGTTAAATACAAGCCTAGAGCTAAATTCTTCCCTATATTGTCAAGTTTTTTTTTTTTTTTTTTTGACAAGGTTTCCACGGAAATTTGGTGGTGGAAATAATAATCTTTTAACTAAATATTGTTGAAAAATAATAATTACATGGAAAAGAATAAAATTGGACCTTTACCTAATCCCATATACAAGTATTAACTCAAAATAGATAAAAGACCTAAATATAAATCTTAAGACTATAAACTTTTAGGAGAAAATCTGGGTCATAAAACCTCACAACATTGAAATTGGCAGTGATTTCTTGGATATGATTTCAATGGCACAGGCAACAGAAGAATATGCAAACTCCCTAAAAAATAAAAGAAAATATTGTATATCCAAAGACAATGTAAACAGAGTTAAAAGTTACTAATAGAATTGGATAAAATATTTCCAAATGCTATATCTGAAGGTATATTAATATTCCAACTAGAAATCCTAAAAATTAACAACAATAAAGGCAAACAATACAACTTAGAGATAGGTAAAAGACTAACATAAATAATGAATCTCCACAGATAACCAATCTTAGTTGTCTGTTGGATGGAAACTCTTGTTTCTCTGGTTCTGGTGAGTGTTACCTATTTCTTCTTTGTAGTTAATCTCTTTGAGTATTTTCTCTAGTGCTGGTTTTGAAGACATAAATTCCTTCAGTTTCTGTTTGTCATGGAAGCTTCTTATTTCTCCATCTAATTTGATAGAAAGTTTTGCTGGATAGGAAATTTTTGGCTGGAAGTTGTTTTCTTTCAGAGTTTGGAATATGTTACTCCAAGCCCTTCTGGCTCTCATGACTTGGTTTGGGAAGTCTGGAGTGATTCTAATTGGTTTGCCTCTGAATGTCAGTTGGCCCTTTGTTTTTGTTGCCTTTAAGATTCTCTGCTTGGCTTCCACATTGGTCATTTTGACAATTATGTGGCGTGGGGATCCTCTTCTCCGATCCTGTCTAAAGGGAGTTCTATAAGTTTCCTGGATCTGTGTATCAACCTCTTGCTCTATATTTGGAAAATTTTCTGCTATTACTTCCTTGAAGAGATTGTTGATCCCTTTGGTATCACTTTCTTTTCCCTCCTCTATTCCAATTATTCTTAGGTTAGCTCTCTTAAGATGGGCCCATATTTCTTCAATGTCAGATTCCTGCTGTTGGATATTTTTTTCTAGATTAGAAACTATGCATTCATTTTTGGATTGCTCATCTTCTAAGAGCGAGATTCTGTTCCCCATGTGGTCTAATCGGTTGTTTGTGCTTTGAATTGAGGCCTTTACTTCATTAATTGCATCCTTTATCTCTTTTTGGCTCTCTCTGAGTTCTTTTCGAAGCACCTCTATTATTTCTACAGTTATTTTCCTGATTTGATCTTCTAGAAATCTCTGATTTTCTGTTTTATCAGGTTCTGATGTTGTGGAGTTGTGCACATTCATTGCTCCAGTGTTATTCCTCTTTCCCATGATTTCGGAGGTTTGTGCCTTCTCTGGGTTCTTCCCTTGGGTCACTATGGCTTCACTTAAGGTGCTCTGGATCTCGAGTCTGTATTATCTCAGACCCCACTACTCCTTTACTGGGTTGTATCACAGAGTCTCCGACCCAGGGAGTCGATAGAGGCTGCTTTAAACTATGGGGGGTGCCAGGTTGCACGCTCTCCTATGGTGTGATATCTCTGCCACCACCACTCCCTCACTGGGTCAAGTCCCAGGAGGCCCAATACTGCGATTTCTCCTCTGTGGCCCGCAATTTGACTCACTGTTCTTGAGTACGCAGATGTAGCTGTACTGGACTCTGTGAATTCACTGCTGCTGCCGCCGCCGGTGGCAATATGGCGCCTCTGCCACGCCCTCGGCCATGAGGCTGGCGTATTTTTTCTTCTCTGGTTTTGATTTCCACTCTGAATCCCTGCAGCGTGTGCTGAGCTCAGCCACTGGGAGCTTTAAATGCTGTCTGCGCCGAAAGATCCCGCCTGGCTGTTCCGTAGCGGCTCTCCTGGCTTGCTGTAGCCGTCCGTTGAGTTCGCCGCTGCCGCCGGCAGTATGGCGCTGCTGCCGCGTCCTCGGGCGCGTGTGTCTCCTCTGTGGCCCTGAGCTCTGTTCTCAGTCCGCTTTCTCTCTGGAGCCTGGTGGTTTTTTTTGTTTTTCTGGTGATGGTGTTTTCTGGCTATGAAAGGCGCTCTTTTTGTGGTAATGGAGATTGGTTGTTAGCGGGACTCTTAAGCCCCGCTTTTCTCGGTCGCCATCTTCCCGGAAGTCCCTCATTGATTTCTTGGGGGGCTTTGGTGGCTCGGCTTGCATCTGGGAAACACATTTCGTTGCCACGGATCATGGCTTTTCCTTTTTCTGACTGTCTGGAAAGTCGCTACCAAAAGTCGTGCGTGTTGACAATCACTTTGGAGGAGCAAAGCTGGTGTTGCTCACCCCAAACGTCAATCACCACCTCAACAACAGTTATGAACGGTCATTGTTGCTGCCGCAGGGAGTTCCCAGAGAGGGGCGCTCCATCATCAACTCACCCTAGGAGGCAGGAGTGAAAGCACTGTACAAAGGTGGGTGGACAGCGACTCTCTACCCCAGACCCTTCTTCCTGAAATTAGACCCTGTAACTTAGTGGGTTTTTATTTCTCAGCACTTAAAACGTTAAACTAGGCAAGAAACAAAACGTATTTAAAAATTCCAAAAAGTTTTATATAATTTTTATTTTTGTGGGTCTGGGAGTGGAACCCAGGGGCATTCTACCTCCAAGCTACACCCCCTGCCCTGTTTTGTATTCTTTATTTTGAAACAGCGTCTCACTAAGTTATGGAAGGCCTCACTAAGTAGCTGAGGCTGTCCGTGAACTGTCATTCTCAGGTCTCAGCCCTATTTTTTATTCTTTTTTCAAACAGGGTCTCACTGAGTTGGAAAGGGCCTCACTAAGTAGCTGAGGCTGTCTCATCCTGCTAAATGCTGGGACTACAAGCGTGTGCCACCATGCCCGGTGCTTGGCATACATAGGGAATTGGTTCCAGGACCCTCTGTGGATACTAACATCTGGATGCTCAAGCGCCTTACATAATGTAATGCAGCATTTCCACATAGCCTATACATATCCTTTCTTATGGTTAATTTTTATTTTTATGGTTGGAACTGAGGGTTGAACCCAAGGCCTTCCTTGTGCTAGGTAAGTGTTCTAGCACTGAGCTACATACCCAGCCCTATTTTACTTTTTTTTGTGTGTGGTAGTGGGGCTTGAACTCAGGGGGCTCAATCACTTTTTAATTTTACTTTCTATTTTGAAGTGGTCTTTTTCATTTTTTAATTATGAAATAAGGTCTCACTAAGTTACTGCACATGGTCTTGAGCCTATGATCTTCCTATCTCAGCCTCTTGAGTGGTTGGGATTACAGGTATGTGCCAACCAGTCCCATTTTTATTCTCTCTCTCTCTCTCTCTCTCTCTCTCTCTCTCTCTCTCTCTCTCTCTCTTTATCTCTCTCTCTCTCTCTCTCTCTCTCTCTCTCTCTCTCTCTCCCTCCCTCCCTCCCTCCCTCCCTCCCTCCCTTCCTTCCTTCCTTTTTTTCTTGGTGTTGGGGATTGAGCCCAGAGGTATCCTAGCTCTAGTTATATCCCCAACACTTTCTATTTTGAAATAGCATCTCAGTTGATTGCTGAGCGTCTCACCAAGCTGTGGAGATTGTTCTCAAACCGATTACCCTCCTGTTCAGCCTCCCAAGTACTGAGATTACGGGTGTGCGCCACCACACCCAGCTTCCTTCATACTTTAAATCATCTCTAGATTACTTGTAATACCGAGTACATCATAAATGTGATGCAAGTAGTTGTTCTACTGTATTATTTAGGGGATAAACAAAAAAAGAAAAAGCCTATACATATTCAGTAGAGATGCAGCTCTTTCTCTGAATGCTTTCAGCGCACAGTTGGTTGAGTGCGTGGCGGTGGAAGCTGGCCATAAGGAGGGCTGACTGTAACAGGAACACTGCAGTGGAAACTGGAAACTGGATGGAAACTTTCATTTCTTAAGATGTTGAGAGCTGGAGAGTCCAAGTCCTTTAGTGGCATGTCCAGAATGTCGAAGGATACATCTTCCTCTCTGCTTTGAAGTGCTTTCATACTGACCTGGTCCAGAGTGTCGTTCAATACATTAATGCTTGTGAAAGAATGAAGGAAGCCGGGCGTGGTGGCGCACGCTTGTAATCCCAGCATTCAGGAGGCTGAGACCGGAGGATCGCAGTTCACGGACAGCCTCAGCTACTCAGTGAGGCCCTCTGCAACTCAGTGAGACCCTGTTTCAAAATAAAGAATAAAAAAATAGGCTGGGGGTGTCCTGGATTCTATCCCCAGTGCCGGAAAAAAAAAAAAAGAATGAAGAAGGAACAGAAGGAAGGAAGCCAGGAAGCCAGATCATACATGCCAATGTTAATCAGATGCTGAGAAAATGGGGTGCTCTCGGGAACAGGAATTTATGGTGCTTAGTCGTCTGATCACTCAACCAAACATTATTGAGTGCCCACTATGTGCTAGGCACAGAGGCACAGTGTATCAGGTTAACTTGGAAGCCATTTTATTACAATAACTTTTAGCAAAAAACTTTCTAAGATGTCTGCTTTGTTGCTTTAAAAAGTACCATCAGAGTCAAGTGTGGTGGTGCATGCTTGTAATCCTAGTACTTGGGAGGCTGAGACAGGAGGGTCATAGGTTTGAAGCCAGCCTCGGCAACCTAGTGAGACCCTGTTTCACAGCAAAAAATATAAAGGGATAAAGATGTAGCTAGGAGGTAGAATGTCCCTGGGTTAAATAAAACCCCCAAAACAGAAAATAAAAAAGCATACTCAGGTGAGTGTCCAGTAGTATTCAACCCTGAAGACAATTGAAGAGAGTAAAGGATGTTTCTGGACTCATGGTTATTACCCTGATTATTGGTTAACACCATGCAAAAACTCAAGTTCCTCTAGTGCTTCAGAGGGCTCACTCTGGTTTACACTGCCTGCGTTTATATACAGGCTTTACATTCAACATGCAACAGTAGGAGCCAGGTATGGTGGCTCATGCCTGTAATCCAGTGCTTAGGAGGCTGAGACAGGAGGAGCATAGGCTGGAGGCCAGCCCCAGCAACGTAGCGAGACCCCCAGCAATTTAGTGGGACCCTGTTTCAAAATTAAAAAAAAAAAATAAAAAGGGCTGAGTGTGTTACTCAGAAATAAATGCCCTGAAATCAATACACTGAAAACCCCTCCACCCCTTTAAAAAAAAAAAAGAAGAAAAAAGTGTTTTCCAGTGGTATTATTAACAAGCGAATAAATAGAATTCTGATTTCTCTCTCTCTCTCTCTCTCTCTCTCTCTCTCTCTCTCTCTCTCTGTGTGTGTGTGTGTGTGTGTGTGTATGGTACTGAGAATTGAACTCAGGGGCATTCCACTTCTGAGCTACACCCCCAGCCCTATTTTTTTATTTTGAAATAGAGTTTCACTAAGTTACGAGGTTGCTGAGGCTGGCCACGAACCTGCGATCTTCCTGTCTCAGCCTCCTAAGTACTGGGATTACAAGAGTGTGCCACTATGCCCAGTGAATTCTGATTTTTGAGGATAAATTTTGCTTCCATCATCCTCTGTAATTCCTCTGTCTGTGTAGATATAGAAGATAAAAATTGATAAGTAAAAGTAATGTTGAAGGTTAATATGAAGAAGCCAAGATAAATATATTTGAGGGACGTGTAGGGGACGGAAGAGAAAAACTTTTGAGAGTCATGTTTGTCACTGAGGCTGGTGATGCTGTAATGGTGGGTTAATTTTATTTTAATTAAAAAATTTTTGGTTCTGGGGATGAAACTCAGGGACATTTTACCTTTGAGTTATACTTCTCTGTCCCATTTTATTTTATTTTTTTTATTTTAAGACAGGGTCTCACTAGGCTACCGACAGTCTCATTAACTTGCTGAGGCTGGTCTCAAACCTGTGATCCTCCTATCTCAACCTCCCAAATACTGGAATTACAGGTGTGTGCCACCATGCCTGGCTGGGAGTCCATTTCAAAAAGCATTCTATTACTCGATTTCCCCATTTGCAAAATAGCCAAATAATAATGCCTCCTGTTTAGAGTTATTATAAAGATTAAATAATCAAGGTACTTTGGTACATAGTAAGCCCTCAAAGTAAATAATTATTGTATTGTTAACACATAGGACTGGAGCCAGAAATAAAAAGATAGACAAGTTTGAACTAAATATACTGAGCACTTTAGGACATGCCTCGGGAATTGGAGGTTCTGTTTTAATGTCATTTGTAATGTACACAGAGGAAATAGCACGACCCTGTAATTAGTAGTTTAATTTCTTTTGCCGTGTTGTGTCCTTGCCTGAAAATGAAGATAGCAAATATCCAGCCAGCGAGGCTCTTGTATCTGAAGAATGAGAGTGCCTGGAATTTAGCCTCTCTCAGTATTTATTACTTTCTTTCTGAAGAGTCAAAAATGAGGAAGTAATTCCTTTTAATTAAGAGTGGTGATGAGCTGGGTTCTGGTTAGTTGAACTGTAATATGTAAATCAATTTGAGAGTGGACTAGCTCTGTCAGAAAAACACTTGGCACCTGGTATTGTTTGGTTCAGCACCTTTGTTTGTTTGATTTTGAAAAATTCTGGCCCATTCTGTGCCTTCTTATTGTGGATTCCTCAATTCCACCTGCAATCAGCTTGCATTTTCAGTTGAAGAAAAGACTTTTTTCAGAAGGTTTAGAAGATTTTAATGGTCAGACTTAATAGGATTGATTTAAGTTAATCTGAGTCCATTGCAGATAAGGGGCTGGTACCTCACTATTCCTTGTTTGTTTTTTAAATATAAGGAGAAAAAAACAATGTGTTCCAAATTGAGTTCCAGGCAGTAGGGAGGATTACCTGAATAAACAGGGTGGGCTTTAGAGAGATAGATACTTGATGGGAATTTAGAGAATCCTTAACAGCCATGCTTTAGCTTTAATTGTCGTTCATGGGATGTCTTCATAGCATGGTAGGCAGCAGCCCATTGGAAAACAGAGGAGAAATGACAGAGTGCCTCTCTTTGAGAATCTGATCACTTAGTGAAGGAAGAAAAAACAGAAGGGCGTGTCCTTGATGACACAGTAGCATTAACAATGAAAGAAAATTGTATGAGCTGAGTAGTTGGGGACCAGTAGAATGCACTGAAATGAGAGCAAAGGAAGAGGCTAAAGGGTGACCTTGGAATCCCGTCCAATGATATGGTCTTAGTCTGTTGGGGCTGCTGTAGCAAAACACCACAGTCTGGATGACTAATACGAGCAGAAATTAATTTCTCACAGTTCTGCAGGTTAGAAAGGTGAATATTCAGTATCTGATGAGGGTCTGCTTTGTGGTTCAGAGATGGAGACTTCCGGCTGTGTTCTCAAATGGTGGAAGGGGCTAGCTAGATTTCTGGGGTATCTTTTATAAGAGCCCTAATCCCCATCATAGAGCTCTGCCCTTCGGACCTAATCACCTCTCAGAACTCTTAATACCATCGCTGTGAGCATTAGGATTTCCTTCCTTCCTTCCTTCCTTTCTTCCTTCCTTCCTTCTTCCCTTCCTCCCTCCCTCCCTCCCTCCCTCCCTCCCTCCCTCCCTCCCTCTCTCTCTTTCTTTCTTTCTATCTTGGTACAGGATGGAACCCAGGGGCTTTCTATTCCCTTGCTACACTCCCAGACCTATTTTATATTTTATTTGGAAACAGAGTCTCGCTAAGTTGCTGAGAGCCTCACTAAGGAGCTGAGGCTGGCTTCAAACCTATGCGATCCTCCTGTCTCAGCCTCCCAAGTGCTGGAATGATGATGATGATGATGATGATGATGATGATGATTTGGTGGTACTGGGATTCCTGGAAGCCCTTCTACCTCCGGGCTACACTCCCAGACCTATTTTATTTATTTATTTATTTATTTTTATTTATTTTGGTGGTACTGGGATTCCTGGAAGCCCTTCTACCTCCGGGCTACACTCCCAGACCTATTTGTACATTTTTATTTGGAAACAGGGTCTCCTAAGCCAGCACGCGCGGCTGGCTTCGAATCTGTGCGATCCTCCTGTCTCTGCTTCCCAAGCGTGGGGATTACAAGCGTGCGCCACCACGCCCAGCTAAGGGGTTAGGGTTTTTAGGATTTCACCATAAGAACTTTGGTAGGACATAAACATTCAGGTCATAGCAGATACCAAGCTCTTCACAGATTCAAGTTATTTCCTAGAATTATGCTGGTTGGAAATATCCTTATTTTGAGGATTACTAAACCTTAAACAAATAGTTCTCAGCTTTGGGTACCATGGACATTTCGAATTGGATAATTCTTTGTAGTGGGTGCTGTCCTGAATAGCGTAGGATATTTAGCAGCATCTCTGGCCCACACATGCTGGATGCACCTCGGCTACCAGCAGGAGGATGACCCAAATGTTTCCAGGTCTTACCAAGTGTCCCCAGGGGTGGGGCTGGGAACAGGGGCTGCTCCCAGCTGAGACCCACTGATTCCATTCATTTCAACTCCTTCATTGCCCCCTGCAACATTAACAGCCCTCCTAGGCCGTGCTCTTGGGAAGGCCATTTGTCTGGCTACCTGTGGATTTCTCTTGCTCTAACTGGCTGAGCCACATTGGCAGACGGGTGGAAGACGTCCTCAGAGTGGGCAGGGCAAAGCCTCACGATGCCAGGCTGAAGGGATACTGAGTTATTTTCTAAAGTAATTTGAATTTTGTCTCTAGGGATCCCTGTCCCTCAAGTATTACATGGAAACGATGATATTCATTGTTCATGGAGATTTTATTTAATATCAGACGATAAGCTAGGAGAAAGCCACAGACAGCTTGATTATTAAAGGCTGTATTCTTCTGAACAAATGCCCTGGAATCATTATTTTAATATAAATAAAAGAGGCTGGGAAGCCCACAGTAGGGGAGGGAGATTGCCAAGTGGCAGTTTAGGAAAACAAAGCTTTGCAAGATAAAAACATCCACATTCCTGGCCAGTTACAGACTTAATGTTATTAATAAGTCAAATGTCATATTTATGCCACCACTGGCATGCATACAATTTAAATGTTTTAGTGTTCATTATACCACTGGATCGACATCGCTGACCTTCAAGGGCCCCATTCACAGGGGCAGAGGAGAGGGAACAATCAGCTACTTCATGCACCGGCAGTGGCCAGCAGCCTGGGTCTCCGGGCATTGTCACAGTAGCCACGACACAGGGAGGCTTTGGAGTCTCTCTGATCATGGCAGGGTTGTACAGAGGATGATGGAAGGGGGCCCTTTTGGGCCAGGGAGAGAGCCAGGGCTTTTTTTTTTTTTTTTTTTTTTTTTTTTCCTCTTTGAAAAAGAGCTATCCCACCTTTGTTCAGAGGGAGAATGAAATATCCATTAAGACTAGTGACACTGGGAATTTTGTTTCTGCTCAGCTCCTTTTGTTGCGACTCCACGGCAAAGGACAGGAATCTGGGGTAAGGAGGTTTCAAGCCAAGATGAGAAAGAAAAAGCATTCCTTCCAAGGATTTCTTCTATTGTCTCTCTGAGAATAAATATTTATAGAGAAGGTTCAAGTGAAGTCTGTCACGGTGGTCGTGGCTTCCCGACTAAGCCTTTGAGAGAGTACATTTAAAACTATGCTTAAACGAAGGGTGATCCAATTAGGCTTCCCAGGGAAAACCAAGAAACCTCAAGATAATTTCCTATCTAAAATCTAATTGTGTTCTCAAGTGGAATAGAAATACCAGTCTGAATTATCCCAGATCCATAGACTGCAGCAAAAATGTACAGCCAAATTAGATTCTATTTTAAGTAATTAAGTTATTTCCCTTCACAGGATCTATAATTTGTCTTGAACAAATGTGATTTGCCTTAGAAAGATAAGGCATTGCAATTTTTCCTCCAAAATGGATTTTTGGTGCCAGAAACAATTATTAAAAATAGACCAAATATTGCCTTAATTATAGCCCACTCATTATCCAAGTGTGTCCCTGGAGCTGTGTTCCAGAGTGAGGTAGGTATGGCCACTACAGTTTGGAAATTAGCTTTAAGTGAGACCGGAGGTGAAATTTACTCAAGAGCCCATGGCTTGCACAATGGTAGTGTAAATAGCTACCGTGATGTTACATAAGACTCCAAAATCTTGTGCAAAATATGGGCAGTGAGGAGCTTGCTTAGGTGGACCTTTCTTTTGGGCTCTAAAAAACACCACCAGTATTAACTTTGAGCTGCTCGGCTGAGCCCTTGGATGTTGCAATAGATGAAGAATAAAAGTGTTGAGATTTGCATAGAAGGTATTGCAAGAGGGGTATTTTGGGCATGGTTAATTTTATGAAGAAAACATTCACTTTTGGCCTCGTTTTCAATAATATTTCAGTTGACTGGTGACCAGGTGTTCTGGGGGACAACAGCAGGTAATGGGTAAAGAGCAAGAGCTGGAGCAATAAATGTTATCAGCTTTTGGTTCTAGCTGTTGCAAGTGCGAGTTATGGAAAGCCTCTGAACCCCAGTTCCCTCCTCCGTGGAAAGGGAGTGAGGACATCTATCTTGGGAGGATGAGATGAGAGGCGGGCAGACAATGCCTGGCAGGGCACCAACCTGTGTTGCACACGAGAAAAGCAGCAGTAAAACTGGAACATCATTGCGCGCCTTTCCTTCTTCACACAGCGAGCCTTTGGGAAGGCGATCTTCTCTAGGAATGAGTGCTCCATGGCCATTTCTAAACTTCCAAATGAGCTGAAAATGGTTAAAGCTTCAGAGTTAAGTCCTGTAACCTGGTTTGAAATCTTGGCTTTGCAACTCACCATAAATCTTTGACCAAGTGACTTAGGCTTTTGAGCCTCAGTTTCCTTTTCTATAGCACGCTGGGTAATATCAGAGGCAGAACCTATAGAGTTGTGATAAGGGCTAAGTAAAATATTACAACAAAAATAGCCAGGACGGTACCCAGTATGCCATACACTTATGTATTGTTTTTGTCTTCTACCAGTCAGAGATGTTGACAGAAACCAGGACATAACACTAAGGAAGTTTATCACATACTTTTATTAACAACTTAACACAAGACTGTACATTGTAGGCGCTGAAATCAACCCACTCCTGAAAACTGAAAAACCAGCATTTCTATACCACTTCAGGCTTTGGTTATAAGTGCCATCTTCTATAGCAAAATCACACAATGTAACCATACAACTTTAAGAACAGGGAGAAAAAAGATGTTCCACTGGGATGGAGGGATTATTTATACACACACAGCTGAGGAACATTTCTAGCTTTACGTGATTCACTACACATTCTGGAATGTTCAGTTTCCTTTCCTACAGTCCTACAACCAGACATACAGCAACTAAGAACTTGGCCACAGGTCCTGCCTAGACACTCAGTAACATGAAACAAAAAATATTTATATAAATAAGTCAATTAAACCTCTCACACACAAAAAAAACTAAAGAAACACAAGACAAAAATCCAACGAGCAATAAAAACTGTACAGTATTGGTCAGTCTTTTATATTTGAAAAATGTGTAACTTAAAAAAAAGTCTTTTATTATAAAAAAAAAAAGTCTTTTACATCAGCGTTAGCTGGAGTGAAAACTTGAAGACTCGGACTCGGTTGAAACAGAAGAATGTCCGCCCCGCTTTCCTTTGGAGAGGATCTTGAGGCTGGACCCTCTGCTCACAGAGGTGAGTGCGTGCTGGGCGGAGGTTTTAAATTTGGCTCCAAGGAAGGCATAGAGGATGGGATTCAGGCAACAGTGGAAGAAGGCCAGGGCCTCGGTGATGGAAATCCACTTGTGGACAGTGTTCTCAAACTCACACCCTTGCTTGATGATTTCCAGAAGGATGAAGGAGTCGATACTAATCCCAACATAGTAGGGCAGCCAGCAGGCGAAGAAAGCCAGGATGAGGATGACCGTGGTCTTGAGGGCCTTGCGCTTCTGGTGGCCCTTGGAGTGTGACAGCTTGGAGATGATAATGCAATAGCAGCACAGGATGACGATGCCGGGCAGGATGAGGCCAACCATGATGTGCTGAAACTGGAACACAGCCATCCACAGGTCAGTGGGGTAAAAACGGTCACACATATACTTCCCTTCCACCTCACTGACATCGGCAAAGATGAAATCGGGGATAGTCAGCAGGAGAGCAGGGATCCAGACGCCGACATACACCGCCTTTTCAGCCAACAGCTTCCTTGGCCTCTGGCTGTTGGTGGCGTGGACAATGGCCAGGTACCGGTCCAGACTGATGAAGGCCAGGATGAGAACGCTGCTATAGAGGTTGACGGTATAGATGACATGGACCGCTTTGCAGAGGAATTTCCCAAAGTACCAGTTTGCCACAGCATCGACTGCCCAGAAGGGAAGGGTGATGACAAAGAGGAGGTCGGCCACCGACAGGTGCAGCCTGTACTTGTCCGTCATGCTTCTCAGTTTCTTCTGGTAACCCATGACCAGGATCACCAATCCATTGCCCACGATGCCGGTCAAGAAGATGATGGAGTAGATGGTGGGCAGGAAGATGCGGTTGAAGTGGACATTCTCCTCCCTGAAGCAGGGTTCCTTGTTGGCGTCATAGTCCCCCGAGCCCAATTCCTCCGAGTAGTTATCCGCAGTGTATATCTGCAAAAGAAGCAAGGGCACACCGATCACTTCAAAGGTCAGGAGGCAGTACCCGAGTTTTAAGGACTGTTTTTAGGGCTTTTAAAAAAGTAATTTATTAAGAACTGTTTCTAGGACTTTTTTTTTTTTTTTAAAGTAATGTATTACTGTTTTAAACCCAACTCAGGCTACCTCCTTCAGGAAATTCTCATGAATTGTGTTAGGGGCTCCAGAGAATTTCAGAATCCTACAAACCATTCGTCCCTAGTCACTTTATTCTATCCCTCTTTAGTGGAACCAATTACAAGATTCTTTGTTTAGAACAAAAGGGCGCTGAGATGCTGAGGGTTTCAAAGTCGCATCTTGGCTAACTCTTCTGCCCCGCCCACTAGGGGAATAAAAAAAAAAAGAAAAAGAAAAAAGGAAAAAAAAAAAAAAAAACCCAACCCATACAAAGAGGCCACTCCCAGGCGACCCGGGGTGGGGGCCATGTGGGGGTAGAACCTAGTGTTGTGAGGAGCTGGGATTAACTTTTTGTATGAAGCTTAGCCAAGCGAGGCAAGAGGGGAGGAAGGCGCTCGGGCGGGGTAGGGGGGCGCCCCAATCCCAAAGACTTCTCCTAAGGCGCAAAACATTGTTTTGTGTGTGTGTGTGTGTGTGTGTGTGTGTGTGTGTGTGTGTGTGTGTGTGTTTCTTTTCCCACGCCTGTCTAAACACAAACCATTCTGCGCTTCCAGCAACGCGTAGCTGAGAAGGCGGCCGCGCTTTTAAAGCGAAGGACTTTTGGTGCTTGGGCTACAGGCAGGCAGCGGCAGCGAAGAGCGGAGGACGCGCGGGCCGGGCGGGCGCCCCGGGTCTCTCCCGCCGCCCCGCGCCTGCTTTATCTTTGGCGCCTGGACGTTAGAGAGCGCGGCATTTTCCTGGGTGGGGAAGGTCACGGGGTCTGCACCCGGCGCCCTCGCCCCAGGTTTCATTTCCTCACTCCGGGGCCGCTCCCACCCGGCTCACTGGGCCCGCGAGGGTCGGTGGGCGGCTGGCCGTCGGGGAGGCCGCCCCGCCCCGCCCGCGGTGCGCACCGAGGCTCCGCCGCGCGCCTTTGAATCGCGCGCGCCGGGGAGGAAGCCAGACGCCGCCCGGCCAGGCCAGGGGTCCACGAGGCTCCAGGAAACCGCCGACGGTTGGAGCCGCCGAGGCTCGGAGGGGCCGAGGCTCCCCGCCTGCACCTGCTCCTCCGCGCCCGGCCGGGTGCAGGCGAGGTCCGCCCCGGCGCCTTCGCTCTCAGCCCGGGACGCACTTTTCCTTTGGGAGCGCCGCTCGGCGCGCCCGCTCCCCCCCCGAGCTCAGATCCCGCAGCTCGCCCCGAGAGGACCCCGGCCCGCGCTCGGGAGGAGGCTGCGGGCTGGCTCGGGCGCCGCGCGTCCCCCGCAGACCCCGAGTTTGCAAACCGCGCGCGAGCCGGCGGCGCCGCGGGGCTCCAGGGGGAGACACTCGCAGGCGCCCGACTCCGCAGCCCTCCCTCCCCTGTTAGCAGAGAAAAAGATTCCCGGGCTGCCCCCCACGAAGCCGCGGTCCCGAACATTTCTTCCCGGCCCCTTCCCGGGAAGGTGCGCGGGCGCCGCGAGGTCCCGGGGTCTCGCGCGCTCCGGGAGGGGCTGCGCCCCAAGTCCGGCGGCGTCTGTGCCTTTAGGACAAAGCAGGTTGGAGCCGGACTTACACTGATCCCCTCCATGGCAGTCGCTCCCTCTCCAGTCGCAGCGGCTACCGGAGCACCCAAGTCCTTGGGGTCACTTTGCTACCTGCTGCAGCAGCTAACAAATTGAAGTTTCTGGCCGAAGCCGGACTTTTATAAAAACACGCTCCGGGCGCGGCGCATGCGCAGGCGGGCGGGGCGGGGCGGCCCGCGCACACCTCCCGGCCGAGCGCCGACCCACGCCCCCGGACTCGGGAAGCGCGGGACGCCCTGCAGGGAGATGGGGAGCGTGTGCGCTCGCGGCCATCCTCGCCTAGGTGGACCGAGTCCAGACCTGCGAAGGCGGCAAACCGAGCCGCTGAGGCTGGGGACGAGGAGGCCGGGGCCGGGCGGGAGGCTCTTAGCCGGCGGGCGGCGATGCTGGAGGTGGGGCCGGTGTCCCGGGCCCCCTCTTCCCGCACACGCTGTGCATTCGGAAGGTGAACCCAGACCCCGTGTAGCACAGCGGTGTGTAACTCCATGTGAACCCCACGGTAACAACATCAGGGCCCGGCGTGGTTACGAGGACACACTTTCAGGAGAAGGGAGGATTCCACTCTTGGTTCTAGGGAATAATAGACAAGTGGCTGTGCATTCGCGGGAGGAAATGCACGATAGTGATAGCCAAGTCGTGCATATTTTTTTCGGGGGGGGTGTTTTAAAATGATTAAAGTGAGCTTTAAGAGAAACTTGTCTGGGACTTTCTGTAACGGCACAGGGAGCAGTAGAGGCTCACTCGCTCACTTTCACAACACCTCGTGGGTGGTGCCAGTGAAGAGATGCATTTAGTTAACAGATACACACCGGGGGCGGACGGGTGCCCCGCACCGGGAGTGCAGCGCCGAGCCCGACGGAGCCCGCGTGCTGGAAACAGACGCCCGGCCCCGCACCCAGTGCCCCGGGCTCCCGGGGGTTCCCAGCCCGACCTGAACCCAGGCCTAAGAACCCCGCATCCGGCATCTTCCACGGTTTTGTGCTGAGGACGAGAGAT
Source organism: Muscardinus avellanarius (assembly GCF_963383645.1). NCBI lineage: Eukaryota > Metazoa > Chordata > Mammalia > Rodentia > Gliridae > Muscardinus > Muscardinus avellanarius. Next base: position 98,963,918 of record NC_137787.1, on the reverse strand, counting down.
AGCACGGATGGAAAATTAGGTTGAGGACCTGCGCGGGGCGGGGCGGAGTTGCACGAAGAAGGCGCTCCAGACAAGCCGGGGTTGCCGTGGGCGCCGAGACAGCGACTGCAGCCCCGGGCACCTCCCGCCGGCGCCGAGCCTGGGTGGGGCGGGAGCGAGCGCGGGGCGGGGCCGAGAGCCGGGCTGGCCGCGCGGGTGGCCGCAGAGTCCAGGCTGGGACCCGGAGAGGCTGCAGCCCGGGAGAGCCCCGGTTGTGCCGCGACGCGCACCCAGACGACCCGCGCCCTGGGATGGCCTAAAGAGAGGATTTGCCCAGGCTGCACCCTGAACACCCCCCCCCCACACACACACACACACTTTTCTTTATCAAAAGATAAAGCCTTTCGTTTTGGAGGTTGTTATGGAGCTAGTCTGGAGGTTGGGAACCTGGTCTCTGGGGCATGAACTTTCTCTTTGATGTGGACCTGCCCTGATGTTTATAGGCGTGGGCCTCCTGTGCTCTACAGTTTGGGAAAGCCGGTCGAAGAGTCAGGACGTGGACCCCTCAGAACCCACCAAATTAGGGCACACAAAAACTTTTTTAAAAAGCACTTTTATCAAATCATTAGCAAAACGCCAGGATCTTCAGGTTTTCATAAACTAGTCGGGACAGGCAGAAGACTAGAATTACAGACCGATTACAAAATGCACTTTTCAGGAAGCTTGGTAGTGGCAGAATCGATGTTTTGTCCTGGAATGTCAGTTGTAGTGTACTTAGACATGTCTCTTTACACCCGCCAAAATCCGAAAAGTGATGCTCCCCGACTTACCCCAAAAAAAGAATACATCCAGTATAAAATTATTTACATAACAAATGTTTGTTGGCAGACAAAAGAAATCTGCATTTATCTGAAGCCTCTTCTTAGATCCTTTTAAAACTGATAAAAGAACAATGAAATGCTATTCTGTGACCAAGAGAGTAGGCAATTTTTTTTTTCTATTAAAGATGTTTGGCCTCTGGATTTGAGAGGACCAGCTGTCTCTAGCTATCACTGGTAGGAGCATGGTTGGCAGGGCCTCACTGGAAAGTAGTTTCAGGAGGAATAGTAGAACAGTAATTCCACCTACAGGAACTTATCCTAAGGATTTAGGATGGGAATATTATTGTTAATAGTGAAACATCTGGACAGCATTAAATGCCTACTGTTAGTGGAATAGTTGAGAAGATTTGGGTACATCTAAATATGAAACTTCCCGTGGATGTTACAAATGTTTGCAAAAAAATTTTAATGACATGAGAAAATACTTATGAACCATTAGGTAATAAAGAACAGAATTCAAAACTGTGCATAGTGGGATCTCAGTTATGTTATAGTATGCATTAGGAAAAGATTGATAGGAAAAGCGAAATGTTTTTTATTTTCACTGGGTAGACAAATATATGCAATTTTTACCTTCTTTACATCTTTTGATGCTTTCTAATTTTTCTGTAATAGTCATGAAACATTTTCATATTCAGAAAAAGAGTCAATAATAATTTCGATTAAGAAAGGAATCATCAGCTGGGCGTGTTGGCACACGCTTGTAATCTCAGTACTTGGGAGGCTGAGACAGGAGAATCATGTAGGTTTGAAGCCAGCCTCAGCTGCTTAGTGAGCAGATCTCAGCAATTTGTGAGATCCTGTTTCCAAATAAAATATAAAATAGGTCTGGGAGTGTAGCTCAGAGGAAGAAGGCCCCTAGTTCCATTCTCAGCACGCGTGTGCGCGCGCGCGCACACACACACACACACACACACACACACACACGGAATCAGAATACCTCTCTTTTTCCACTTCTTAAAGTACCCACTAGGTGTGATGACTTTTTCTGTAATAGTCTTCTTTGTTTTCCCTGGACTAATCCTATAAACTTTTATTCTCAACTACTCTATGATACACTTAAAAAAATAAACAAACAAACCCCAAACATTGATTGCTGGCTAAGTGTAGCCAACGTCAGATAATCCCCTCAACAGTTTATTAGCAGGTGCCCTCTGCTGTCTTCCCTGGGGAGGAAACTGAGGCGCGGGGAGGCGAGGAACCTGCCCTGATCACGCAGTGAGTCTGCACCCAGTCTGTCTGGCTCCAAAGCTCAGGCTCACTCCGTTACATCACAAGGTCTCCCTTTTTCTGGCCATTGCAATTCCCCCTGTAAGTTTCCTCCTCGGAAGGTCATTTGGCACTCACTAAGCTACTGCTCTGAGATCTGTGCCTTGTGACAGACGGTCTTTAACTTTAAACTCGTGCATGTTTTTACTCATCTCCCCTCAATTTCTAGGTTCCTTAAAATGAAAGCCCAGATAGCTGCTACCTAGCTAGTCCACAGCTGAACAAATAATGGACTCCCTAATCATTTACTGAACTTTTGTTTAAAAAAAATTAATGACTTTCCTGTGTGGCCCTGGCAACAGAGCCAGGCTTAGGGGCAGTCAAGGCTTTGGCAGGGTCCCCAAGTTCTCAGGCTGGCTTTAGCCCAGGGAATAACTAGCCTTGGCCGTGATTTGGAGAGGATGCTTGCAAATCAAGCGACGACGAGGTGGCAAGCATCCTGCCACCTCCTGTTGCTCACACTGGAGTGGGTTGATTTGTGTGTGAGCATGTGTGTGTGTGTGTGTGTGTGTGTGTGTGTGACAGAAGGCTATACTCCTTATCATATCAATGGGCTCCATATCAATGAGGGAGAAGGCTAAGGGACAGTCCTCTTCCTGAAGGAGGATGGCGGGAGGCAGCAGCAGTAAAGGCCTGCAGAATATATAGGGCACTCCTGTCCCCTTGCAGGTTTCTTTTGACTCTTAAAAACAAAACAAAACAAACATAAAAACCCTGACTACTCTTGTTTCTGAAAGAGAAAGAAAAGTACAGACTTTCTTAATACGGATAGGGGATACTCAAGGGGATAAAGTTAATGTTCTTCCAAGTGGTTAAAAAAAAAAGGAGGCTATTTCCTAAGGGCATGTAAGAAAAAAAGGGCTATTTCCTAAGGGCATGTAATTCTAGCAGAGGGTTACAAATCTCAAAGACACAATGCTATCAGATGTCAACTATTTGCAAGCAGGTGTTAAATGGGAGAAATGGTCCCTGGCCTGACCACACCCAGCCCACTCCTCCTTCTCTAATACCTTCCTGTCTCCAACACTTACAGGTTAAAAATGACTTTGGAGAATAAACTTAAGCCTTAGGCTCCATATCAACTGAGGAAATGATTACTGGCTTTCTGGGAACTACTTTTCTTTTGCCTCTGATTTAAGTCTTATCTTGAATTTCTGAAAGGTTTGCCTACACTAAAATGAGATTATTAGTGATTTTCCTTCAGCATTTTATAGTAGTCGAGAACAGTCAACAGAATCCGCCCCACCAAAGAAAACCAGCCAGACTGGTAAACAAATATAGTCAATTTAGAGCCACCCTGGTAAGTCATCTTAACAAAGCAGCCACTTAATTAACAATACAATCATCATTATTTGACTAATTCCATTGCCAGGAGGATGGATTGTCCTGGAGGTCTGCTGCACCCATGTGGCAGGTGCTATGTGACTTTGTGGGTGTGAAGAACATCCACAAACAGACTCAGTGCTGTTGCTTCAAAAATTATGGTGTCAGGCTGGGGAAGAGGGCATGACTTCAGGAAATAATTGAGTGAACAAACCCTGTTCTCCATGGAAAAGGCTTGTCATTGTTTTCCTTAAGCCAGTAATTTATTGGTGGTGACCTCAGGCAGCTATAGAACAAGAGGAAGAATCTTGAGCCCTGTGGACAGCCTGTTTTCTAAAGACTGTGCATCCCACGGCAGAGCTATGATGCTTCCAGAAATGTGAAGACCTGATCGCCATACAGATGAGCTTGGAGTCTACCAACAGCATTATATTAGCAGATCTCTTTCTCTCTCTTTCTCTCCTAGGGGATCCATATGATGTTTTGTCTGGCTAGTTTTCTAAATCTCAAGCCATGTGTTTTAGTCCCCTTTTCTATCCATCACTGTGACCAAATTACTTGATGCTAACAACATTTGGTTTCAGAGGTCAAGTCCATAGTTGGCCGACTCCAAGGCAGACATCAAGGTTGCACAGTGGCACCGCGTGGTGGAGAAAGCTGAGCTCAACTCAATGTCAGGAAGAAGGAGAGGGAGAGGGAGTGGTCAGCTGACACTGGTTGTGGTCAAGGGCACCAGTGACAAAGTCTAGAAACCTGCAGCTATTGTAAATGAGTGAGGCAAGAGAAAGTTGTGGGGACTGTGATAACTGGAGAGTGCGTGTTCTGCCTAAAATTGGTAGCTGCTATCCTCCATTGCCCATGTGCAAATTTGGGTCATATCCTTCATTTTTTTTTTTAAAGAGAAGCTAAAAATCCTGATTTTTGAAATATGAAGTCTATCAACTTAAAAAATGTTAGTTCTGGGGTCGGAAGCATGGCTCAATGTAGAGGGCTTGCCTGGCATGCATAACGCCCTGGGCTCAACCCCTAGCACTGCAAAAACAAAATAAAAGCAAAACAAAAGACCTCTACAAATGTCCAGCTTACATGCCCAAGGTGTTAACTGGAAACATCAAAATAAAAAATGCAACTTGGGGGAGGTTGGGGAGGATGGAGCACACATACATGGGCAGCAATGGTCTTGGCCGTAACTTGCCTTAGAATCCTTTTGGGGTGGTCTCTGGGCCATAGTTTGTCATGGAAATTAGTTATTTGGAATATCTGCAATGATTTTCCACTGTGACTCCTGTTAATATTTGGGACCCTGAAGAGAATTAACAAGATCTCTGTGACTCTGTTCTTCAGCACCTTTCCTATCCCTGGGCTCTTTGATTTCTCTGCTCCCTTTTTTGATTTCTCTGCTCATGCCTATGGGGGCTGGTTCTGGTTTTTCTCTTAATTTGTTTTACTCTGTTGGGGACTGAATGCAGGACCTCCCACACCCTAGACAAGTGCTACAACTCAGCTATAGTAGAATGACATCCTTCGACAAGAAGAATATAATTTTCCTCTTCTTTAAGCAAGGGGAGCAATAGTAGAAAAGATTGAAAGCAGCCAGGCATGGTGGTGCATGCTTATAATCCTGGTACTTGGGAGGCTGAGACAGGAGGATCACAGGTTCTAGGCCAGCCTCAGCACCTTAGTAAGACCCTGTTTCACAATAAAAAGCAAAATAGAGTTGAGGGTGTAGCTCAGAGGAAGGACATACCTGGGTTCAACCCCAGAACAACAACAACAACAACAACAACAACAACAACAACAACAACAACACAGTGCAAGCTAGTAAGCTCATGGAGCTTTGTGACTCTGAGCGCAGGCTCCTACAGAGTACAGTCTACATGGTTCTTCTAACTCCAGAATCAGAGACATCACTTTGGCAGTTTAAAATTGACAACACTGAGCCGGGTGTGGTGGCACATGCTTGTAATCCCTGCGCTTGGGAGGCGGAGACAGGAGGATTGTGCAGGTTCGAAGTCAGCCGCGCTGGCTTAAGAGACCCTGTTTCCAAATAAAAATGGGTCTGGGAGTGTAGCCCGGAGGTAGAAGGGTTTCCAGGAATCCCAGTACCACCAAAAAAATAAAAATAAAAAATAAAATTGACAACAGTGGAAATACTTACACCACAGAATTCAGCAAACATGATAATTCAGGATTTACTTGTTTCCGAGAGCCTAGTCATCCGTGTATTACTTACCTCTCTAGCTCCTGGCAAGCATATCCCTGAATGTATATTTTTTGTTGTGATAGCCAGATAACAACAACACTTTACTTTTTGGATTGTGAGGAGGATTAAATATGATATACATGGTAAACATGTAAAATCTTTAGTTCAGTGTGGGACACAGAGTCAGTGCTCAATAAACATGACCTATATATTTTTTTCACATAGGTCAATATCTCTGCTGCTAAAACGTCTTTGTTGCCAGTAGAATGCTTTCATGAACCAGGCAAATAACTTTCTTCACCATTACCCACAGAAGTGAGGTAAAGGGAAACATAACTTTAAATAAAGTGTGAAATGTTCTTCTAATCGTAGGGCAGAAGAGACACACATGACAAGAGAAGGAAATAATTTTTTTTTTCTTTTGGTACTAGAGGTTGAACCAGGGGCATTCCACACCCCTCTACTCTATTTTTTTTTTTATCTTTAATTTTTTTTTTGAAGCAGGTTCTCACTAAGTTGCCAAGGAACATCACTAAGGAGCTGAGGCTGACCTCCTGTCTCAGCCTCCCAAGTACTGGGATTACAGGCCTGCAGTACCATGCCCAGCTGAAAGAATTTCTCATACACACCCTAAGAGCCTCTCCTGAGGAGTCCACAAGTCAAAGATTTTGGAAAGAACTCCTTCAACAGCACTATGTGGGGCGTCCTGCCTCTGAACACTCCCAGGGATGGCAGCCCCTTAGCTGAAAAGTAAGCCCATCCTTTGCTGGGTAAACCTCACACTGCACAGCCTTTTCTTTCTCCGGGGCACTTGCCTCTCCCATGTTCTCTACACTGCACCTAACTCAGCTGGGGCTTGCCTGGGTGAGACCCTAGGAGAGAGAGCCGGGGAGAGCGGCAGCCAAAACCATCCGGCGGCACTTATTTCTGCAGCCACAGGGATGAGGCTACTGAGAGGCCTCTTTGTTCCATTAGGGGGAATTGGGCCAGGTTAGGGTTTCTTTTCATAAAGGAAATTATCTCCAAACATGGAAGATTTGAGGATTAAGTGACTCAAAAGATTTAGTGCCGGATTTTTGAAGGCCTCCTGAGATTTGCAGACATGCTTGCCTTAGAGAAAAAAATGTGGGGAATAGCAACATTGGAAGTGGGCTCATAAAGAGAGGTTAACCCCATCTTTGCTTGGTCTTATGTTAGGCAAAATCAGGTTAAAATGAATACCTAAAAAAAATCTGAAGCTGGGGTGGGTGACACATGCCTGTAATCCTTGTATTTGGGAGGCTGAGACAGGAGAATCTTAGGTTTGAGGTCAGCCTCAGCAACATAGTGAGACCCTGTTTTCAGATAAAAAATAATAAAATAGGGCTGGGGTATATGTTGGCAGTAGAATGCTCTGGGTTCAATCCTGAGTTTATAAAAAAGTTGTCTGATGCATGCTCAAATGGGTTTAAGTAGGGACTGACAGCAGCCTGGAAAAAACATTGTTTCATCATTCAGCCCCTGCCTACTCCTTTAATCCAAAGCTCAGTGTCCTGAGAGCTCTGAATATTGGGGCTCTGTGTTGGAGCAATTTCTTTTTAAATGGAGGAAATGAATATGTTTTTAGTGTCATTTAAAAATATCTATGGGAGCCAGGTGTGGTGGTGCATGCTTGTAATCTCAGGATATGGGAGGCTGAGACAAGAAGATCGCAGGTTCTTGGCCAGCCTCAGCTACTTAGGGAGGCCCTCTGCAACTTTGTGAGACCCTGTTTCAAAAATAAAGAATGAAGCCGGGCTTGGTGGCGCACGCTTGTAATCCTCGAGTTTGGGAGGCAGAGACAGGAGGATTGCGCAGGTTCAAAGCCAGCCACTCTGGCTTAAGATACCCTGTTTCCAAATAAAAAAAAGTATAAAAATAGGTTTGGGAGTGTAGCCCGGAGGTAGAAGAGCTTCCAGGAACCCCAGTACACCCCCCCCCCTAAAAAAGTGGGGTATAGCTCGAAGGTAAAATGTCCCTGGGTTCCACCCCCAGAACCACAAAAAATTATTTTTTTTCTTTTATCCTCCGGCCCATTCTTCCTTTTGTTTAACCTGTAGAACATTGTCCCTGGGTTGTGTTTATTTTTTACTTATTTATTTTTGGTACTGAGGATTGAGCCCAGAGGCCATCTATCTCCAAGCTACATGTCCAGCCCTATTTTATTTTCTTGTTTGGAAACAGGGTCTCACTTGCAGAGGGCCTCACTAAGTTGTTGAGGCTGGTCTTGAACCTGTGGTCCTCCTGTCTCAGCCTCCCAAGTACTGGGATTACGAGTGTGTGCCACCACACTGAGCTAATTACTTGGGTCCAACTTGCCTGCCTTTGCCCATGGCCCTGCTGGCTCTGAGAGCCATGGCAGGCAGCCTTGCAGAGGGAGCAGCCATCGAAGGACCATCTCTCTTGTCTCTTTAGGGTTTGGAAGTGGGCTCACCTGTGGATAGTTTATGACTTGTTTTGGGGGCCAGAGAAGACAGAATGACTTCCACAGAGACCCTCAGAACAACTTGGATTAATTCTTTCCACAAACAGGTCTCTATGTGCACATCCAGCCCGCTGAGAGCTTTATCTCTGATGATAAACGGAAGGGCATCCCAGCTCCATGGTTTCCCTCAACGGATTTGGAATTCGCCTCCTTAAGACCGCATAGGATTTTTATTTTCTTTACCAGTAAAAAACTTTCCTTCAGCATTCTTTTCTGAGGGGGATTGTTTATCCCCCCTATTCTCACCCATCTGGGGTGTGCTAAAGATTTTCCTCACAATATGGCAATTTGCCAGGCTAAAAATAGAACCACCCACCCTCCTTCCATCAAAACCCTCCCCCAACTTCTCTCACACACGTGTGCACACATGAACGCCCACACACATACCCACGAGATTGTAACCAGCCACCCCAGAAACCCAAGTTCTCTAGTGCTTCTAAATTTTTATTTATCATTTTTTCCCCAGTGCTGGGGATCGAACCCAGGTCATCACACATGCTAGGCAAATGCTCTATCATTCTGTTTTTGTTTTTGTGGCCCTGGGGTTTGAACCCAGGGGGCATTGTGCCTCTGAGCTACAAACCCCAGTCCTATTTTATTTTATTTTTTAACAGAGTCTTGTTAAGTTGCTGAGGCTGGCCTGCAAACTGCAATCCTCCTGTCTCAGATTCCCGAGGACTAGGATTACAGGCGTGCTCCACCACATCCGGCTGTGCTCAATCATGGAGCGACACCCCAGCCCATGCTTCTGAGTTGGCTGAAGTCCGGTCCTCCTGTGTCCTTTCTTCTCTGTCACTTGCCTTCCCTATGTCTCAGCCTCCATTCTAGAAAGCAGAAAGGCTACTTAGGCCTTAGTGTGCATTCTTACCTAGGCTTCTGCCTAGCAGTTCAGGGTTCAAGGGTCACCAGACTGGCTGGACAATGAGAGGGGCTCCCTGGTTGCCGGCAGGCAAAGACCTTCCATGCTGATTGACTCTTCTTCCTGATAGGTCCCAGGAGTTGTCCTCAGCCTCTTTCTTGAAAGTACAAATACACAGGAGATACTTCTTCTGTCCACTCCCCAACAGTCAGGAGAGGTTTGTTAGCTTTCCTTACTTCCTGTAGTTTATATTGTGAAAACAGTCTATGGTGTTATCTGTTTAATGCAGATATTAAAAAGTGCATCATGAAATGTATTTTGTCAGCTGTATGCTTCATCATCTCCTTGAAACTCTATTTCCCCCCACCTTGAGCCCGAGAGAACCGTCTAGAACACTCTGACCTCTGCACCTGTTGTCTGCAGTTTCCACCTCTTGCCTTTGTGAATGGAGCAAAACTTGTGTCCTCTGTGGATCTATATTCTCTATGAATGGAACAAGCCTGTCCTGAATAAATTCTGAAGGAGAAAGAGCTGAAGCTGGGGTGTGGAAATATCCATGAGAATCAGAAATTGGCCAAGAAGGGCCAGTACCTGTCTGAGTTTTCCCCTCACCCCTCTGCTGTCCCACTTTGTTCTAAGTGTAAACACCTCCTCTTTTCTCCTGAGAGCAAGGGAAGTGGGTTTTACTCTGTAAGTCCTCCCTTCTCGCTCTTGCTGGGGTGGGCTGTGCTGGGGGCAGCTCTGTCTGTATTTCTTCACCTGCCAGAGGCGATGGCGTGGGTCCCATGAGCTCCCTCGTCCTGGGTCATCTTTCAGACTTGCCACAGGAGCGGAGGCAGCCGCAGTAAGCCAGGCATGTCTGTCTAGGGTTAGACACCCAAGCCCCCGGGGAAGACCCTAGAGAGTCTTTCAGTGGCTACTACCTGGTTCTCCCTGTAGACGACCCGGTTCTTGAGTTGAAGCTGCACAAAGACTAAAAGAGAAATCTATCCAGAGAATCCTCTGGGTGGAGATTTGGAATTGAAAAGCAGCAGGCTGCGTTCTACAACTGGGGTAGACGGTTTCCCTGAGGGTGTCTTGGTGTTAAGCAGGGAATGGAGACTTGGGTGAGCCCCAAAGGAGATGGCAGCCAGAGACCAGGACCTGACCAGACTTGGAAGTGCCAGGAGCTCACAGATAACTGTTTACCTTGCAAGATGCACATGAGGACCGTCTGGCCTAATCTATATGGCTGCTTTGCAAACTGGAACAACAGGAATTAAAAGTTAATTATTTTAGAGATAAGCTGTTTTAATTAAATCTAGATTAAGTATAAGTTGAAGTGAGCTTTTATCCATAATGGCTTCATAAATCTCAGAGACCAATTTGCAGCCTGAAGACCCCTGCCCCGCAGTGAGAGGTGGGGGAGCTAGAAGATGATTGCGTCTGCCACTGACCAAAATCAAGGTTGTCTTTAAGTTTTCTCGTGGTGCAAACAAGTTTCTGTGGATCTTCTCCTTTACAAACCAAGTGCACACATTCCTACCCTGCCCAGGATTTGACCCACAGCATCGTGTTTTGTTTTTCTCATTTATCTTCATGCCCCACCTTCTTATTCACTGGCTTTTCTTTCTAGCCCCTTCTAATTTTATTTCTGAGGCCTTTTCATGACCGCCCTTCCTCCTTTCTGTCCCTTCTGCCCTTTCTTTTATTTCCTCTCCTTCTCTCTTCCTGTCATCCTTTCTTTCCTCCCTCTTTTCACAGTTATTTATTTATTTATTTAGTGGTACTGAGGGTGGAATCCAGGGGCTTTTCTACCTCCAGGTTACACTCTCAGACCTACTTTATACTTCTTGGAAACAGGGTTTCACTAAGTTGCTGAGAATCTCACTAAGTAGCTGAGGCTGGCTTTGAATCTGTGCAATCCTCCTGTCTCAGCCTCCCAAGCGCTGTGATTACAAGCATGAGCCACCACTCCTGGCTCCATAGAGTATTTTGAGTGCCCACAATGTGTACAGCTACTCTAAGCCCTTGGAAAGACATGAGATGGATAGCATACAGTCTTTAGTCTCAAGACACTTAAGCCCAGCACTGGACATAATAGAAGAACAAGGGTAACTCTGATATATACCAGAGCAGGCTGGGCAATGTACATGCAAGGTCCAGGAGGAAAAGAGTGTCCTTCTTTTCATGGAAGAGATGCATGTAAAGAATGGGTAAGATTTTTGACTTGGAAAGAATTTGGCCGAGCCAGAAGTGTTGGCACACGCTTGTAATCCTAGTACTTGGGAGGCTGAAACAGGAGGATTGAAGGTTCAAGGACAACCTCAGGAACTTAGTGAGGCTCTCAGCAACCTACTGAGACCCTGTTTTCAAATAAGAAATAAAAAATCAGTCTGGGGGTATAGCTCGGAGGTAGAATGCCTCTGGGTTCAATTACCAGTAACACACACATACATACACACACACACACACACACACACACACACACACATACACACACACACACACACAATTGAGAGAGGGGAGCATGAAGCACGAATAAAAGGTTGGAGCCAGTTGACAGGAGGTAGGCTAGAGTTCTATCTGGAGAGGTATTCTGAGGCCAGAGCAATACAAGACCAGGACCTCTAGACACTGTTCTATCAAGTCATAGGGAAACTGAAAATTCTGAGCTTAGCTCTGAGAGTAATATCTGATATTAGCTCTGAGAGTAATATCATCAGAGTTCAGCTTTAAATAATCTATAAGTGGACTACTGAATGAATTGGAAAGAAAGCTGACTTGAAGAGAACAGATAGAAATCTATTTGAGTAGCTCAGGGGGGAAGTGGCAAAGGTCTGGCTAACCAGGTAGTGGTGGAGTTGGAAGGAGGGTCATGGGTAGAAGAGACCCTGGGGAGCCAGCACTGGTGCAGGGCTGAGAAAGGAGGAGGAGGAGGAGGCCAGGGGATTGAAATTACAGGTAGGTGTGATTAATGAAAGTCAAGTGAGAGCTTGTTTTGGAGGGGAAAAGATGCTGTTTAGAGAAAGTCTGAAGGCTTATCTTTTTCTTTTTCAAAGTTTGGGTTTCTCAACCGACGCCTGCACCCAACTTGTGGGCTTTGTGCTGCACGATGACATCCTGTTACTGATGTCATCCAGGTGACTTCATCTCCTAGTACATCTTAAAAGATAACCATCAGAGGTGGCAAACTTGGCAGACAAAAACACAATGCAGATTTTGAAACCTTCCCTTATACTTCTAAGGTCTTACCCGGGTAAGGCCAAAACTGGAGTTGATTCTGTAGGATGGGACATTGTGTTAGATTAAAGCAGATCGATATATATATATGTCTTAGAACTAGGGTATGTGTGAAGAGCTGTGGGAGAAAAGGCAGGAGAGAAACTCGTGTCCTAAGGAATTTAAGTAAGAGTTCAAATCACCAACTCTGATGGCAAAGCTGTTCACATATCACTGCCTGAAACTTTTATGGTTGGAGATGACTTACACAGAAAAGAAGGAGTTGATAGCATTCTCCCTCCTCAGACCTACAGAATCAGAATGACCAGGGTCAGGCCCTGTGACAGGAGGATCACAGATTTGAGGCCAGCCTCAGCAAGACTCAGGTTTAAAATAGGGAACAAAAAGGGTTGGAGGTGTAGTTCAGAGGTAAGATGCCCTTGGGTTCAATCCCCAGTACCAAAAAAACAAAAACAAAACAACAACAAAAACACACTCATGTATCCAGGGAAAGATTTACAAAAGAGATGGGATTCCATTTGTACTTTATAGGAGGCCACATGGTCTCCATTTCACCCAGCTCCTTGCTGGGCACATAGTTGGGATGTCATCTCAAGTTAGAATGACTCCAAGGCTTCTCATCTACAAGCACGATTTCAGCACAACATTGAAAATAACTTGCTCTACACTAGTGCCTCTATTTGTAAATTGTGCCAGAGTCAGTGTTAAGGAAAATAGCTTCCTTCTTCTGGACCCTCACTTACTCCACCACTACAGTTTTTTTTGCTGAGTGTTCTGGGCTAATCTTGGAAGCCCATCACTGGCTCCTGGACTGTGGCTCCAGGCTGGCCAAAGAGTTTGTTTTCAGATTTACATTCTTTATCCTTCTCGGCTTAGGCCGCATTTCTGGCTCTTTGGCTGCTCACTGGCAGCTCATGTCAGACACTGCTAGTTCCACATTTGGATTTGGGGTGCTATTTACTGTGCAGAGAAACTAGTGAGAGTTTTAGTCAGGCCACTGGCACTGACAGGGTGGTATAGGCAGCGCACCCCCCAGGGAGGTTATTAGAAAGGGTCCAAATAGTCCCAAGTGTCAAGCCCTTCAGTAGACTGAGTAAGTAATGCCCTATAAGAGTTCAAATGCATGTGGGTGCTGCTGTAATTGCTAAAATGCTGAATTTATTTGGAAGTGTTTGAATTCATAGGAGCCCACCCCTGTGTGTGTATGCGTGTGTGCGTAAGAATATTGTTTGTTAACAGATGCTACCAGCATGAGCAGCTTTTATCTAGTGATTCATGAAACTTTGTGGTTGTCAAACGTGGTATTCATGCCTGGCAGAGGAGAGGCAGCCTGGAGAGAGCGCAGCTTTTGACTGGTGCCCACAGCCTATCGTTACCCTGGCTGCTGGAGTGATGGGTGTGGCATCTGACCACTGTGGAATGGGATGGAAGAAATATTTCTTTGTATTCTTTTTTTTTCTTTTTTTTCCCTGCAGGTCTGGGGATGGAACCCAGGGGCTTTTGACCTCCGAGCTATACCCCCTGCCCTATTTTTTATTCTTTATTTTGAAACCGGGTCTCACTGAGTTGCAGAGGGCCTCACTAAGTAGCTGAGGCTGTCCATGAACTGCGATCCTCAAGGTCTCAGCCTCCCGAATGCTGGGATTACAAGCATGTGCCACCAGGCCCGGCTTTATTTCTTTGTATTCTGATTGCTACTTAACCCGCTTTAGGGACCTGCCACCCAAGAACCAAAATCGAAGGAGCAGTTGTGATTTGGGAGGGTCTTCTGTCCTCTTAAATCACCTCCCATACTGGGTAAGAGTCCTTCATGGAAACTTCTACAAGGATGGACACAGTTCTACCTTAGCCCCTGCACAATGAGGAGCTTACTGCCGGGTAAAATTCAGATCCTGAGCCGGTGTGGTGGCGCACGCTTGTAATCCCCGCGCTTGGGAGGTGGAGACAGGAGGATCGCGCAGGTTCAAAGCCAGCCGCGCTGGCTTAAGAGACCTTGTTTCCAAAACTAAAAAATTAGGTCTGGGAGTGTAGCCCGGATATAGAAGGGCTTCCAGGAACCCCAGGAACACACACACACACACACACACACACACACACACAAAATTCAGATCCTGAGGTTCCACATTTCTGATTTGGCAGGGCTGGGCTGGGGTCTCCAGCATTTGTATTTTTAAAACATGCTCTGATGGATTCTGACGTCAGCCCCAGTAGAGACAGGAGACTTTTCTGAAAGGACAAAAATAATTCATCATGATGCCTCTTGTTTGTGCAGGGCTCAGTAATGCATGAACACAGTCACGGCGAGGCTCCTGCGGGCTTCATACTGACGCCCCTTTTCTCATTTCTCATACCTGCTCTGGTAGATAGATCCCTATTTCAAAAGCGAATGAATTAGGGCCCAGGGAAGTGAAACCAATGTGGCGGCTGAGGAGTGACAGTTGGAACCCCAATGTACAAACGAAACCAGGGAACGGTGGGTGTGTCCCCTCTTGAGGAAGAACAGTTATGACCTCGAACCCACAATTGAGATTTCAAGCAAAAAATTGGCGCAAACCCTGAGCCACGAGACGGATGGCAGAGGAACAGGCAGGGTGCTGCTGAGCTGACACACCCTGTCCCCGCTCCCTCCTAGGAAGCCCGCGCTCACTGCACGGAAGCATTCAGACTTCAGGGCCTCTGCAGACTGCAGTAATGATGGTGTGCGCCTCTTGCCCTGAGGCTAGTCCTCACCATCAACATTTGTGGCACACCTGCCCTGTGCCAGTTCTGAGATGGAGATGCCACTCTTTGGAAGGTGACAAAGTCTACTTTAAGGATGTAAGAGAGGGAAGAGGGCAAGGGTATCGGAAGCCCATCTCATTCTTTTCTTTTTTTTTTTTTTTGTGGAACTAGAGATTGAACCCAGAGGTCTTCTACCTCCAAGCTATACTCTCAATCCTCTTTTTGTTTTTGTTTAGAAACAGTGTCTTGCTAGGTTGTTGAGAGTCTCACTAAGTTGCTGAGGCTGGTCTTGAACGTGTGACCCTCTAGTTAAATACTGGGATAACAGGTGTGTGCTACCTCGCCTGACTCATCTCATTCTTTATGTGAAGGAGCACAGGACCAGGAGAATCAGATGCTTGATGCTCTCTACTATAGGCCAACTGCCTATTCTTACAGCTGCTCTAGTGTGGGGGTGACAAGCAAATGGCTACTTGCAACCCCCCACCCCCCATCCTGCCTGGCTCCTAAGGAGTGCACATATCACTAGGAGAGACTCTGCTTTTAGGCACAAGAATTTAACCCATTTTGTCCTATTGTTCCAGATGTGGGACACCTACAAAACCTAAATATAAGCTGGGCCTGGTGGCATATGCCTATAAATCCCAGCACATGGGAGGCTGAAACAGGAGGATTGCAAGTTCAAGGCTAGTACACAGTAACTTAGTGAGACTCTGTTTCAAAATAAAAAATAAAACAGGGCCGGGCTTGTAGTTCAGAGGTAGAATGCCCCTGGGTTCAATCCATAGTGCTACACTCACACACAAACACTTATGCTATAAGTAATGTATAATGTAATTATTATATACTACATAATATAATGTAAAATATACAATGCATCATAATTATATGATATATAATTTTTTTTTTTTGGTGGTACTGGGGGTGGAACCCAGAGGTTTTCTACCTCCGGGCTATACTCCCAGACCCATTTTATATTTTATTTGGAAACAGGGTCTCACTAAGTTGCCAAGAGCCTCACTAAGTAGCTGAGGCTGGCTTCGAACCCATGCGATCCTCCTGTCTCAGCCTCCCAAGCACGGGGATTACAAGCGTGCGCCACCACGCCCAGCATGATATATAATTTTACAATAATAAATTATAATGAACAACCATAATAAAATATCGACTGATATTAATAAGTATTATCTTGTGATTTTTACATTATATATAGCTCTAGGTTATGATTTCCAACCTAATGTACTTGTGTCAACCTCATAGAAATATCTACAGAATTGAAAACTCGGGGCTTCATGGGCCGGTGATTACTAGGATTTGGGCTATTTGAGGTACCATTTAGAAATCGAAATGTAGATGGATCAAAGGAGAGGGATGGTTTTCATGATGAGGCTGGTCACGTGTGTGGGCGGGTATTACTCATCCATTTCTAGATCACTTTCAGCATGGATAGAAATCCTCCACATCCTAGAGCGCATCTCCAATTGCAGGTCTTGACTAAAAGGGCCCTGCTGCCCACTGTCCCCATGACAGCTTAGCCTGTGGACCCACCTGGTGGGGTGTGTAAACTTATAACCTTGAGGTGACCTTTCCTGGGGAGAGCAGAACTATCAGCAGCTGTCTGGAGATCTTGTTTCAAGATGAGTCACAGCTTTCTACCCAGTCGGCCCTTGGTGGGAGTGGAGAGTCCCAGCACTGGTCCAAGGCTGCTAGGCAGCTGTCCTCAGGAGCTTGTCTCCTCTCTCCTCCAGCCCTCACTTTCCCTGTGTCCCCTCCAAGTTAGCATCTTGCTAGGAGGGTCTGGGGAAGAGCTGACACTGAACTTCACATATGGCTGCCTTCAAGGGGGCGCTGTCCACCTATGGTGTGGGGGTGGGCACATTTTATGACCCCTCCAACCCATTGTCTCTTAGGACTCTTTGTTCCTTCCTCACATCCCCTTTGCAGCCCAGTCACTCTGTTCCCCCTAAGACTGTCCTGTGGAGGAACCTGAAGGCAGAGAGCCAGAGCCCTCTCAGCTGTTGACGATTATAGTTCTTCTTCTGGAAACTCCTTTCTTTTTCTGTCTTGGTAAATGCCTACCAGGTGTACCCAGTGAAGGATGAGACTGGTTTGTTTGGTAAAGTCACTAGATAGAAGAGTCAGGGTGAACAGAATTCCCCCAAGAGAAGTGGTTTCCTTGGTCGCCAACTCGCCATATGAAAGCTCACCCTGCATCTCAGCTGGAAGGAGTGAGCGTGGTCCTCCCGGAATTCCCTCTGCAAGACGGTTTCAGAGAAGTCCGTGCACCAGGTGGCCCATCAGTTTTTTTGCCACTGCAGCTGGCTGTTTCGCATCAGCCCAAGGCCGGTCTTCAGGTGTTGAGAAAGAGAGTCAACACTTCTAAGCTGAGGGAGGGCAGCGACCGCAGGGAAGCCTGAAAGCTTTCTTTTCCAGTGTAGGAAAACACTTCCCCCAATCAGATTCTAAAGTGGAGCTGAGTGGCTCACGGGCCAAGATCTCCTCTCTGAATTCTCTTCCTTCTAAGCCATCTTCCCTCTGATGGCTGCCGCCCTCGGAGCATCCCTGACCTCCCAGAGTCCGTACCCCGCCTGACTCACCCAATGCAGTCATTCTGCTCCTGTGAGGAAGCAGGGTCCTGTCACCAGCACGGGCTGCGGTGATTTTCTGTGGTGTGTGTGTGGGTGTCACCCACCCATGTCTAGACCACTTTCTACACTGATAGGAATCCTTTCCATGTGAGACTCCTCTGCAATCTCAGGTCCAGACTAAAAGCTTCCTGGTGGACATTCAGCCCCTTCCTTCTGCAAACATTTACCGAACACCTACTCTGTTCCAGGCCCTGGGTGTAGGAATATAGAAATGCGTGAGAGGGATCAGAACCTTGTCCTCATGGAGCTCCTGGGACAGGTGCTTAGAGTGCAACCCACACCAAACCCAGAGAGGGCTTCCTGAAGGAGGCATCTCAAGACTAAGACGAAACAAGTCAATGGGAATCAAGCAGGTGAAGAAGAAAGAGCAGCCGTGCTGTTCAGCCCTATCTAGAGATATTAAGCGCCTTCTTGCGCTCAGAGGCTGGGCATTGGTTTGTGTTGTTTTTCTGCTGAATGTGTCCATGTCGTTTGTTACCTTTGAGATAGCTCCTGGAAGACTTTTCCACTTGTCCATGTCAGAGTTTAGCACAGGGTACAGTATTTTGCCAGGAAGAGGAAAAGGAACGTTTCCCTAAAGGCCCATCACCTCTACAGGAGGCGACTAAGTTACTGTGTTACTGACAGGAACTGGAGGCTGAGGCTAGCGCACTCCCAGCAGCTGGAGATCAGGATGCAACTTACTTCTTGTCTGTGCTGCTGAGTCTTGTGCGGGTCTGGTCGGGGTCAATGTCTACACTTCCTGTGGGCCTTGATTTGCCCTTCTGTGGAATGAAGGGATTCCACTCCAGTGTTCTCCAATTTTGAGATCTCCTTTTTCCTGCTGCCTCTGGGGCCAGCTGGTTGTCACTGAATGAGTGGGAAGACCATAGCAGAAAGCGGTTCAGGGGTTAAATCGGGAAACCCAACGTGGAAATGAAACCACAGTGCTGAGTGCTTAATTAAGTGCTGGGCTAGTCAGGGCGGAGGAAAGAATGTCCCTGAGAAAAGAGCCTCAGGTGAGCCCAGAACCTTAGTCCTCCTCTCTGGCCCAGTCCCGGGTGCGCTCAGCGTGGGCGGCCTACCTGGGAGGAGCGACGCTCCCCCGGGGTTGTTCTGGGGTCTGCGGAGCTCCTGGGGTGCAATGTGGGCACCTGCGGTCTCGTAACCTAGGCTACAGAAATCGCAAGTGGGTGCGCGGAGGGCACATGCGCGCTAGACTGGGCTGCGTACAGCCTTAGCTCACAGCCGAGCTCAGTGCCGAAAACACCTCGTTCAGGACATGGTGTACTAAGTCAGGGGTGCCCCCCCCCTCTCAAACTTTTCAAAACAGGAAGAAAGTTTTCTTCAACTGTAGGCACCAATAATAACCTCTGTCCTTCTAGAGAGATCTATTTGGAAGCCATCCAAGAAGCTACCTTCGCTAAGCGGATGCTAATCACTATTTTTTCTTCTTCTCTCCTTCTTCTTTTTTCTTCTTTTTCTTTTTTCTAAATTCTGTGCTTCTGGTAGCAGTTTGGAAGGTTGGCACAAGGCCATCTGAAACCACAGTGGGGTGTTAGGTAATCATGTTCTCATTAAAATGCTGGTTTGTGGTTTAATTTTCAACGGTTTCTTTGCAGCTTGGAAACACACATACTATATTTTTTTGAGGCAAAGAGGGATAACTTTGTTATAGAGCCAAAAAGGCGGGAAATGAACTGTCCATAAAAGACTTCCTCATAGACTTCCAGAGAAAAAACAGCTACAGGGAAGGCCAAGAGTGAATAAAGGATCTCTGGAGATGGATGGTATATAATTGAATCTGGGAACAAATGCTTCAAACACATATGCAGACTCTGAATTAAAAATATTAAATGGGGCCTGGGGGTGCAGCTTAGTGGTAGAGTGCTGGTCTAGTATGCCGGAGGCCCTGGGTTCCACCCCTAGGATTAAAAAAAAGTATGGAATGGTCTGACTATTCCTCAACACTAACACTGAATTGAGCACTTTTATTGACTGTCTAGCAAGTGCCAGGCATTGGGGTAGGCCCTGAGGAAGACAGAGAAGTCATCGTCTACAGGACATCATCACCAATAGGGTGGCTGGGCAAGGCAGTATTGTGGGGTGATCAACCTGCCAGTTTCTTGTCCTCACCATCATAGAACTCCTACTCGCGGGCTTTTGAATTTTATCAGTGAAGACAGAAAACTAAACCCCAGGGTTATCATTTTATTTTTTAATGTTGGTACTGGAGATTGAACCCAGGGGCATGCCACCCCTAAGATATGCCCCCAGCCCTTTTTATTTTATTTTTTGAAACAGGGTCTCACTGAGTGAGTATATTCTGGCCTCTGACCTCAAACCTGTGATCCTCTTGTCTCAACCTGCCAAACACTGGGATTTACAGAGATACACCTGTACTAGCTTATTATTTTCTTTTTAAAATGAAGATGGCAAAGCAGCTAAGGGTTCCTATCTCTACAAAAGGGCCAAGCTTTTTTCTCTCTTCCTTCCTTCCTTCCTTCCTTCCTTCCTTCCTTTCTTTCTTTCTTTCTTTCTTTCTTTCTTTCTTTCTTTCTTTTTGTGGTACTGGTGGTGGAACCCAGGGGCTTTTCTACCTCCGGCTTATACTCCCAGACCTATTTTCTATTTTATTTGGAAACAGGGTCTCACTACGTTGCTGAGAGCTTCAAACCTGCGTGATCCTCCTGTCTCAGCCTCCCAAGCGCTGGGATTACAAGTGTGCGCCACCACACCAGGCAGACTTTTTGACTTTAAGGTTGCCAGGTTTTTATTTAAAGCGTGAGACTCTTTGTTTTTGGTCATGGGAAGCATAACCACTTGCCAGTGTGGCTAACGTGCCCTTGTCTCCTTCCTAGTCCCCTCCAGGTTGGGGGTTTAGACAGTCTTCTAGGAACATCCCCTGCCTCCCCTTCCCCTTTCTTTGTCCCCAGCCTTCCTGACTGACCCTCCCCACCTGACTCAGCCCTGGCGCTGTCACTGTGACCTTGGTCCTTGGCGTGGCCACTCCTGCTGTTTGCACATTCCCAACATCTTGGCTTCTTTCCTAGTTCTTCACTTTGGTTTCAGCAGTTCCAGTGCCTCGTGGAACCTGGGCTGGCCCTGGTCCTGTTTTCTCGGGGTGACTGACAGAGAGCACTGGAGGATGCTGCCCAAGTGTGATGAGGATGGTCCCCCAGAAATAGAACTGACTAAATCAGCCCCAGGTCATCTGTACAGCCCAGTTTGGCCCCAGAATCAATCTGAACATTTCAAAGAGACCTATTCCAGTAACGGGTGAGAATTCTACCTATCCCAGTAATAAGTAAAAAAGAAAACCATCTTTTGATGCTCCTCTTCCAACTTCTCATCTATCCTCACTCTCACAGAGTGGTGTTTCTCTTTTCCTCTTTTGTTGGCAGGGTTATTATATGCATATTAAATAGATAAATTTGCATAGTCAATTTTGGCTTTTGTTTTAGAGGATCTGGGGTATTCAAGTCTCACAAAGCACCCACAATAGGTTAAAATTTAAAAGTGTTTTGTTTTTTATCCCATCCATTAAATACTTGACTGAATGGGAAGGCATTCAAGTAGAATTTAAAAAAAAAACATTTTTAGATATGCATGAAGGCTTTTGATTTATCTAAAATCCTTGCTTTGGTAAACATTTTTGAGGCAAATTAAACTAGCTGACACGAGTGAAGACATTTTCTATACCCTCAAAGATGAGGGTGAAGTGAACTGGTGTGATTTATTGTCAGAATTTCTCAAAATATTGACATTAGAGCAGGTAAAAATCAGTTTCATTTTCTTGGGGGGGGGGTTTCACTTTGACTTTCAGCATTGAATCTGAGGGTTTGGCGAACCCAGAAACACATAGTGAAACTTAGGAGGTTGAGTGCCTATCAAGCCAAATAGCTTTCTATGAATGGAAGTGGAGTCCCCCAGGCCCTTAGCAGCATGCACATGGTTTGATGTCACCCTCTACTCTTCATAAAAAATATAGCGTCTTATCTTTATTTTATTATTTATTTATTTATTTATTGGTGGTACTGGGGTTCCTGGAAGCCCGTCTACCTCCGGGCTACACTCCCAGACCTGTTTTTACATTTTTATTTGCAAACAGGGTCTCCTAAGCCAGCGCGTGCAGCTGGCTTCGAACCTGCGCAATCCTCCTGTCTCTGCCTCTCAAGCGCGGGGATTACACGCGTGCGCCACAACGCCTGGCTGCGTCTTATCTTTAGAGACTAAGATACAGTGTTGCTGGGCATCGTGGCTCATCTTTGTAATTCCGATACTTGGGAGGCTGAGACAGGAAGATCTGGGTTGGCAGCCAGCCTCAGTTACTTAGTGAGGCCCTCTGCAACTTAGTGAGATCCTGTTTCAAAATAAAGAATAAAAAATTGGGCTGGGTGTGTAGCTCAGAGGTATAATGCTCCTGGGTTCCATCCCCAGTACCAAAAAACAAACAAACAAACAAACAAAAAAGATATAGTGTTGACCACCAAGTAGAATGGATTTTTTTCAAGACTTCCCAATGTTCCATGCTCACCTGGACTACGTTTTTTTGGCCAGAGGTACCATGTTTTTTTGGTGCTGCCTTTTGAGAGTGGTTTGTAAGACCTTCCTGTCATGCTTTCTTCTGGACAGAAGATTAGAGGATGAAGTAGAATGAAAGGAAGCCTGGGAGAGCTCTTGTCCTGATGTTGTCTCTGTCTGGGTGAGGGCGCAGTGGCCATGGCAGCTCTGGAAAGCAAAGTAAAGGCCAGAGACTATGAAGGAAGGGAGGGAGGCCCTGGCCAAGTTTAAAAAAAATGTTTTGTTCTAGTACTTGGTAGGCTGAGACAGGAGGATTGCAGTTTCCAGGACATCTCAGCAATGTAGTGAGACTCTCAGCAACCTAGTAAGACTCCGTTTCAAAACAAAAAATAAAAAAGGGCTGGGGCTGCAGCTTGGAGGTAGAATGCCCCTGGGTTCAATCCCCAGTGCCAAAAAACAACAAAACAACAACAACAACAACAACAAAAACATCGACATTCTTTTATCTTGACCTTTCCTTATACTAAGTTTGAATAAATCAACAAAACACAGTGATTCTCCCTTATCTGTGGTTTTGCTTTCCAAGGATTCAGTTACTCTCAGCCAACCACAGGCTAAAAATACTCAGTGGAAATTTCTAGAAATAATCAAAAGTTTAAAATTGTGTGCTGTTTTGAGTAGCATGGTGACATCTCATGCTGCCCTGCTCTGTCCTCCCCAGGGCATGAATCATCCTTTTGTCCAGTGTGTCCAGGCTGTATGCACTACACACCCGTTAGCCATTTAATAGCCATCTCACTTATCAAGTTGACTGTTGTGGCACCACGGTACTTCTGTTTAAGTAACTCAATATTTTATTAATAATGGCCCCCAAACAGAAAATTGACAGGGAGGCTGTCAATTTGGATACACCCAAAGAGAAGCTTCTTTTTACAAGGTGAAAGCTCTTGACTTAAAAAAAGGAAAAACCTGATGCTGAGGTTGCTAAAATCTTCAGTAAGAATGAATCTTCTATCAAGGAAACTATGAAGAAGGATAAAGAAATGTATGCTAGTTTGGCTGTTGCACCTCAAACTACAAAAATTATAGCTACAAGCGTAGTGAATGCTTAAGATAAAGAGGCATTGAATTTGTGGTGGAAGACAGGAACAGAAGATGTGTCCTGACTGACAGCAATGTGTTGTGCCAGAAAGCACTGGGCTGTTTGAAGTGTTTAGTCAGGAGTCTCTGGAGTGAGTGATGCCAAGACTTAAGCTGTAATGGGGGGGGGGCATTATGCAGACTCAGGAATGAATTTGGACTGAAAATATAAAAACTACTGGATAGGCCGTATCTGCTGATGAAGAAGCCATTGCCACAAAGTCAACCACTAAGCCAAGCAAGGGAAGGAGGGATGGGGAGGGAATGGGGTGGGAATTGGGTAGGGGTTAAATCGGTGATGTGTGCATGTATGTACACACAAGTTTTTTACCCCAATATGATGTATGAATATAATGCACCAATAAAAAAATTTTAAAAAACATAAAAAAAGAAATCATCTGAGAAGAGGGGGCACCATCCAAAGCAAGTCCTTAATTGCTATGAAAGTGGGATTTTTTTCAGGATAAAGATGCTTAACAGAACTTACCTTCATGAAAGTGCGAAAAAGACACCAGGGCACCATCATAGAAGGGCAGATGAACTCTGATACAGGTGGCAACACTGCAGGGCATAGGATAAACGCAGACACAGTGTACAGAACAAAGACCCCAGGGCTCTCAAAACAAAAACAAAAATTGTATTTTGAGAGGGAGACTATACTCATATAAATTTTACTGCAGTGTATTATATTCTATTAGTATTGTCAATTTCGTACTGTGCCTAGTTTATGAGGTAAACTTTAGCATAGGAATGTATGTATAGGAGGAGACATCGGGCCTGGATATACCGGTTTGGGTACTATCATGGTTTCAGTCACCCACGGGGCTCTTGGAACACTACAACGGCCCAGTGGAAATCCACCTGGTGCTTTTGCACCATCAGTATAGTGAATGCTTCCTCACTCAGGCTCCTGCAAGTTTTGGGTAAAAGTGGAAAATGTATGGAGGAATATTTTGTTTTCATTATACTTCAAACAGATTTGATGTTCAAGACAGGATTCCAGGTGTTTACCTGTGCAAAAAAATGTGATCCATAGGTATTTAAACCCCGGAGCCAGGGTACTGTCTGAAAGGGGTTCCTTCAATCCCCCTTCCCTGGCCCCAATTGCTTGCTTATGGTTCTTAAAGTTTAGCTGAGGAGGGATCAAAATCAGTGACTGAGTAGCAAGGTGCTATTGTTCAAGCTCCAGGAGAGGGTTTACACATGCTCAGAATGAACATTAGATGTGATCGATAGAGGTAGGTGTGTGTGTGTGTGTGTGTGTGTGTGTGTGTGCACGCGTGTGTGCATGCCTGTGTGTGACTCAAACCCCTTGTTCTGTTTTGCCATCACAAAGAACCCTCTCGCTTTGAAATTCAAGAAGTTCCCCTTCTCTTAGCTTGTGGAGGGAATTAGGCTGCAAATGACCATGAACATTTAAAAAAAAAAATGGGTTAAAGCTTTAATTGATGTAGGGTTTATGAAGTGTTTAGGAATTTCAGGATGGCTTTTTAACTTACCGTCCAAATGCAGCCTCCTGTAGAATGGCATTAATCCTCATAGGTGTATGGTTTGTTTGAAACCTTGTGATCAGATCTAGGTTACTATTTAAACTTATGTAAATGAACTCTACACTTATATAATTAGTTGATATTAAGTAGGGCCCACCAAATGATCAAAGGCTCCCTTTCTCTTTCTCTCATTTTCTTCAGAAGCTGAATCCTGCACAGAGGTCAGTGATTCTATGGAACAAAGACTTCGTATTTGACTTGCAGAAATGGTTGTGCAAATATGCAGGCGGAAAGCCCTCCTAATGGCTTGGGGTGGGGGAGTTTAAGCTGGGGGGGAGGGACCAGGTGGATTGGGCTGGGATGAGTGCTTTCTTGGCAGGGAGCCCATTCTCATGATGAAAGCTGGGAAAATTTGCTTGGGGAGAGTAATCCAATGATACTAAAGGATTAGGCAGGCTTACATTTAGCAAACTGTAAACCATGACACTGAACGTACACCTCTTCCCCATGCAGGCAGCTGCTTTACTTAAAAAAATAGAGCAACGGTAATTAAATAAGAGGAGAAACTAAAGAGAGAAGGGGCGAGGGGAAGGAAACGCCGGGTGTTTCAAAACGATATTGCTCACATACAAACCAGTTTTGCCAGAGGGTAGTAATTCCTGGTTGGTGCAAACAGAAGAGTTGCCAACATCACCCCCAAAACAAGTAGACACTTCTACCACCTTGAAACTGCACAGATTCCTAGTTCACCTTCCATCCCCGGCTCCTATTCGTTTAGCCATTTAGTTATTTTACCTGTGATTCCTTAGGTATTAGTGACACTAATTAAAACCTGCCTTGCCCTCGGATGGATGAAGCTGTTTATAAAATGCTGCAAAGGCAAATTGTTCTGAGAACTATTAATTCTGGTAAGGGCCATGTCAGCTTTAGTTATACGCTCATAAACACAAACCCATCCTGGTCAGTAATCTCCGGGGATCGTCAAAATTGCACAGCTGGCAATTTTTTAGAAAATGTGCCTGGAGGAATATGGAAAGATTGCTAGAGAAGCCTAAGTAAAGACAGATAATAAATGGAACTGTTCTGTGCAGGGGGAGGGCGGAACAAAGAAGTTATTATTAGGCATCAGGTAGGTACTGTATTGTACAAAGGGGTGATTTAGGTTGGGCTAGCAAGGTATCTGGGATGAGATCGTTAAAATGTGAAGGAGCAGAAAGCCTAATAGGACTGACCAAACAAATCTTCAGCTGTGTCTGCCTGATCCTTTTTCTTGCTTTTGCTGGCTGACTACTGTCACCACCTGGGTGGACTGTGTTTGTAGATGGGAAAATGTCTCCTCCAGTTACAGTTTTACAGTTTGTTGGGTGTATGCATTTTTGCCTTAGAACTTTGTCTCCAGAATATTATTTTACATACTGTATATTGAACTTGTAGACTATATATATATGTATACACACACACACACACACACACACACACACATATGTGTGTGTGTGTGTGTGTGTGTGTGTGTGTGTGTCTGGGATGGAACCCAGGGGCATTTGACCTCTGAGCTACACCCCTTGCCCTGCTTTTGATTCTTTATTTTGAAAGAATCACTAAGTTGCAGAGGGCCTCACTAAGTAGCTGAGGCTGCCCGTGAACTGTGATCCTCTGGTCTCAGCCTCCCAAATTCTGGGATTACAAGAGTGTGCCATGCCCGGCTTCTTGTAGACTATGTTTAATCTGCCAAATAGATTAAAAAACAAAAATAACTCATTAGTCTACCTGGCTTTCTCATATGATTGGTGGATAGGTACATGTTCAGTAAGTATGGCTGGGTAGATAAATAAAGGCTTCATTCACTCGCAGATTCAAGAAGCATTTATTAAGTACATACCACGTGCTGGGTGTTCTGGATGACCTGGATATGGGGTGAGGGGATGAGGTCTCTGTACTCAGTGACCTTATAATTTAGTGGGGGAGGTTTGCAATAAACAAGTAAATAAATGTATATTATAGTGACAATGAAAAGCTATGGAGACAATAAAATAGAGTAGTAAAATAGAAATGGACAGAATAATTAGAGAAATGGGTAGCCCAATAATAAGGCTTCAGGTAATTTAGTGTTGTGATCTTAAAACTTTATTTTAACAACAGGATCTCTCTCTCTCTCTCTCTCTCCACACACACACACATACACACAAACACACACACACACACACACACACACACACACACACACACACACACATATATTTCAGTTGAAAGTACATATCCTATGTGGGAACCTCAAATATGATATAGAGGTAAAACATATCTAGCTGAGTATGGGTGGTGCATGCCCATAGTCTCAGTACTTGGGAGGCCAAGACAGGAGGTTCACAGGTTTGAGGCCAGCCTTAGCAATTTATGGTCATAAAGAACCTCAATAACCTAGCGAGTCTCTGTTTCACAATACAAATTAAAATGGGCCGGGCGTGGTGGCGCACGCTTGTAATCCCTGCGCTTGGGAGGCTGAGACAGGAGGATTGCTACTTAGTGAGGCTCTCAGCAACTTAGTGAGACCCTGTTGTTTCCAAATAAAATATAAAAAAAAAATAGGTCTGGGAATATAGCCAGGAGGTAGAAACCTCTGGTTACACCCCCAGGACCAGCAAACAAACAAACAAACAAACAACAACAACCCCCCCCAAACAAAAACAAAAACCAAAAACCAAAAAACCACCACCACCATCACCAAAACTCCAAGAAAACTAAAATTGGTTGAGAGTATAGGTTAGAGGTAGAATGCCCCAGGGTTCAATTCTCAGTGCCCAAACACGAAAAACTCCCCCATATCTACTCCAGTTGAATATATATATATATATATATATATATATATATATATATATATACACACACACACACACACACACACATATGTGTGTGTGTGTAGAGAGAGAGAGTATGTGTGTGAGATGTCAGAACCCTCTAGCAATTTAAGTAAATTATAACAAATTGATTACAAAATTATACTCGTCACAAGATAGACATAAAGCATGATGTTAAAAATCAAGGCATAATTGTCTCATTGCGATGAGCTGGGTGGTGCTGCTGGCAGTCTCATTAAAGTGTCCAGAATCCATTTGAACCATCCACTTGAGTCATTGATCATGGTCTGTGTTAGGCTAACTACTTTACTTACTCTTTTTTTTTTAACCTTTCTATTTTTTATTTCTTTTTTTATTTTTATTAAATAAGAAAACCCTGCCTGGCAGTGGTGAAAGTGGAAGGAAAGGACACGTGTTTTGCTCAGGACAGCTTGGTCGCACACAGACCCAGAAGTCACGGCGGCGCTCTCTCTGGAGACTGTGTCTGAGGCCTTGTCAGATGCTCTGCAGATGAGCTTATCACGCCCAGACGAAGGACGGCAGAGGCTGCACATCAGGAGATAACGGCAAATGGATTCCTCGTCTATTCTTGGGTTCCATTTGGCTCTAAAAGTATTTATTTATGTTTTATTGCCACGATTAAGAGTGTTTTTAGATATATAAAATAACGCATAATAGATTTGTTTCTAACAAGTGAGGAAAGCCATTACATTCTGGCAATGAATCAAAAAACATTTTTTCCAATTTTTGAGCCATTTACATCATGGTTCAGCCTTAAAGAAAGAAACCCCTTTATCTTATTCTTCATGCAGCCGTGCAGGTTCAGGATATATTGGTGAGATAATGCCCTCATAGCAAGTCACTTGAAATCATAGAGATGGTCATGAAGAAATTATTCTTTTTATCTCATTTCTCAATTCAAAATCTTCCTCTTGCAAAACCAAAGTATGTTACTATCTGTCAGTGACTTCAGTGTCATTCTGGTCCCGGTTTCCTCCATTTTCTGAGTGGTGGTGGGTTGTTGTCATATTTGCTGCCCCAGCTCCTTCTTGGCTATAAACAATGGATTCTCCCCCTGCCCTCTGTTGCTGGCAGCCATCAGCCACCTTTAGGGATCCTTTGGCTGAAGAAAAATATCTCAGACGAGGTCACCCCTCCTTGTTCAGGATGATTGACCAGTGTGGGTAGAAGGGCCCAGCCCTTTTACTTAAAGTCAGGACAACCCTTTTATAAAGGTCAGAACTCCCCTCGTGTTGGTTAGGCGTGGACCATAGCTCAACTTCTTCCATCGACCAACCTGCTTTCTTTTTCTCCTTTTTATAGGTGGTGATTCAAGAATGTCCTATAAGCCGGGCGTGGTGGTGCACGCTTGTACTCCCAGCATTCAGGAGGCTGAGACGGGAGGGTAATGGTTCATGGACAGCCTCAGCTGCTTAGTGAGGACCTATGCAACTTAATGAGACTCTGTTTCAAAATAAAGAATAAAAAATATGGCTGGGGGTGTAGCTCAGAGATAGTGTGCCCCTGGGTTCCATTCCCAGACCTACACACACACACACACACACACACACACACACACACACACACGTCCTAAGAAGCATCCTGCATGTTAGTATCTGTCTCAATTCTGCTTCCCAGGGAACCCGACCTGTGATAATTGGTACAAGAAAAGAGAGGAGACAGTGGTCACTGGAACAGGATTTTGGGTCTAGCCCCTGAGTTGTCTGGTGGTAATGAGGATCCTGTCACTGGTGGTAGGTAGAATGTAAATAGACCCTGGCTCAATGTGATAACATGACCATTAAAAGTTTTACCAGCCTTAAGCTGTGATAAACATATGTAGAAGAGAGTGAGATGTATAATGTGTTAGGCTTTTGAGAAATATGGAGGAATGGTAAATTTAAGGACAGTGGACTTTGGTGACTATAACTAAACTCCCTCTCATAAATATAATGAAAAGCTAATCATGAAGCCTGGCACAGTGTCACATTCCTGTAACCCCACTACTTCAGAGGCTAAGATAGGAAGACCTCAGGTTTGAAGCCAGCCTCAGAAATTTAGTGATACTTTCAGGAACTTAGTGAGAATCTCAGTAACTTTGTGAGACCTGTTTCAAAATAAAAAGGGTTAAGGGTATAGTTCAGAGGTAGAATGACCTTTGTTTAATCTGTAGTACCACAAAAGGAAAAAAAAATCAGATCATGATTATCTGGCAATTCAAATCTAAGTATGAAATCCAGAAGTCTCCTTGGTAGCATATGAAAAGGTTTTCATCTCTTTCAGTAGTAGAGCACTTGAGTGCTGTGAGGAGTAGGCCCAGTGTATAATTACAAGAACAGATGAGCTCCATGGAAGACCAAATTTACAACCAAGGCTGGTCTGCTATTGTAAGGCTAAGGTCTTAACTGGGGAAGAATGGAATGCTGAGAAACGGGAAGGGGACATCTGAGTTGACGCATCCAAACATATTCAATCCTGATATTACCTGGGCCCTGTGAATCTACAGAAGTGGCCCACACCTCCCTAGTAGGAATGTCATTCTCCTCTTGCCTGAAGATCAGGCAGAGGCTTCTCCCTGTAAGACAATCTGTGCCTCTTTCCCATAGAATCTATCATCCCTTTCTTTTCTGTCCACTACTAGATCAATGACTAGGTCAAAGTCACAATATAGGCTGAGAAAATGCTGGGCCCACCCAGGGAAGGAGAGGTTATGCTCTGAAGGAACTATAGGGCTTAGACAACTTGTAGCAGCAGGACCCAGGAAATGACTGGATTATGAGGATGTTGAAATAAGGCTAGCATATTATTCATTTGATGAAAGATAACTTATTGATATGGGAGCTCTCTTGTGGGAAACAGGATTTTAAAATTTGCAGAAGGACCCCCAGAAAACTGTGCAAACGTGCTGCTAGAATGACCCCTAGCAACATGGAAAAAGTGGTTGTTCACATCAATTGGAGCAAAAATGACAGAATTTCTGTGGGAGATAGTGAAAAGGGAATCATGAGAAAAATCTTAGCAAAGTGGGCACAAAAGAGCGAATAAAGTTGAAAAACTCACAAGACTACATTTAAAGAAGGGTCAGGAAGACACACCAGTGACCACAGAAATAAGGAATAGGGCCTGACAGGATATTCCCTCAAAAGCAAAGGACAAATTATTGTATTGTGTATCGTGGCCACAAGAAGGAAGTATAATCTACGACTCTTCCTAGGCTACCACAAAGACGGAAGCACAGTCCACAATTCTTCCTAGGCTACCTCTAGTACTAGAGATGCATATTCCAAACTTGGGAGTACTACTCTAGATCATGTAGTGTGTAACACGGAAGGATGCCAGTTTGACTGATTCCCAGAGGAGGAAAGAGCTCTGGGGCAGGTACAGGTTGGGTTACATCACCAGGTAGATCTTATTGTATTGGAAGTATCAGCGAGGGAAAAAGATGCCCTATAGAGTTTATGGTAAACCCAGTAGAAGACCTATAGTATAAACCTTTAGATTTCTAGAACATCATGTCATCTGCAGTGAAAATTATACATCTTTTAAAAACTATTTTGTGGGCTTTAGTAGAGATTTCATGTTTAATTGTGGCACTAAAGGAACACAATGGGCTGAATTCTGCCAGGCTCTTAAGGTTAGGAAGACTCTATAACAGTCCATAGATCATAAGATGAATGTCCTAATCTATCTAGGACCGAGCATGTCGAGAAGAAAGGGCACAACCAAACTGTGGAGTCAGAGAGTCATGACTGCAGAAAGGTCTTTGAGGACCACTTGATGGAGGAGGACAAACTCTGAGCTTGGTCCATGGATGGCTTGGGTTGGTATGTGTGTTCAAGCCAAAAATCATAGAGGGTGTACGGTAGGTAGTCCTTTTCAGGGCAACCTTGAAAGAAACATGAAGAAAAAAATTCTCCTGATGAGTGAGCGTTAAGTGGTACACCTTTGTGAGGAAGGAGAAGTGCCTCTGAGGTTAGAATATACACACCCTCAAGATCGATGGTGAATTGCTTGCCTGGCTGTTTAGGAGCCTGGGAGGAAAAAGAGTGTAATATCAGGAACAAGAAGGCCTGGGGTAGAGGCATGTGGGTGGATGTATGGGAGTAGGAAAGAATGAGGATGATCTTTGTTTTTTATGTTCAGGCCCAACAGAAAACCCACCACAGAAGAGGCACTTAACAAATGGGTAGACAAAGGGATGAGGCCAGTTAGTATCAGGCAGCCTCTGTCATCTGCCGCCCGAGTTGGCATAAGTAAAGCAACCAAGATGGTTGGGTTGAAGGCTGTGCATAGCACCAGTAGCATAGAAATTTGTGTGTCTTCTCCCCAGAATTCTAAGATGTATGTATGTATGTATGTATGTATGTATGTATGTATGTATTGTGGTACTGGGGATTGAACTCAGGGGCATTTCAACTCTGAATTACATCCTCAGGCCTATTTTTTATTCTTTATTACGAAACAGGGTCTCACTAAGCTGCTGAGGCTGGCTGTGAACCTGCTATCCTCTTGTCTCATTCTCCCAAGTCAAGATTACAAGCATGTGCCACCAAGCCTGGCTAGAACTCTAAGATTTATGGTTGGGAGATCCTGGCTCCCAAAAGGGAACAGGAACATTTCCACCAGGGGACAAGGCAAGAGTGCCGTTGGACTATAAGCTGTGATTACTTCCCGAATACTCTAGTCTTTGTACCAAGGGATCTGTAGGAAGAAAACTAGTCACCATTATTCTAGGGGTAATTGATTCAGCTATCCTGATCCAAGAAGACCATGGTGACCAGGGGCTCAGACCCATCATGAATAAGGATCTGAGTCCTGCTACCAAGTAAGCCAGTGAGACCAGTTGATGTGCTTCATAAAAGGTGGGGAATTGATGAATTACAGAAGTGGGAAAGGAGGAGAATCCAATGTATCCTGGAAGAATAACCTTCATGTAACCACCTACAATGATAGTCTCACTAACCTTCCTCTCCTAAATCCCCCCGCAGGAATTCTGTAGAAGGGCTCTTAGAATTTATACAAAGAAGTGAATTTGAGCAGTAAAAAAAATTGAAATGAGCAGGGCATGTGATATACTTTCCAGGTTTTCCTTTATTTTATTATTATTATTTTTTTTGGTACTTGGGATTGAATGCAAGTGTGTTTTACTACTGACCCAAATCTCTAGTTTATTTATTTGAAACTGGTCTCAATAAGGTACTGTTTGTTGGCTCCAAACCTGTGGTCCTCTTGTCTCCCCAAGTACTGGGATTACTGGCATGTGCCATTGAGCAGGGCTCTAGATCTTCCTTTAGAATAAAAGGAAAGATTCCTCCTGCTGGGAATAGCTGGGAAAGCTGCTGGGAAGATGCCTCTCAATGTTCAGTCTTTATAAGAGAATTCCTTGAAGAAACATCCTTGCCAAAGAGACAATACATCCAATGGCTGGCCATTCAGGAAGTATAAGAATTCAATTTTCTCACCTCAATTCGGGTCAACACTGGAGAACTGTCCACTAGATTCATAGCCTCCTGGGGGCTTGGCTTAGGACTTTGTTGGGAAGTACCACAGCTCAACTTTTCTGGGTCTTTCTTCTGTTCTCTCCTCTAATAGGTGCTATTCCAAAGCCCACATCACAATAAACATCCCATTTGCTAATCTGCCTCTCGGAGACTGCTTCCTGAGAAATTCTTTCAGATGGAATTAATATCAAAAGGCCTGTTGCCAACAGCCAAGTGATCTCTTCAAGAGAGGCTGTGAATAAACTGAGCTTCACTAGGAACACCTTCTTAGAACACGGAAATGGAATTTTGTGCAAACCGATGCCAATGAACTTTCGCACCTTACAGCGTGACTGACAAAGTAGTATTGATCACATGACAATCATTTTCACTTAATAGCATGGATTTGCAGTGATAAAAATATATAAATTATATATTAGTAAAAATTAAAATCCAGGCATGGTGGCACATGTCTGTAATCCCAGCTACTAAGGAGGCTGAATCAGGAGGATTTCAAAATGTTTGAGGCTGTTATAATTTGGATTTAGAATGTCTCTTTAGATTTGAGGTAGACAAGGCAGCCATGTTGGAAGCTGGGCTTGATTGCTAAGGAGGAGTCCCTGAAGGGTGTGGTCTTGGGAATTATATGTAATTATACATGGTCCCTCCTCCCCTTGTATTCTCGTTCTCTCTCTCTCTCTCTCTCTCTCTCTCTCTCTCTCTCTCTCTCTCTCTCTGTTTCAAGCCTTTGTGATGTGAGAGCAGAGCCCTTGCACACACTCTTTCTGTCTCTGCACCCCCATGCTCCACCCTTGCTATGCCCTGAGGTTTGTAGACTTCACCTGGCCTAACATGGACTGAAACCCTGAAATCTCCAGAACTGTGAGTAAATAATTCTTCCTTCCTCTAAGTTGTTGTCATTAGTTTTTTTTTTTTTTTTTTTTTTTTTTTGTCAAGCAGTGAGAATGCTGACTGAACTTATGGAAACTTTGTCTTATAATAAAATTTAAAAAGGGAGGGGGTTGATAGAGATGTAGCTCAGTGGTAGAACACTTACATAGCATGTGTGAGGCCATAGTTCAATCACCAGCAAAACACACACACACACACACACACACACCCGTCATGGATAGTGGTGATGTTTGCATAACATTCTATATGTAATTAGTACCACTAAATTGTATCCTTTAAAATGGTTAAAATAGGCTGGACGTGGTGGCTCTTGCTTGTAATCTCAGCATTCAGGAGGCTGAGACTGGAGGATTGCGGTTCGCGGTTCTCGGACAGCCTCAGCTACTTAGTGAGGCCCTCTGCAACTCAGTGAGACCCTGTATCAAAATAAAGAATAAAAAATAAGCCGGGCGTGGTGGCACATGCTTGTAATCCCAGCATTCTGGAGGCTAAGACCAGAGGATCGCGGTTCACGGACAGCCTCAGCTACTTAGTGAGGCCTCTGCAACTTATTGAGACCCGGTTTCAAAATAAAGAATAAAAAATTGGGCAGGGGGTGTAGCTCGGAGGTCAAATGCCCCTGGGTCCTGGGTTCCATCCCCAGAGCCAAAAAAAAAAAAAAAGGTTAAAATAGCCCTGAGTGTGGTAGCACATGCCTGTAATCTCTTGGGAGGCTGAGACAGGAGGATTGAGACAGGAGGATTGAAAGCATTCAAGGTTAGCCTGGGGTAATTTAATGAGACCCTGTTTCAAAAAATATAAAGGTCTGAGGGTGTAGGGTTCCCCTAGGCTCAATCCCAATATACACATGCGTGTGCACGCGCGCGCGCGCGCACACACACACATACACATACACACACACAAAGGTTAAAATGAAAAAAATATATTATTTGTGGTTTATATTTTGCCATGATTTAAAAATCAATGAAGTGCAAAAACCCCAACAATGTAATATACGAAAACCATTGATTTGTACACTTCATGTAGATAAATCATATGATATATAAATTATACCTCAGTAGGGCTGGGTTTTTTTTTTAAAGACTCTTAAAGGGGAAAGTGGTACTTCTCATTCATATAGGGGTCTCAACAGAACTAAGTTTTTCCATATTTATAAAGTGAAATGTCTGTTTAGCTGTGAGACTACTTTTCTCCCACATTGTTTATCATTGATATCATGCAATATCTACAAATTTACTTTGATAAGGAAACATTGCTGGTACTTCTGCTTTCTCTCCAAATATAATATTTATCATTACCTTTGTAGCTGGTTTCATAAACTTCTTGGTAATAGTGTGACAGATCCCTGCTTTATGATGCCTCTGTAGTATTGGTTTCTCCATTACTGTTAGCAACAAAATTCATCAATTTTGTGTTAGGAAGCACTTGTAATGTTTGTACTTGTTCTGGAAAATCTTTATTGCTCTATCAGAGAAGTCATTGTATTTTGTTGGAAAATGACACAGAGGCTTTCATGGCTCCCTTCTGTTATTGGAAGACATTTTTATAACAGATGCCACCCTGGAGATCTAGGAGAAAACACATCACCAGTAAATGCAATCAAGTTTTCAGATTCTTCTGGTCATACTTCCTAAGGTCAGCCTACAGGGCTTCATTGCTCTGGGTTTGTATGAGATCACGGCTATGTTCTGATTTATCCTAGCATATACTCCATCACTGTTCTGGTTTGGATTTAGGATATCCCCAGACACAAGTAGGCAAGACAGCCATGTTAGAGGTGGGGCTTGACTGCTGAGGTGAGGGTTCCTGGGGATGTGGCCTTGGCGGCTATCTGTGGTCCTTCTTCTCCTTACCTGCCAGGTCTCTGTGATATGGGAGAAAACCTCTGTGTTCTCTATCTCTGCCTCCTGCCACCATGCCCTGAACTCCACAAACTTCACCTGGCCTAACATGGGCTGAACTCCTAGAATCTCTAGAACTGTGAGAAGAGAAGGCCTCCTTCCTCTAAGCCGTCGTCTTCAGGATTTTTGGGTCATAGCAGTGAGAATGTTGATGGGAGCAGTCACCTTCCCCATCTGTTATTGAACCTGTTATCGCCTTCCAGTTGAGATGTTATGATGTGCCTGAATTATGATATTAACATCATCATTTTTGAGTCGTTGATACATTTTTTGGTAAATTAGGGGTACTTATAGGGCTCTAAAAATAGAAACTCAGTAAGTAAAAACAGTGAGATAGGTTGGCTGCGACAGAATCTACACCCCATAACTGAGTGCTTATTTGGGTGAAGTCTTCAGTGGCTGGGGTGACCCAGAACCAAGGACCTCATCCTGACTGACCCTGTTCTCTGTTTTTCTGCTCCCTCTCCTTTTCCATGTTGGTCCTAGCTGGATTCCTTATCTACCTCTTTCCATTCCTTTCCTTTCTCTTCCCCTCTCTTTCCATTTGGAAAGGTAGAATGCCCCTGGTTTCAATCCCCAGTACCAAAAGCAAAGCAAAACAAAACAAAACAAAAGCAAAAACGAAACAAAACAAAAACAGCACCCCCCCCAAAAAAAAAAAAAAAAACCAACCCAAAGAAACAAAACCAGGCTGCTTTAGCCATATGCTTTTTCTCATTTCACTAGATTTCTCCTTACCTTGGAGGAGGAAGACAGAGCTGGAAGTTAGGGCATGGGTTCTTCTGTGCTTTAGTGAGAAAGTGTTACCCACTTTCATTGGCCAGGGTTTATCTCCTAACTGCTAAGGGGGCTGGGAGAGGAAAGGAATGTTTGGGAAGTACTTTCTCCTGTTCTTTTCACTGGAGCTCTGGAAACACTGACTACTTGTTGCTTGAGTGTAAATTTTTTTTTTTTTTTTTTTTTTTGTACCCAGGAGCATTCTACCTCTGAGCTACATCCCCAGCCCTATTTTTTATTCTTTATTTTGAAACTGAGTTGCAAAGGTCCTCACTAAGTAGTAGCTGAGGCTGTCGGGGAAACTGCGATCCTCCTGTTGCAGCCTCTCAAATGCTGGGATTACAAGTGTGAGCCACCACGCTTGGCTGAGTGTAAAGTCTTTTAAGCCTCAGGTGTCTTTCCACTGAGGCATTCCACCTGCATGAGGAACTTTCTGGATGACCTGAAAAACTCTTATAAACGCAAGTCTCTACTTTTAAGAAGCCATCCCTGACTTCCTCAGTCCAACTCATTGGTTCATTCTTCAACTTAACCCTATATTGATATTATTGTCACCACAGCACTCTCTCTTTTGTTATAATTGCTTGGCCATTGTTTTCTAAAGTGAAATATCCTCGTGGATAGAGAAAGTGAACTTTCATCTTTAGGTCTTCCGGTTGTTTTTTTAAAACTATACTTTTAGCCGGGTGTGGTGGTGCACACTTGTAATTCCAGGGCTTGGGAGGCTGAGACAGGGTTCAAAGCCAGCCTCAGCTACTTAGTGAGGCTCTCAGCCACTTAGTGAGACCATGTTTCCAAATAAAGTATAAAATAGGTCTGGAAGTGTATCCTGGAGGTAGAAAACCCCTGGGTTCCACCCCCGGTACCACCACCACCACAAAAAAATTATATATATACATATATATATACATATATATATGTATATATATATACTTTTATCGATGCATTGTGATCTCACATCATAATGAAGTTCAGAATGAGGGACACACATGCACACAGCACTTGGTGAGATCCCCCTGGCTCCCTCCGCATTCCTTTCCCGGTACATGATATTAAGATTGGCTTTGATAATTCCATATACGTATGTGGCACCAATGGAAGTGTTTTTTTCATTGATTCTTCCTCTCCCCACCCTCTCCTAGACCCTTTCCATTGTTCTGCTGGGGTTTCTCCTCCTTTATCTGGAGTCTCTTTTGTATCTCAATTTCTCCCCTAGCTTCCACATATGAAAGAAAATATATGACTTCACATTCTGTAACTGGCTAATCTCATTTAGCATAATGTTCTCTGAAAATTACACGTTTCCTGAAAATGACATAATTTTGTTCTTCTTTATTGCTGAGTAGAATTCCATTGTATGAGTATCCTATAATCAGAATCCATTTATCTGTTAATGGACACCTAGGTTGGTTCCATGATTTAGCGATTGTGAATTATGTTTCTATAAACATGGGCATGCATGTATTATTATATTATTAGGACCTCAATTCCTTTGGAAAGATACCTTGGAGTGGTATTGATGGATCATATGGTGGTTCCATTCCAGCTTTGTGAGGTTCCATTCCACCTTCACAATGATTTCCATAGCAACCGCACTAATTTCTAATCCCACCAACATTGTATTTAGAGTTCTTTTCTGCTGGGTAGAGTGGCACATGTCTGTAATTTTAGTACTTGGGAGGCTGAGACAGCAGCAGTTCAGGTTCTTAGCCAGCCTCAGCAACTTAACGAGGCCCTCCACAACTTAATGAGACCCTGTTTCAAAATAAAAAATAAAATAGGGCTAGGGTGGAGCTCAAAGGTAGAATTTCCCTGTGTTCAATCCCTAGCACCACAAAGAAAAAAAAAGTTTCTATTTCTCCATATCTATGCAATATTTATTGTTTGTATATTTGATGATCTCCATTTTAATTTGGGTTAGATAGAATCCCAGGGTAGTTTTGATTTGTATCTCTCTGATAATAATGTTGAACATTTTTCATATAACAATTTCTTCTTTTGTAAAGTATCTATTTAGTTCAATTGACCACTTCTTGATTTTTTTTAGCATTAAGTTTTTTCTTTTTCGGTAATGGGGATGGAACCCAGGGACATTCTACCTCCGAGCTACACCCCTAGCCCTACTTTTCATTCTTTATTTTTAAACAGGGTTTCACTGAGTTGCAAAGGGCTTCACTGAGTAGTAGCTGAGGCTTCTGAGAACCATAATCTTTCTGTTTTAGCCTCCCAAATGCTGGGATTACAAGCGTGCACTACCATGTCCGGTTTAGTGTTAAGTTTTTAAAGATCTTTATATATTCTAGATATTACTCCTAACAGAGGAGTAGCTGACAAAGATCTCTCATTTTGTAGGCTCTCTCTTTAGAGTCTTGATTGTTTCCTTTGCTGCATAGAAACTTTTAAATTTAATGCCTTTCCATTTATTAATTATCATTTTAATTTTCTGAGGAAGAACTTCCCCAATACAACCCTCTAAAGGTCCTAAGGTTTAACACAGTGGTACATAGAGACTCTTCATGCCTCTGGTTGAAAAAAAAAAGGAATATGAATAAATAATGGAAATGACTACAGTCCCTTGTTATTTTAACTACCCACTATCTAGCTCAAGTTACTGTATTCTCTTTCCTGGATGACCATAGAGCTCCTCTTCCATTCTTGCCTGCATCAGTGTGCTCTAACTTGGTAACCACTTCATTATGAAATGTGGACCAGAGCAGGGCTTCCTATTTCCTTAGAATAAAATCCAAACATCCACATTCCTTCCCATGACCCACAGGCTTGCTCTGGCCCCTGCCTGCCAATCTGGCCTCACCTCTGCCTTCCTGTGGCTCCCACACTGGGGCTTCTTCTTAGTTCTCTGACCTCTAAGATTTTTTTCCCCTCAGAACTTTCTCAGGGCTGGTTCCTGGGTCTAGAATGTTCCTCCTTTCTCTTATCTTCTGGTTAGCTCTTTCTCAGGCTTTATCTTAAATGTCATTTCTCTAGCAGTCACGGTTATTTTGTTTTTATTGCAAGTGAGGAACTCCCACTTGAAATCCCCTAAATAATAAAAGGGATGTACTGGCTCATGTGTCTTAAGTGCAGGAATGGAACCGGCCTCAAGAAAGGCTTGATCTGGGTCTCTGAGGGCCCCTATTTTTCTCATTTTCTGTATAGCTCTGGCTCTTTTTTCAAGATAACAAAATTACTGCCACCATCCCAGAATCACATCCTCACACCATCATCTCCAGAGGAAGAAAGAAGGATATCTCTGGCGGTTCCTTTTGAAGCCTAGAGATTTATTTTATCTCATTGGCCCCAAATGCATCAAAAGCCCAGGTCTAAACCTTAGAGGGCCAGGTAAATACAAGGGGGTGGGATTAGATTTAAGCCAATCAGAACACCCCTCCAGCTGAGGATGAGATGTGGCTTTGTATGGGGGAGGGCTTATGTCCTAAAAGATGAAGAGTGTTTTTTGGAGTTAGAAAAGTGGAAAATGAATATTTGAAATGTAATAACATAAAGTATCTTTCCCGCATCCTTTCTCAGAGGAGCCTTCCTGCTCACCTTACCCAAGGGAAAAATGTTATCTTCTATTATTTTCTATTACCTGTTAGTATCTACTATGGAATTCTGCCTGCTTCTTTCATAGCATTTGCTATGGTTTGTTAATATTTGTTTTGTTTTCTTACTGGTTTATGATTTGAATTTTCCACTCGACTCTTAACTTCCTAAGAGTAGAAATGATTACTTGGTACAGAAACACACTAGGAAACTTAATAAATATTATTGTAATGCAAGAAAAATGAACAAATTAATTTTTCTCTGCTTCACCCTGGTTTTTAAGGGAGGCAGGAGAGAAGGGCTTGAAAGGATAAGGCTGAATGTGAGCACTGTGAGTATTAATTTGGCTTTTCTTTGTCTAGGAGCTTAGTTGTCTTTCCCTTTCAATAATCCTCCCAATTCCCTTACCCCAGATCTCTTCTTATTAACCCACCTGCTCCTGGCACTCTGGTAATCCCCCCCTCCCACTTACCTTGAATTACAGTCTCAACAGGAGTCTTGATTTTGAAAAGTGAGTTAGTTAAAATTTTATTTCCCCGGAGGCTCTAGGGACCACGCCTTCCCTCTGAGTGTTCTCCTGTTGTTCCTTGTACAGTGAGTGTGCTTGACCGAGCAACGAGTCCATCTCCTTCATGGAAAACAGTCTGGAAGCCAGGTGTGGCGGCGCACGCTTGTAATCCCCGCGCTTGGGAGGTGGAGACAGGAGGATCGCGCAGGTTCGAAGCCAGCCGCGCTGGCGTAAGAGACCCTGTTTCAAAAATATAAAATAGGTCTGGGAGTGTAGCTCGGAGGTAGAAAGGCTTCCAGGAACTCCAGTACCACCAAAAAACAAAAAACAAAAACCAAAAAAAAACCCAAAAAAACCCCCCAAAACCAAACAACAACAACAACAACAAAAAACCACAAAAAAACCCCAACAAAAAACCAGTCTGGAGACAATCCAGGTAGTAGGAGCAGGCTTGGAAAACGAAAAACCCACCAGGAAAAAGTAAAGATGGGGGAAGAGTGAATTGGGAGGGCTTTAGGGTGAGAGGAGCATAGCTCATGGGAAGGGATGTTTTAATGAAACTGACAAATGAAAATCAAAGAACTTTCAAAGTCAAACAGAGCTGTCAGAAACTTCCTTCCATCTCGCACTTAGCTACGTATTTGTGAACAACTATTGAGCACTTACTGTGTGCCAGAGGCACTCCTCTAGGAGCAAAGCACACTGATGAGACCAAAACACAGAGGGCCCTGCCCTCAAGGAGCTTATATTATAGAAAAATAATAAGCAAACAAGGAGGTAGAGCATAGGGACTGATGGATATGGATGTCAGACCAAAAGCACCTGTTTACTTATGAGACAGGAAGTCTCAGCAATTGCCAGGAGAGGGACCGTGAAAAGGCACACTCATATTTATGGATCAGGAAAAAGGGAGAGAAGAAAACAGGGGCAAAAGTGGGAGTGAGGTGGCCAGCTGAGGAGACCGCATCCTTCGTGGGTGGAGGGTCAAGGGGCCAAGGTGCTCACCTTCCGAGTGCAGGAACTGGTGGTGATAGGTGAATCTGGACGTGTGTGTGTGTGTGTGTGTGTGTGTGTGTGTGTGTATGAAACAGAAGATAAATAAGGAGGTTCAGCTGAGAGTTTGCTGAAGAGGCAACAGTTTGTTCTCTGGACCATCTCTCCTCCACAGAGCAAAGCCAGGCCTCCTGCTGAAGGCGGGAGCTTTGTCTGGACTGGGCACAAGGCCCAAATGATAATGGAGAATGGCACACAGAAGGGGGTTCAGTGAGTGTGCCTGTAATGGATGCCAACCCGACCCTTTTTTCTCAGGAAAGATGGAGGCCAAGCCTAGGCCTCCCAGCAGAAGACTGAAGATGCTTTCTCTGGAGAGTGACCATGTCAAAAGAGAAAGACCTAAAGATACTGACTGATATTGGGGTTTTCCAACCAAACGATGCAGGGTAATTAAACCATCTAGTGAAACTCTGTGATCAGCAAGCCCACCTGTGCGTTCTGAGCCCCCAATCTCCATTTTGGTTTTCCGTTCCCCAGATGAACAGGTGGCCAAGGATTACCGGACATCTGCAAGAAGTTTCTAACAGGAAAGACCAAGCGAAAACCAAGTAAACAGAAAAAAGGCCACTTGGAAGAAACAGATCACAGAGGCCAAAGAAAATGTATGGGAGGGAGAAGTACTCACTAACTACTCCTGGAGATAGAAGGAAGCATTGTGACAGTGGGATGAGAAAGGGAAGCTAAAAAACAATATTCACAGCATGTGAACAACCTGGTAAAGATCGAAAATGTGATGCTAAAAAAAAAAAAAAAAAAAAGGCAGTAGAAGAACTGGAAAGTTGAAGAAACCTCCCCCAAAGTAGAATAAACAGACAGAGATGGATAGATAGGCCAGAAAAAAAAAATGAGAAAATTAGCAGAGCAGACAAGGAGGTCTAAGTAATATGGATTTCAGAAAGAGAGAGAAAACAAAGAGAGGGGTATTGTTAAAGAATTCAAGGAAATTTCCCAGAATTGAAAAATATGAGTTTCCAGACTGAAAAGGCCACCATGCACCCGACTCAATTACACAATGGCTGAAAATAGTCCCACATTCACACCATCATGAACTTTTAGAACGCTGAGCCAAAGAAA
This sequence comes from Muscardinus avellanarius, assembly GCF_963383645.1. NCBI lineage: Eukaryota > Metazoa > Chordata > Mammalia > Rodentia > Gliridae > Muscardinus > Muscardinus avellanarius. The sequence continues at coordinate 98,921,077 of NC_137787.1, read as the reverse complement.
GAGCTTAAAATCTTGCAGAGAGCAAAAACATGCCACTTAAAAGGCCCATTAATCAGTGTGGTTTCATTTCTCAATAGAAACCTCGGGAGCTGAACACAATGGAACAGTGCCTTCAGAATTCCAAAGGAAAATGATCTCAGATCTAAGATTCTACTTCCAGACACATTATCAATGAGCTGTGAGCATGTAAGCAAAGCATTTGCAGATGTGAAATGTCTCAGGAAATGTGTCTTCCATCAGCTTTCTCAGGAGGCCTTGGCACCATGTGCTTGAAGGACAGGAAATAGAAACATTGTTTTCTGAGGTCTTCAGGGGATTCCAGGATGTCAGTGATGTACCAGATATGTAGGCGAATCATTCTAGGTTGGACCATGTTGGAAAGCATGGGTTGGGCGTGGTGGCGCATGCCTGCAATCCCAAAACTTGTGAGGCTGAGACAGGAGGGCCACGGGCTCAGGGACAGCATCAGCAAGTCCTGAGATTCTCATCAACCTAGCAAGACCCTGCTTCAAAATAAAAATAAAAAAACAGATCTGTGGGTGTAGCTTGGAGATGGAATGCCCCTGGGTTCAGTACTTAGCAATGTGCACGTGTATACACACACGCGCACGCGCGCGCGCGTGCGCGCGCGCGCGCACACACACACACACACACACACACACACACACCACAGGTGGGGAAGGTATTCTAAGAAATTAAAACGGTAAGGCACATTATGTGTCTGAATTCTGTTGAGGATATTTGGGCAACTGGTAAAATTTGGGTTTTATTACTGATAAGAACACAGGACTCTGAGCAAACAGGACACAATAAATAATTCTGAGCAAAATAGAATTAATTGAAAGGGAAAAGCAATAATGGAAAATCACATGATTCACTGTCATTTGCATAGTTATAATTATTTAACACTGAATGCTGACTTATTAAAAATATAAACTGAGCTCCACGCAGGGTACACTCCTGAAATCTCAGTACTTGGGAGGCTGAGGTAGGAGGATTGTAGGTTTGAGCCAGCATGTGGTAACTTAGCGAGACCCTGTTTCAAAATAATTTCAAAAGGGCTGGGAATATAACTCAGTGGTAGAAGCCACCCAAGTTCAATCCCCAATGCTAGGTGACAGGGGTGGGGATGTGTGTGACTGTGTAATAGGCACAGAAGGAAGAGAAAAATCAAAATCCTCACCATCCACAGTGTGAAATCAGAAGATAATACTTATGTTATTATTATTAATTTTATTATTAGAGAGTTGAGTTGGAGACAATAATAACAACATGGAAAAAACATCAAAGTTATTGTGGGTGGTTCTAAACTGGGGCCATGGAAGGGGTAGGAATTTATCACTTCTCATAATAAACTCTGTAAATGTAGTTGATTGTTTAAATTCTGTGCATGATCATACTAAAAGACAATGAAAGCAAAAGAAAGGAGAGGGAAACATTAGAATGAAATATAATAAAATGTTAGTTTTTTATCTCTGGGTTTATGGTAATGGATCATTTTAAATGTGATTTTATTGTATCATGTTGTCTATCTTCATATTCTCTTTTCTAAAATAGTCATGGTCTACTTTTAAATTATAAAACACACATTTTAGGTTAAGAGAAGAGAGACATAGGGTGATAGGTACAAATTTTGATAGGAGGATTTGGAAAGGCTTCATTTGGTTAGATCTTTGAGACAGCAAACCATGTGGACACTCAGAAGAAGAACATTCCAGAAAGATGTACCATAGCTGTGGAGGGGGAGAGGAGAGTGAAACAGGAATGTCTCTTCTTATAGGGTTCTTGTCCAAGGACTGACAAAGGGCACAGAGATATGAAAGTTTAAGTCATGGAAAAATAGAAGACAAAAACGGCTCCCCCTCAAAACACACACAACAAAGTAACTGCTGAAGCTCGTGGGAAGTAGGCTTTCTAACCTTATTGAGGTTCCCTATCTTTTCTTTTATGATCTGTCAGATTGGGTTTGGGGAGACCACTGTCTTTGACCAGTTTCAACTCCTAATTTGAATTACTGTCTTGTGGGCTGGTGGGCCTGATATGGTGCCCACGATCTCTCACCTCCCAGCTCACCTGCCCTGGCCTCACAGGTGACACAGATGGCCTTCTTATTTTTTAATTTTTTATTGGTGCATTGCAGTCATACATCTTAGTGGGGTACAAGATGGTGGAGACATACATGCACACATCACCCAATAAGCCCTTACCCAATTCCTGCCTCATTCCCTCTCCCTCCCTCCTCAGATGGCCTTCTTTAATCCCTCCTGTTTCCAGGTCCTCTTTTCTGCCTCAAGAGGAGAGGAAGTCAGAGAAGGGCCCGGGGCCAGACCCTGTAGAACCTTTTGGGGCACGTTAAAAACTTCGGATTTTATGGAGATGACTACAGGAAGTTCTTGGAGGGTTTTGAGTGACATGATCCGATTTGCATTTCAACCCTGTGATTTCTGAAGAGGGGAGTGTTGGAGGGGAAGAGGCCAAGGGGAGGGGGGCAGGCAAGAGGGAAGGGGGGACCAGTGAGGAGGTTTTTGCTATGGTTCAGATGAAGGATTTTTCAGGATTAATCACAAGTGTTCAGAAAGTTTTTATTTTAGCAGCAGAAAACTTTATCCCAAAGAAAATCTTATTTTGTCCTGTATAAAACATTAAAGTGAAGGGGATTCAGCTGAAGTAGGAGGATGGGGAGTCCCTGCCCCATCCATTCATCCTACCGTGGCTACTGGAGCCCTGGAGGGAGGCGTGCCTTTGAACCAATGTGTGCTGTCGGATTTCACCTAGGTCCAGTGCAGGGAGGAGAGGGATGAGGTGTGGACTGGGAGGTGGACTGGGCTGTGGTGGGCTTCTCAGCTTGGGCTCACGCAGTGGGAAAGGTGGGGAGGTAGAAGTAGCCTCATGGCCAGCGTCCCTGTGAGGACAGAGCCTCTGTGGAGAGAGCAGACAGATCTGGCACCTTGGCTCCTGCTCCAGGCTCCTCCCACTGCGCCACACTGCTCCTCAAGCCCCTTAGGCCAAGGGCCACAGGTCAGGCTTTTCCATATCTAGTCCCCTACTTTCCCTCTGCTATGGCTCCAACGTGTCCCCTAAGTTTGTGTGTTGGAAACTCTATCCGCAACACACAATATTAAAGGTGGGGCCTGTGAGGGCGCGTGGGTCACAAGGCCGTCCTCAAACGGCTCGGTGTCAGTTATAAGAGTGAGCTCAGCCCTCTGTTGAGCTTCTGCTCTCACCCTCACCCCGCTTCCACCCTCTGCCTGCCATGGGGTGATGCAGATGCCAGCACTGCACCCCTAGACTTGTCAGTTTGAGCCAAAAACAAACCTCTGTTTTGTTTCTGGTTTTTTTTTTTTTTTTTTTGGTGGTACTGGGGTTCCTGGAAACCCTTCTACCTCTGGGCTACACTCCTAGACCTATTTTTATACTTTATTTGGAAACAGGGTCTCTTAAGCCAGCGCAGCTGGCTTCAAACCTGCACGATCCTCCTGTCTCTGCCTCCCAAGCATGGGGATTACAAGCGTGCACCTCTGCCCGGCACCTCTGTTCTTTATAAATTTTCCAGCCTCAGATATTCTGTTATAGCAGCAGAAAATGAGGGAAGACGCTCCCCAACAGGGAATATGCTTTGACCCAACCAGAATCCATAAGCCACACTGGGGCAGGGCAAGGACAGTGTTGGGGGCTCTTCTGTGGGAAGCTCCTGGAAGTTCTTTAACTTCTCCTGCCTCATGCATGGTGTGCTAGCAAATGTTTGATAGTTGATTTTTCTGGGAGAAAGGGAAGAAAGGAGAGAGGAGGAGGGAGGAAGGGAGGGAGGGAGGGAGAGAGAGAGAGAGAGAGAGAGAGAGAGAGAGAGAGAGAGAGAGAGAGAGAAAGAAAGAGGAAAACAGAAAGATAGCAGTGAAGGCAGGCATAGGGAGGGACCTGCAGCATTTGCAGATTTCTGTGATGTCGATAGCTACATCACAGCTGAGCATGGTGCACATGCCTATAATCTCAGTACTTGAGAGGGTGAGACAGGTTTGAGGAAAGCCTCAGCAATCTAGCAAGATTCTCACTAGCCTAGTGAGACCATGTTTCAAAATAAAAAAAACAATAGGGCTACGGGTGTTGCTTGGAGGTAGAATATCCTTGGCTCAATCCCCAGTACCCTTCTCCCCACAAATAGTTCCATCATGATGGGTTTACTGATACCAACATGAAATCACCAACCAAGAAATTGGGAGGAGATGCTTACTTGTACATCAGAGGGTAGCATCCCCACTATATAGAACAACATAACTTCACAAGCTCAGAGGATATTAAATGCAGTAACAATCAGAAACTGCTGACTTTTGAGTATTTACTATCTTTTTATGGTTGTGTTTAATTAACTGGCACAACTTCTCAAAAGTTAACAGTTGGCTCTCATGAGCCAGTTTGAGACAGCTCTAATATTGCATTGGTCAGTTCTTAAAAAAAAAATCCCTTTAAACGTTTAGATAAAAAACTTCAGGCTACAAAAGAACTGTGGTGCATCTATACAGGGGAACAATGCTCGATAACAAACAGGAATGACCCCATACACCCAACACTTGGAATGAATCTCAAGGTATTACGCCGAACAAAAGAAGCCATCTCCAAAGGCCACATATTGTATAGCTCCATTTCTATGAAAGGTGTGAAAGACAAATTTATTGTGCTGGAGAACAGATGAGGGTTGCTGGGTTAGGGATGGAAGGATTGAGTGGCCCAAAAGGTGCAGATCAAGAGAGATTTTTGGATGATGGACTGTGTCCTGATTATAGTAGGGATTTTCTGAATCTTTACATGTGTTAAAATTAATAGAACCATATAATGTTCCCCTGCCCCAAATCACCTCCACTATATGGGAATTCTTTTTATATGAAAAAAATTAGTCTATTAAGAAATGCAAAAATAAAAACAACCGGCAGGTAGAATTTTAATCTGAATGGGGTAGGTCATTCTATCCCTTTGGGACTCTTCTGACTCCTCTGTGAACTGAAATACCTAGACAGTCAGGAGCTCAATGCAACTACCTATGAGGGGGGCAGTAGGTAATCTATAGGGAACACGATAGGGAGTGGTGAGGACTGTGGAGAACTAGTGAGTTTATACCTGGCGAAAAGGGACGGCTTTAGCTTCAGCCTCACTGATAGCTACTTGGGACCTGGTTTGTCAGGTCCCAAGTATTTTGCTTTTTAAGGTAAGTAGAACTCTGCAATTTTTAAAGGTGAAATTTCCTTACTGGTAAGTGCTACTGGAACTTGAAAAAACATATCTAAGAATCATATTCCACCAGGAGGTTGCCAGTTTCCAGCCCCTAAATGGACTGCTCTGTATCATCCTTCTGAGCTCTTTGGACCATAGTTTTTTTCCCCCCCAGAGATTGCATTAGATATCTGGAAGTCATTTAAAAGTTTTTGGTACCACTGCTTGCAAAATTAGGACCCGCCTTGTCCCATTTAACAGTTGTGCAGTTGAAGAACCAAGTGGTATTGTGGTTGTTAGAATCTCTGGGCAGGAGGACCGAGGGCTGACCTGGACTCTGGTGGCTCTGCTCCCCCACCTGGCACGAGCTCTTAGAAATGTGTCATTTAGTCTGTTACAGATCATAGCCCCTCATCGACGAACCCGCCTTCTCTGCACGCATTACTGAGTTTGTGATGATGAGTGAGAACCGGGGCCATCTTTCATCCCCATTGTGGACAGTGATTGATGATCTAACACGCGCGCATTTACACTGATCATGTAACAGAGGGAGGCCCATCATTAAGGGCTGAAAAATGGCACCGGAGCTGACAACAAGGTGCATGGAGAACACCAACTGGGGAAGCGGAGTTTGCGTGTGAGTTGGATGGACGGGCGGTGAGTTAGAGGGCCGGGTCCCAGGTGGGAAGGATGGCTCCCCTCCCTTCTCCTGCACAATCGCATCACACACCAGCATTGTGCACTGAAGGAAGAGCCCCATTCGGGAGTCTGTGGGGCTGGGGCTGGGACCGCAGGTGGCTAGGAAGGGTGACTGGGACAGGGTTTTGCTCCTCTGGACTCCATCGCCAGCAAGCCCCAGGCAGGCGGAAAGGGGCACGGCTTATGGGGAAGAATCTGCATCCCAGGGCCTCAGAAGGTATGCGGGAAAGATGGATCTTTTACCAGTGAACAGTGATGGCCAGAGCTTTTGCTTAGCATGGATTTGCTGGCTCGTTTTCTGTGATAACCAAACCTCATTTCTTAGAGGGAGCCTGCTCCAGGTAGTTCTGAAAGCAAAGTGGCAAACCTCTCTCTCTCTCAGAGGAGGGCGTATGAGCTGCCCCATCTAATTAGAGGACCTGTTCCCCTGGTTGCAGTGATTAGTTCAGCTGGTACAGTGTGAAGTCTTCCTGGGACTTGTGCTAGAGCTAAACCAAACAGTTGCTCTTTTTCTCTATATTGGCCGTAAGGATGCTCTCACTCAGAGCAGCTGGTTGCTGCATGAAAGAGCCCATAATCCCAGTATTTGAGAGGCCGAGATGGGAGGATCGCGGGTTTGAGAACAGCCTCAGGAATTTAGTTAGACCCTGTTTCAAAATTTTAAAAAGGGCTTGGGGGTGTAGTTTGGAGGTAAAATGCCTCTGGATTCATCCCCCAGTACCTCACAAATGTATTTCAATGGTCTTGATGCTACTGACTGCCTGGAATCACTTCTACCTGAAGCCCACCTCTAAACTCTTTAGTCACATGTTTCAATTTCTTCCTTCATCCTTTTTCTTCTGTCTTAAGTTGGTTTAAACTCAATTTCTGTCTTTTTTTTTTTTGTTGTTGTTGTTGTTGTTGCAGATCTGGGGATGGAACCCAGGGGCATTCGACCTCCAATCTATACCCCCTTCCCTATTTTTTATTCTTTGTTTAGAAACAGGGATTCACTAAGTTGTGGAGGGCCTCACTAAGCAGCTGGGGACGTCCCCGAACCTTGATCCTCCAGTCTCAGTCTCCTAAATGCTGGGATTACAAGCGTGCGCCACCATGCCCAGCTTCACTTTCTGTCATTTTTTAACCAAAAGAACTCTGATTAATATATCACCTTACGTGTGTGCCTAGCACTGAACAAGTGGCATCATATATTAAACATATGAATAGGAAATTAAATATCATGTGTATATAAAATTAGTTCATTTATTTAACTTATGTATATTCTGTATTAAAACTATGCTAGATACTAGGGATAAAATGATCAGTAAGGCATACTATGGTTTCCTTATTCCATATTGGCCTTGTTAATATTAAATAGTATGTAACTTCAACATTCAATTAGTTCATTGAACTATTTTCTACGACATGCCAGGACAATGTCATGATAAAACAGTGAACAAAATGAATGTGTTTCTTTCCTCATGAAATGTAACTCTCTTCAGTGTCTTTAAAGTGAGAATAATACGAATACAGGTTGAGTGTCCCTTAATAAAAATTCTTGGGACCAGAGCGATTCAGATTTTGGATTGTTTCGGACTTTGGAATGTTCGCAAACACATAAAGGGATCTTGGAGCTAGGACCCAAGTCTAAGTAAGAGATTCACTTATATTTCATATGTGCCTTACAGACATCATCTGAAGGGAATTTTGTTTCCATTGTACCTGTGTTTTATTGTGCACCCCAGCACACAAGATTAGGTGTGGATATCACTTTTGCTATGATGTTGGCCATCAGAAGGTTGCAGATTTTGGATTTTGGATTGGAATTGCTCAACCTATACCTACTTCCCAAGATAGCGGTGATCATACGAGATATGTAAAGTGTGTAGAATAGCGGCTGGCGCATGGTGGGTACCCAGTAAATAGTAGATTGTTGTTTTTAATACTAAACGTTTTGGATATTCAGGGGGTACTTTTAGTTTTTAAAAAATTCACAGTTGTTTTCTGTTATCTTTCTTGTGGGGTGCGAGAACTTGTTTGAATCCTGCTTCTCCAAATTATGTTGGCAAATTGCTTAAATTTCTGAATCTCTATTTACTCATTTGTAAAACATAGAGTCGAATAAGCATGCCTTCCTAGAGAAGTAATAGAATAGTCAGTTATTATTATTAATCCACCTGTGATAACATTGCTTGAAAAATTAATTTCAGAGGAAATAGCAGTAACTATCTTATTTTGTAAGTAGCATTCAGAATCACTTCATAGGCCAGGACTCACACTTTTCACCAAAATTTCCCCGGGAGTTGAAGAGAGAAAATAATCTTGGAGGTGGAGCTAATGACCCACAGTGGCCTCTTGTGAATGAGAAATCAATTTGTGTAAACCTGTAGGTTTTTTGCATTGCAGTTCATGGTAAATTCGGGCCTAGTTCAACCTGAGGATGTTTTAAATTAACTGCCAGCTAAATTACTTCCAGCTCTCTTCTCCCTGCCCGAGCCTCCAGTAGGAAATGGCAGGTTTATCCTACAGCCTCCTGTACCACCTGCCCACCCACCCCAGCTGCCAAGCCCGGGGAGCACTGGGCCAGCAGCCCCGGGCCCGGAGCAATGGCCTCATCAATGTTGTGTCGCAGAGGGGTGGCCCAGGCCCCCCGAGGGGCAAGAGTGAGAACAGGGGCAAGAGGACCAGGTCAAGCTGGCCTTGCCTAATTAGGTAAATTGGTGAAAGAGGCAGCATATGTTATGTAATTCTCGCCACTGAGATGAAGAAAGCACGAGATAAAGCTGTGGGGCAAGTCCCCCAGTCGGGGTGACACATCCCAAGGGAACACTCCCAGCACCAGGCTGCAGGGGAATGACGCTGGAAGGACAGCATGGGATGGAGCAGCCAGGTCCGCAGGCATCCGAGAGAGGAGGCAGCTTGGCCATTGGGAGTGAATTGCCCGCATTAGGGTACAGGGGGGAAGTGAGAAATGTGAGCAGCGTGCATCGCACAGCCTTTTAATAAGACCAGGGCAAGACAGAGGAGCATCAAGTTTGCTGGGTTTGACCTGGAGTCAGCTGCATGGGCCATATGGTTTCTCTGACCCATAAAAGTCACTAAGTGAGGAAGTAATTTATTGCTGGCGGTCCCTGTCCGCACTAGCGTATCCTGGAGTGTTCGCTTCATTGTTTCCTTAATAAGGGAATGGAGAGGAGCTGGGCTGTGCGCCGGGGTGGGAGCTCAGCCCGGTTTGGGCTTGGGCTTATTTGTTCTAACAGTTAGCCCGGTTTGTTTGGGAGATGGGAGAGAGGGAAGCCTGGATGCTCCTGCAGAGCCTCTCACTGGGGTCTTTTCCTGCCCTGCAGCTCAGCAAGTGGTGGGAGAGGAGGGCCAGGAACATAAAGAGGAAAAAGGGGTCATGAACTTCAAATGCATAACTTGGGATTTGCACCGACAGTTTGGAGAGAGGATATTTCATAAATGGCACATTATTCCGGAGCCAAGGGAAAGGGGCTGATTTTTTTTTTTTAACGAATTGGTGCCATAAAGGAGAGCACGTTTCCTCCCTGAACAGTGAAAACTGAGAAACATCAAAACAATGGCTGCTGATAACCCTTTCAGTGGGAGCTGGCATTCCGGCAGAGATTCCTCCGCTAGAGAAGCTGCCCTGTTTAACAATGAGCTAGGCACAAAGGCTGTGAGCTTGGTCCTGAAGTCCCCGCATCAGAAACCAGACGGGAAAGTTGGCTGGGACTGTGGACAAAGTCTTCTCTTTCTTCTGCTTTTTAATGGCCCCGGGGCTTCCCAGCCACATTATTTCAGTGACTGAGTCCTGGGTTGCTGGCCTCCTTGCTATCTGAAGATGCTATCTGTAAGGACTTGCAGTGTGAAGTTGCTCCAATACCGCCTCTGACCTGCTGCTTCTGCTTTTAGCACATGTACTGACGTCAAGAACGTTTTTGACTTTCTGTGTTGTTCAGGCTGTGTGAGAACAGGTTTTGCTGAATTGCTACCTAGGCATTAAAACAAGCTGGCTGAGAGTCTGATTCCAGACTAGTAATGGAAGCCAGCTCGTGGGCTACCTGCGCTTCCAGACTAGTAATGGAAGCCAGTTCATGGGCTACCTGTGTCCCGAGGTCACTTGTCAGTTCTTTTTGGCAGATGGGATTATAAGAAGAGGACCAGGTGAAAATGAGTCCAAATAATACTCCTTAACACACATCTCTTGGGGCCTGCCGACCTGTAGGGCCTCCCTCTTTTCTCAGATTGAATTTCAGTAGTCGTTTTCCTTTTGGGCTCCTGCCCAGGCATCGGGTAAAGAATCAGGTACCACCTGGAAGGGTTAGCATCTGGAAGAAGATGAATCCCGGCCACATCTTTAAATGGTAGCCATTTGTGTGTGGAGGGTCGTCTGGGGAGGGAGCAGGGCTAAGAGTTACTTGTAGGATTCAGAGGCCAGGCATGTGGGTCTAGCTGTCCTGTGGGTCTGGTTTAGCATTTGCAATCATGGCCCCTTGACCTTCCCAATGAAGTCCAATATCAACATCTATGGAGTCAGGTGGCCTGGATTTCAATCCCAATTTTACTACTTAGCTGGGTGAGTTTGGGCAAGTTTCTTAACTTTTCTGAACCGTAGTTTCCTACACCGAAAAGCAGGCTGTGTAACACTTACCTCAGATGGATTATTGTGGAGATCAAAATCTGTGGCAGGTACGGGAAGGACCTGGGAAGGACATCCCTTATGTCCTTCCCGTGCGATCCCTCTGAGCCCCCCATAACGTGAGAAATATGAAGGCCCCATCCATTCAGCCTATTTGCCCCCAGCTCAAAATCATGCCTTCCAATTTTCTTCCTCCTAAATTCTTTCTGTGGGAAAGTTCCAAAGGCTCCCATTAATAAAACACATATATTTAGAAGGGTTATCATCCGTGGAAACCAGAGCTTAAATTACTTTGGGAACTACCTCGATTGATGATAACAAAGAAGGCGAAACCTAAGTGGGCAGCGGAGAGGAGACAGTGAAGGGTTTGCAGCCCAGGGACCCCATCCTTGGCCCTGGGTGGGAGGGAACTCAGGACAACGCTGAATAGGGAGGGAGAAAATGAGGAATCAAGAATCCCGAGGAGGTGGGAGGGCAACGCTGTGGACGAAATGGAGGGCATGGTATGGCCGTCAGCCCCAGAAAATGAACTACTTTTCATCCAAGAGACAGGGCAAGGGAGAAAGAATGGGACAACAGAGAGAGGTGGAGAGGGAGAGGGAGGGGAAGGGGAGGGAGGAGAGAGGGGGAGGAGGAGGGAGAGAGAAAGAGGAAGAGAGAGAGAGAGAGAGAGAGAGAGAGAGAGAGAGAGAGAGAGAGAGAGTGTGAATATCCAGGGAGGAAAGGAGAAGACTGGCCAGCCAGCTCAGCAGGGTACAGGCGAGGCTTTGGGGCCAGTAGACCTAGATGTCCCCTCTCCCAGGCACTTGCCATTTTGTCCTGAGCAATTAAAGTATTTCCAGTGAGTGTCAGTCTCCATACCTATGGTGGGGATGATAATAGCTATTTGAAAGAGCTGATTAAATGAGCTGCTGCAAAGTGCCCAGTCCAGCCAGCGTCTGCATCTCGTTCTCATCTTCTCTCTTGTTGGTAACAGTGGCAGACTCTGGGTGTCCTGAGGACCCAGAGAGGGACCAGTGTTGAGAGGAGCCAGTATGGGACGGTAGTAGCAAGAGGTCACAAGTGAAGTCACAAGGATTAAGAGTGGATTAAGCCCAGCATCATGATGTCTGACAGTGTCCCGAGCCCAGGAGCAGGAGTGAGGGGATCCAGGACTGGGGCCTGGCCCTCAAACCCCTGGGTGGTTACAGATAGAACAGGCTGCTCCTGCAACCTGCATTACCAGCAGCTGCACAAGGGGTGGTGGTGGCAGGGGGTTGGGTCCAGAGAGGGCTTGGGGATGAAGGCTGACCCATGGTGGGGAGCGGGAGGATGCTCTTAGGAGGAGAAACCTCAGCTGGGTGCTTAGCATCGAAGCAGCCCAGAGATGCTAATGGGAAAAGAGGTCATGATCCAGGGACTACAGGGTCGAGAGGGCTGATGTATTGTCAATAGGGAGGCTGAAGTCTTGAGAGTCCCTGGGTGGCCAGAAATAATGCCGACTAAAGCCATCCAAAGACGAAGAACCCGGCATTAGGAAGGTCAGTGTACAAGAAAAGCCCCGATGCAGGAGACAGTCTTGGTAGACTTAGCAAGTCCACCAGGCAGAGAGATATGTTTGTTCTGTTGGGGGGCAAAATCTTGAGCAGAGGGAGAGGCACATATTGTGCTTGCCTTGAACAGTATTATTTAAAAAACAACTGAGCCAACAATTAAATATATAAATGAAAAAAAATCTTAATTTCTGACTTCTGTAGAAGAACAGGATTCCAAGAGTGTCTGGCAAATGTGTATTTCTACATGACAACTTTACTTCCTTCTTTAGAAAGAGATGTGATTTTTTCATTTTGCCACACTCCCCCACCCTTCCCTGCTGATCCCCAGTCCTGAAGTTAAATGTCATTTGTTAGTTACCTTTGAATTGGTTTTTTTTTTTTTTGGCTCCTTTATGGTAGAGAAATATTTTATATGTGTATAGAGATATCCACCCAGAGGCATTTGTGACCTTAGCTTGGAGCACGGGTTGTGCGCATGAAGCTGGCCCTGATCCAGTGGCAGAAGAGGTCATCCTAGTTGCCCCAAGAGCACCTGTGGCCCTGAGGGATGGTAGAAAAGTGATACAGGGAGACAGAAGTCTCGTGTCAGAAAGGGCTGGAGGAGGGAGAGGGATGGGAAGATGTGGGTCAGAGGGAAGCAAGTAGCAGACATGTACGCTAAACCACTCTGAAGATTTAATGTATATCATGAGGACATAGATAATAAAATTGATTGTTTTAGGGATTTTTATTAAATAGATTTTCACTGTTCTTGTCACACATACAAAAAATAAGGATGTGTGATGATAGATCTGCTAATTTACTTTGCTGTAGTAACTTTTTTTTTTTTTTTTTTTTTTTTTTTTACTGTCTACATGTGTCCCATGACACTGCTATAAACATCAAATAAACTACAAAGGTGTAGCCTGGATGTAGAATGCCCCGGGCTAAATCCCCAGTAAACCCCCCCCCCCAACAACAACAACAAAACAATAATACCAAATACACACAATAAAATATATTTAAAAAGAAAACAGAAGCAACTAAAAGAGGATGATGGAATCTTACAAAAATAAAGAAACCACTGTTGCTGGGGCCCTTGCTTGGGGTCCTTTGAGCACTTTGTTTACGCAGAGTGGTTGTGCTCAGTCCCCTCCCTGTCATGAAGACTGATCTAATGGGACCCAGGGGCTTTGAGGACCCCTCTGGGGGCCTGCAGAGCTGGTTCTATAAGGCCCCTCCCCCGTCTACTTAGGCTGGCAGGCTCACCTACTATAGAAACTGCAAACATCAGACTTTCCACTTTCCGTACCCTTTTGCAACCAAGGCATGGTACGGGGGCCAATGGGGTTTGAGGGAAGGTTTCTTGGATGGGTTTGGGCTAGATTTTCTTCCCTGATAAAAGAAGACTCCTGAGAGAAGGTATTTACTTTACTTTTTTTTTTTTTTTGGTGGTACTGGGATTCCTGGAAGTCCTTCTACCTCTGGGCTACACTCCCAGACCTCTTTTTATATTTTTTATTTGGAAACAGGGTGTCTTAAGCCAGTGAGGCTGGCTTCGAACCTGCGTGATCCTCCTGTCTCTGTCTCCCAAGCGCGGGGATTACAAGCTTGCACCACCACACCCGGAAGGGTATTTACTTTTCTCAAACCAATGTTACTGTGTTTACTTGGAACACCTAAGCCAAGACGCAGTCAGCGGCTGCCTGAGCCCAGACTCAAGAAGGAGCCCGTGGACAGATGCTGGCAGAGTAGAGAGCCACCCAGAGTCAGGTCCTCAACACCAAGCAACCGTGAAGGGTCTGCCTCTGGAACTTTTTTTTTTTTTTATGTGCAGTAATGCATTTTCCTGACTATTTAGGCTACTTTAAATGGAAGATCCTGTTATTTGGAGCTGAAAGCATTGTAATGGATAGAGAGTTGATCCAGAGCTGGGCTTTTAATAGGGGCCAGGAGCCAACGTGTTGGGGGAGACTTCCAGCAATTGGATCAATGTGGTGTATCTTCCTAAAGTGTCCATTTACCTCGATGATAGCTTAAAAGTACTTTCATGTAAAAACAGACATTGATACTGTTATAGAGAATAAAATTTACCAGATAAGACAAGAGTCTTCCAGCTGCTTCCAGGCAAGGATCCCAGGATCTTAGGGATATTACAAGATGCAAATGCACCGTGTTTCTCTTTCTGTTGAGCATCAACATAAGATAACTCAAATTAAGCTGCAGAGGGAGAGATTAAGTTTAACATAAGAAGAAAGAAAGCAAAAAGAAATATTGAAATGTTATCTCTAAGTGATCAAAAGTTTGATATCAGACAAATGAACCTGCTATGTGAGATTATCATTATTAATTTTGGATAAATTGCTATAATATTAGATGTCAACCACTGAGCCAAGCATGGGAAGGAGGGGAGGAGGAGGGAATGGTGTGGGGTAGGGGCTAACTGGGCGATGTGTGTACGTATGACTACACAAGTTTTTTTTTTAATCCCATTATGATGTATGAATACTGTGCACCAATAAAAAATAAATAAAAGACTGTGTCTATTGTGATTATTAAAGATATTCTAAATTGGAAGAGAGAGAGAGGACAATGGAGGTGTTGGAGCTTTGGAAGTTTTAAAGAGAGGCGCACTCAAATGGTTTCAAATATAGTTGCACCTGGACCAGTTTCCGCAGTGTTCTAGGTTCTTGTCAGTGTCTTGCTATTGTTTCGTACTTGTGAAGAGTAATGATTTCCCCCCCTCCTGGATGATGACTGCACTCCAGACCCTCCAATGTTTCTGGGGTGATTTATCCTTTGTTTTAATTCAATATGATACTCAAAAGGCTGGAGTTTCCTTTAAGCCATTACTATGAATGAAAGCAGAAAATTGCCAAGAGTCAGCCAAATGTTGAAACAGATTGTAAATACCTGTAGGGAAAGTATTTAAGCATTTCCGATAGGAAGGATACTGCAAGTTTTACATGTGAGGTCTCTGGATCAAAGCTCCAGCCTTTCTTCCCACTCTGAGACTTAGACAAGGTCAGCACAAAGGATCCACTGTCCCCACTGGCATTTACATCACCACTTTATCTTGTTATTCCTGATTTCTTGCCAATCATACTGAGAATTTCTCAAGGGGAGTGAACAAGAATAAGCAAACCAGCTTTGCCTCCTTGACAGTGAAGAATAGAAAGAAAAGGCTCTCTCCCAGAGACAGGCTTTTCTTTTTCTTCTTTATTTTTGCTGTGTGTTTTAGCTTGACACTCTGTCTTTGACAACCCCAGGAGTCAAAGCCGATGAAAAGCCAAGTTAATTTTCTCTTCCATGGCTCAGCCTCATAGTAAGTCAGTTTTTTAAAAACAGGAGTTTTGGAGAGGCGTGGGTTTAGGAGATTGTTCTGTGAGACTTCCGCCCTGGGTTGCAAATCCCTATTCCAGGACACTAGACTGAGGATGTGGCTGCCGTCTTTGGCTCTGCCAATGGCGGCAGGGGAGATGGGTGACGGGAGGAGGGTGAAGGGAAGACGGAGGTGCCCCAGGAGCAGCTACTTTTCATTTTGGAGAATGCTTTCCTGTACCAGCTTGTTCTTCCAGGCTGGACCTGTTCGGCCCCAACACATTCTGTTCCAGTGTTCAGCCTCTCAGCAAGCCCGAGTGGGTCCATTCTTCCTCATCCATTCATTCAGTCTTTCAACAGATCCATTAAGTGCCTAATTGTTGCAACAGCTAACATTCTGTGAGGGCTTTCTCACGAGGAAAAGTGGGGTGGAGTGGTTAGGAGCATGGCGCCCCGAGTTTGATCACTCAGGGTCGGATCCTAGTTAGCTTAGTAAGCTTGTTATTGAATCTGGGTTGGCTCTGAGATAATCCCATCCCTCTTCTTCCTCCTCCTCCTCCTCCTCTTCCTCCTCCTCCTCTTCCTCCTCCTCCTCCTCCTCCTCTTCCTCTTCCTCCTCCTCCTCCTCCTCCTCCTCCTCCTCCTCCTCCTCCTCTTTTTTTTGGTACTGGGGATTAAACCAACCCAGGTCCATTCTACCTCTGAGAGACACCTCCAACTCTTGTTATTTTGAAACAGAGTCTTGCTAAGCTGCTGAGGCTGGCCTCACACCTGCGATCCTCCCATCTCAACCTACTAAATACTAGGATTTACAGGCATGTGCCACTATCCTCAGCTCCCACCAGCTTCTTGTGAGGTCAAAGGAGGCATGGCACAGGCACAGCTCACCTGGTGCTGGGAGTATACTAGCTGGTCGAAGGTCACTGGGGTCACTGTTGCTGGTGCTGTCATTGCCATTGGTGTCAGGGCTCACCAGCATGACTGTCCTTTAATGGACTTCTCCTTTTTTGGGGCATTTTCTAACTTTTTTTTTTTTTTTGGTACTGGAGATTGGACTCAGGAGCATTCTACCTCTGAGCTACACCCCAGCACTATTTTATTTTTTACTTAAAAATAAAAAATAAAAATTTTAGTTACTTTAACTAAGTTGCAGAGGGCCTCACTGAGTTGCCGAGGCTGGCTTTGAATCTGTGATCCTCCTGTCTCAACCTCCCAAGTACTGGGATTACAAGCCACCATGCCCAGTTCTCCTCTGCACACATTAGTGAGCTACCAGGGGGACATTTGACACCCGCCAGCACTGTGTTTAGTGCTGCGGAATGACAAAAAGACTGGGACTCACTGGGCCTTCTAGGGGGCCTGAAGGGGGCTAAATGCCACTATGCAACATTGGACCAGGCGAGGTGTGACCAACTCATGTTAACTGGCAGGAGGGAGTCAGAGGAGCGGGAATGTTAGGAGAGGGGGTGAGACGAGCCCTCTCTTATCTGCAAGAGAACCCTAGGACAGTCATCACCCCTTTTGGGACCTTGCTTTCCCAATCTGTAAAGCCAGGGAGTTAGTTGGTCAGCATTTCCCCAACTTTTCAGACCAGGACTCACAGGAAGAAGTGCCCACAGTTTTACTTTGTGATCCTCAGAACCACAACATAATTGAAACAAAAGTTTTCATGAAACAATACTTGTCTTTACTAAGTGAAATTCCCTGTGTTGTCTGTTTTCTTTAAAGTGCTGGTTATAACCCATTATATTGACTTCCTGACCCCCTAATGATTCAGTCTGAAAACCCCTGGACTCCATGTTTCTCAAAGGGCTTTTCAACCTATACTCTCTATAATGTTAGATCCACAGAGGCTGTATGGGTTTAAAAGAAGAAGGAACAATTAATCTTCTAAAGTAATGACTGGCTAGCGCCCAGCTAGATTAAAAAAAAAATTATATATATGCTTGGCTCCCATACCAGCTTTCTGGAATTCCAAGGCATGGTTTAATGGAAAAGAAGAGTCTAATTGTTGAAATTCATTTGCTGGAGCACGAAGAGGCTACGAACAGTAAGAACACACATTGCTCATCAGATTTGTGTTTTCATTTGTGGAAAAGAGAAGAAAGAATCCTGTCATCGAAGTTCTTTCCTTAGTATGGGAATTCTGAAAAGAATTCACTCTTCTCAGAACATTAAAAAAAAAAAAAAAAAAAACCAACCCGTCTTAATCCCTAAATGGGTATGGTCCTGTGAATGAAGGGACTTGGGAGAAGTGACTTCCCGGCCTATGTAAATGTTTGTTTTTGGCCTAATGTGTTTGCCCCTTTGCTTGACTGCTCAAGAGAGAGTCATCTGGAAACACAA
Source organism: Muscardinus avellanarius (assembly GCF_963383645.1). Classification (NCBI taxonomy): domain Eukaryota; kingdom Metazoa; phylum Chordata; class Mammalia; order Rodentia; family Gliridae; genus Muscardinus; species Muscardinus avellanarius. The sequence continues at coordinate 98,903,374 of NC_137787.1, read as the reverse complement.
GCTTCAGGAGAACAAACAAAGCCCATCACCCAGCCCCAAACAAACAAGCAGCGGGTCCCTCCCAGCCACCCCCATCTTGCCGCCACCCTTCAGGCACAGAGATGTCCCCATTCATCAGTGTCCCCCTTGGGACCTTGCTCTGTGCAAGGTTTTGGAACACCCAGGGGGGTCTGTGAAGCACCTTCCTGTTGTCCAGAGTCCATTAGAAGACTTTTTTTTTTTTAAGTAGGTGGCTCTCCCTCACTCTTTGCGCCCTAGGGAAACTTCTGGACTTTTCAGTAACTTCCTGAGATCTAATAACTCTTGTAAACGACCAGCCTTTCAAAGTGCTTCCTTCAGTCTGGAGTGAGGACGTGATCAACACTGGAGGAGACAGCCCCTTTGGGAAAATGTCAGTCCAAAAGGTCACGCGTGCGGCTTTGGTTTCAGAACTGCTTTCCCTTCTCATCTGTTGTCTGCCTTCAGTTGGGTTAAGAACACAGGATTCAGAATCAGTGATCTGGGCAAATTCCTGATTCTCCCATGCCTCTGTAAAAATGTGGTTAATAAAAGTAGCAAATTTGGGCTGGGTGATGTGTGCATTTATGTCTACACAAGTTTTTTGCTTCATCATGATGTATTAATACAATGCACCAATAAAAAATTAAAAAAGAAAAAAAACAACAAAAAAGAAAATGCAAAAAAAAAGAGTAGCAAATTTTTAGGATTAAATTATAGGTATGCAGTAATTTACTCAGTAAAAAGCAACCCATAGTGTTAGTGTTGACCTGTCCATTACATGAGAAAGAAGGTGACAAATTCAAAGATGGAGAGGGAAAGAATAAATTGAAAGGAGGACCCACCTGCCTTAGGCCATCTTGGTAGTCAGGAGGCCTGGACCAAGATGGTGCAGGCTCTTCTGTTACAACCCAGGCTTCCAAATGGAATGTGGGAGAGAGGCAGCCACCCAGAGTTGGAGGAAAAGGATTAAGAGTCAGGCCTCAGGAATGGAGACACCAGCCCCACAGCGCTGCTAAATGGATGGGCAAAGCCGTGGCTCAAGTTGCCACCTGGCAATCATGGGCCTGGATAAGTGTGGCTTTCTGGACTCAGAGCCTTCCTCAAGGTAAGGAAATGGCAGTTTGCTTGAATACAATGGTCTTTTCAAGGCAGCTCAGATGTTTATCTTATCCCAATATTTACCCTATTGAATAGGATTTGGGTGGCTTATTTTTCTATTCCTCTGGGGAGTGAGGTTTCACTGTGGTAAGTTGAATATCAACTTTTAAAAGAAAAATGGATACAACTGAGAGCAAACCTTCTTCTGAAGGGGAGAAAAGGGCTCCAGTAAAATCTGGCCCAGATTTTTCTCTACCCACAGTCTTGGAGGCAGAGAATCCAGGGAGTAAACTTGAAGGATCTGGATTGGCTGAAACCACCACAAAGGTTTTGTAGGATCCATGTCCAGGCCTAAGCAGGGAGCTTGTGGATATCCTAGAAGCGTCTAACTTGTCCTGAGCACAGAGCGACTGACTGGATCTCCAACCTCCCAGCCCCCAAGTGGCTTTAGCTTTAATACATCCTTCTTGTCTTAGTCTGTTTTTGTTTTTTTTTTCCAGTTTGGCTGAAATTAGCCCCAGGAAATTGAATCTGTGATAGCTACTTCCAGTAAGAAGGACAATGGCCAGATCAACCCGGGGAGTTGTAGGTAGGTGTTCACTATCATATCTCTCCTTAGACTTTAATTTACAGTTCTCCCTTCAGATAAGACTCAAAACAAGTGTGTATTCATAATCCCCAGTCTCGAGGGTTTCTCCCCAGCCAAGACTGTCAAGCAGTAGACATATATTTACTTAGTTAATCTTCCCAGCACCCGGTAAGATCAGGCTTTATGAATGATGAAATTGAGATTGGATGACTAAGCCAGGCTTTGACCGGGCGGGTGCTTGGGTAACTCAGAAGCCTGCATTCTCAGCACTATGCTCTTGGAGCAGTTCTTGGAAGCTAAGCATGTTGTGGATATTTAAAGCGGGGATTTTATTCCCATCTCTAAGCTTCCCATCAAGTTCAAGGGACAGGACTGGCCAGACGAGGTGAGAACATACGTACTGCCTGTAAGCTTAGAATTCTGTTCCCAGAGTGCATTGTCTGGTGCAAACTAAATTCTTTGTGTTCCCAGGAGGCTAGGAAGACATACTGCAGCTTCTACCCACCCAGGCAATTTCATTTTTGCTCTTTAGTAGTTGAGGATAGCTATGGGCAAGTGGCCCAGAAATAAAAGACTGGAATTGGGCCACACACTGGGCATCTTTCTTTTCTGCACCTTTCCTGGAGGCTGAGGATGTGGGAAAAGAGCATAGAGAGTTGTCCAAGATCTCAGGAGAATGAAGATCTCACGCAGGCCCAAGTGGCTGGGGGTGGGTGGGTGTGGCTCAGTGGCAAAGTGCTTGCCCAGCCAGCCTATGTGAGGCCTGGAGTCCATCCCTGGCACCACAAAGAACTAAGACAAAACAAAACAAGATCAAAGCAGGCTTAGGTAGTATGCTAGCAAGATCCTTTTCCTCTTCCACATTTAAGAATTTCCCCAGTCATGTTTAGAAGTCTACCATGAGAACAGACTTTTTTTATTCATTTAGTTCAATCCATTGGCATCTACGGAGGCCTTTTTGTGAGCCAGGCAATGGTGTGTGTGTGTGTGTGTGTGTGTGTGTGTGTGTGTGTGTTACTGGGGATTGAACTCAAGGGCATTCTCAGTAGCATTTTACTGAGTTACACGCCCAGTCCTGTTTTTTTATTATTTATTATGAAACAGGGTCAGGGTCTCACAAAATTGCAGAGGGCCTCACTAAGTAAACAAGGCTGGCCGTGAACCTGTGATCCTCCTGTCTCAGCCTCCCAAGTACTGGGATTGCAAGCATGCACCACCATGCCTGGCTATTAAGGTAATGTTCCATAAGGTCAAGGAGACACATAAAAAAGAGAAGTGGACAGATTTAGTGGCATTAACAACAACTACTACTCTTTTCTGGCATAGTGAAAGATAAACAATATTGAGAATTAATAGAAGAAGAAAATTGTATCATATGTGGGTCAATACACACACTATGTGAAGAACATAGCTAGAGTTTGGATTTGGGATGTCTCCTAAGGTCCGAGTGTTAAAGCTTGGTTCTCAGCTAGTGGCACTATTAGAAAGTGGTGGATCCTTAGTGGAAGAAAGTCAGATCACTGGGAGTACGTCCTTGAAGGGTACACTGGGCCCCCAGCCCCTCTCTGCTTCCTGGATGCCATGTTCTGCCACCATGCACACTCACACTGTGATCAACTGCCACACAGGCCCATATTTGGCCAGGCAAAGCTCCTGGACCCCTGAATCTGGGAGTCAAGATCAATCTTCCCTTATTCTAAGTTATCTCAGGTATCACAGCCACAAAAAGTTGATGAACACAAGCACCTATAAATCAGCAGGAAAAAGATACACCCCATAGAAAAGTGGGTAAGGAATAGAAACAGGTTGTTCTCAGAATAAAAGGGCCCTTTCCTTGGATTTAGAATTCAACAATGGGGGAAAAAATAAATGTTATAAACAGAAACAAGCATGTAGGAATTATATCAGCCCGTGCATTAATTTCTGAAGTTTGATAATAACAAAAATCAACTGAGTAAAAAATCCCCCCTGATAGATCCCTTACGTCCTGTAGGTACAATGTGCAGTTGGTTTTCCATATCTATGAGACCCACAGCTCGGGACGCAACCTATACTGGATCAGAAACATTTGGAAAAAATTGCATCTCTACTTAACATGTACAGATGTTTTGATGTCTTTTCATTATTTCCTAAACAATTGGTATAACAATTACTTATATAGCATTTACCTAGTAATAGTTACTGTATTATAAGTCATCTGGAGATGATTTAAAGTGTATGGGAGGATATGTATAGGGTATAGATTCTATTAAAATACTATAACACTTTATATAAGGAACTGGAGCATCTGCAGATTTTGGTATCCAAAGGGGATGCCTGTGTTATGTGTTGAATTTAGAATGTGCCCCAGCCCCCATGTTGTAGACAGGGGGTCTCTGGGGGTGTGGAGTTGGGGAATATATATGTCCCTCACTCCCAGCCCCTTGCTCTGTCTCTGCTTCTGGCCTCCATGATGTGAGAGTAGATGTCCGTGCTCTCTGCCTCCCACCTCCCATTGCCCTGTCCTGAGTTCCACAGATGTGAGTGAAACCTCCAGAACTGTGAGCAAATAAATCTTCCTTCCTCTAAGCTGTGGTTGTCAGGTACTTTGAGTCACAGCAGTGAGAATGCTGACTGCAACAGCCTGCCTGCAGAGAGCTGGGGATTCAGTTGATTCTGCTTTAAAGCAATGGAAGGAGACAGGTTGGTTCGGGCCTGTTGAGTTTGAGGTGCTCTGGGGGTCTCTGGAGCTTTCCAGCACACAGTGGTGACTATAGACCTAGGCTTAGCTCAGAGCTTGGAGAGGCCAGACTTCGCAGTGAGATTATGTGCTCTGAGAGTAGAAGGGTACAAAGTGGGAGTGAGGGAAGATGGCTTCTCCTTGTTTGAGTAAGGTTTCTAGGAGCCCTAATACCTTAGGTGCAATGAGCCCATTGACATCTTCTCATCCTTAGGGAAGAGCTCTGCAGACCTCTGCTTGCCTGGCCCAAAGCAGGAGGTTCTGAAAGGGGCTTAGAGAGGACCTTACATACCATACGATTGCTTTATCTTAAATGATTCTGTCTCTAAGTAGGAATTGGAGATCCTGGGTGGCTGGGGAGAGCGGAGGAAAGGGAAGGAGGAGGGAGATACATCATGGCTCCTTCTGGCCACTTTCAGTGTCCCCAAGGATTCACAAACTTTTCTGTCCATAAAAATCAACTGGAACATTTATTAAACGGAATATTCATGGAAATTATCCTCAAAGAATTTGAATCTGCATTAGTTTATCATAAAGTCCTAGAATCTGCATTTTAATACACAGTCTAAGTGCTTCTAATGCAGCAAAGTGTCTTAAGAGCTATATACAACACAGACATATGGTAAAAAAACACAAGATAAAGCTAGGATCCTTTGTGAAATATTGGCCCTAACATCCAAAGGACTTGTTTGACCACGGGTGTGTCTTTGCTGGACGTTGCGGGGGATTCTGACTTCAGCCTGTTGTGAGGGATGCTGGTGAGACACACTCTTGTATTTGCTGAGGGGTGGCAGGAGGACCCAACCTGACAAATCATAGAGCTGCTCTCTGGAGATCCATGGAGCAGTTCCCTTTGCAGCCCAGTTCTGGGAGACTTTTCTTCTTTTCCTCACTAACTGGCTTGTTGTTACCTCATGGAAAACGGGTCTCCTAAAGGATTGATTTTTTTCTTGATCTACTCTCTCTTCTGGGAATCATAGGTAAATCCCGAGTGACTATGGCTCGTATTTGTGTAATGGTCACTACTCCCCTCATTTCATGTTAATCTCTTAGCTTCACGCCTCATGGCTATTTAAAAATCTTTTGGTAAAATTCATATAACATTAAATTCACCGTTTTCAGCCGTTAAATGGTGACTTTTAATAGATTTAGTGTTTTGCAACTGTCACCACTATCTGACTGTAGAACATTTTGTCACCCCCCAAGAAACCCTGTTCCTCCTGACCCCTGGTCCCTGGAAACCTTTAATCTACTCTCTGCCTATGGATTTTCTTATTCTGAACATTTCCTATAAATGACTCATATACATATTTGTGTTTGCCTTCTTTAGCTTAGCATAATGCTTTTCAGATTCACCTATGTTGTAGCATGTACCAGTGCTTTATTCCTTTTTATGGCTGAATAATATTCTGTTTCAATGGATATACCACATTTTGTTTAACCATTCATCAGTTGGTTGACATTTGGATTTTCATTGTTGTTGTTGTTGTCGTTGTTATTATTATTATTAGGTACTGGGGATGGAAGCCAGGGGCATTCTGCCTTCAAGCTACACCCAAGCCCTATTTTTTATTCTTTATTTTTAAACAGGGTCTCACTGAATTTCAAAGGGCCTCACTAAGTAGTAGCTGAGGCTGTCTACAAACCGTGATCCTCCTGTCTCAGCTTCCCAAATGCTGGGATTACAATCGTGTGCCATCACACCTGGTTCTCATTGATTTTTTTAAAAATGGATTTTTGTATTGTACATAGCTTTCAGCTACCTCATAATCTTTTCATCATAAGGCAAGACACAAGCAATTAAAATTTATCTGCAGCCAGGCATGGTGGCGCACGCTTGTAATCCCAGCATTCGGGAGACTGAGACTGGAGGATCGCGGTTCACGATCAGCCTCAGCTACCTAGTGAGGCCCTCTGCAACTCAGTGAGACCTGGTTTCAAAATAAAGAATAAAAAAATAGGGCAGGGGGTGTAGCTTGGAGGTCGAATGCCCCTGGGTTCCACCCCCAGACCCGCAAAAAAAAAAAAAAATTATCTGCAGGTCTATGTATATGAAGGAGTTAAGTACATACCATCCCAAAATAGGCTGAAGTGGTATATTGATTATTTGGAGCTAAGAGCATTGAAGAAACTGTAGTTACAGAAAGTTATATGACCTGCCTTTTCCTACATATAGCAGGCCATAAAAATTCCTTTGGAAGGGAGCCCTCCCTGTACCAGGGCTAGAAAATAGCCTTTATCACGGGACTGGCAATTGGGGCTGCCATGGGCCTGAATAAACAAACCACTGCACTCACCCTTATCTTCCACTTGCTTCACACCCCCATACACCTTAGGGGCTGCCCTGGAACTGAGCGCTCCCAGCCACAGACCCCTTGGTCCTGTCATTTCTTCACAATTTTATAGCTCTTTATCTACAAAGCATGAAAGCATCTTTCTTTGATCGTTTTTGCAGTTCAATATCTTGTGAGGATCCCCTTTCTAATGTAAAATTATTCAAATTTGTATGCTTTTCTCTTGTCAATCTGTCTTGTGTTAGTTTGTTCCTACTCTCAGCCAACAAGCTCCATAATAACTAGACGGGAAGGGGGAGGTTAGAGTGGGTCTTTCTCTCCCCTACATATGTATAGCTGCATGCATAATTCTATTCAATAATCAATAAAAATAAAATATTGTTTCTGGGCTTGGTACTGCACACTTATAATCCCAGTACTTCAGAGGCTGATATGGTTTGAGGCCAGCCCCAGCAACTTAGTGAGATCCTGTTTCAAAATAAAAAAAAATATATAGGACTGAGGGTGCAGCACAGAGATAGAATGTCCTGGGGTTCTATCTCCAGTAACACACACACACACACAAACACACACATATACACACACACACAGTCATCATTTTGAGCTCAGATAATAAAGTGTGATTTCTAATTATTTGACAGAGTATCCTTTCATTGATGAAACAGGTCCTGAATCTCTCCGGGGTTCCTCCACCTCTCTGGAGGTTAAGCAGTCCAGGCAGGGGATCCATTTGTCCTGGGTGCTAGCAGCTCACCCTGTGCCCTGGTTGATTATCAGCAGCAGCTCTTCATCCTCACAGGCAGGAGCCAGAAAGGAGCAGGGGATGGGCCTGCTCTTCCCAAGCCATTTGCTCATTACAACAGTGGATGGGCTTCAATTAACGTGAGATCATGGGCTATTAAGAAGAGCGAGAAGAGCTTGTGGGGGAGGGTGAGTCACTTGCGCGCATGTGAAATGCCCATGGCTGTTTTGTAGTGTTCGGCTCCAGTCTGTTTTCTTCTGGGAGTGGGTTTGAGAGTGGGCCGCAGAGGCGTCATTGGAAATGAATGTGCTCCGTGTGGGATCCAAGATCACTCCCCCTGCCTCCACCCTCCCCCTTGTCTGGATTCGCAGAGCAAAACCCTGTGAAAACAATGGAGACTTGAGTTAGTAATGTTCTTGGAGACTTCAGTTAAGGGTGGCACCTTTAACTAGCCCCTGGAGGTGGGAGATGAGGACCAGCAAGGCGTGGATGGGCAGTAGGTGTCTTTAGTCCATGCTCAGGGCAGCCTGCTCAGTAGTTCTGGTGCAGCTGAGAAGGCCAGGAGCCTCCACCTGGCTGTTCTTGGCTGCTTCTAATGGCTGCCATACTGCCTCTGGAGCATCCCCAGGGAGAGTCAGAGTGCAAAACAAACCAGTGCAGTAGCTGAAGTCCACTCAAGATATGCCAGGGTGGGCCGATTCCTCATGGCTTTTTGGGGAGTGGTGTGGTGCAGTCTTGTGACGGTCACTCTGTAGATGTAGAAGTCTAGGCTGATTGAACGGAGCTAGTGGCTGAGAGTGGGCACTCTTCGTGCTCTAATGTCCAGCTGGCTCAATTCCCTAGTCCTGACTTTACGAGCAAGGTGGTGGATGCAGAGGAGCAGCTCCATTCTAGGCTGGCCAGGGGGGATGGGCTAGCTCTCTGACCACATGGGAGGTGTCAGAATTTGGATGCTTCAGAGAGTTAGAACACGGACATTGCAGATCTCATGAAAACCAAGGCAACTTGAGGGCGAGGCCTTAGAATCAGCTCATTTCCAAATTCTGAGGCCTCAAGGGAAAAGGCCAAGTGAATAGGGCCAGAAGCACCTTAGGGTCGGCCTTCACGGTCATAGCGCCAGGACTTGGAGGATTAACAATCAGGTGGGGACACAAGAAAGAGAGAAAATGTGTGTGTACAGGTGGTATTCATGTATGTGCATGTATGAGCACAGTCAGGCTAATCATAGCTCAACGTGTGTATGAGTTTTGAGTGTGTAGGGTGTGCCAGGCGAGTGTTATAGTTTGGATCTGGAGTGTCTCTTCAAAGGCTCCTATGTCGAAGGCTTGGTTCCAAGTGCCACAGTGCTCAGAGGTGGGGCTCTGGGAAGTGACTGGATCTTGAGGGCTCTGGTCTCATCAGTGGAGTGATCCGTTAGGGGCCTATTGACAGTGATGTGAACTGTAGAAGGTGGGGCCACTTGGAGGAAGGAGGCCGCTGGGTGCACGCTGGCAGGGTATTGCTTGCTGCAGGTCCCTTCCTGCCTCTGCCTCACCCTCCTCCGCTCCACCATACCCTCTCTGCTATGATGCTCTGCCTTGCCACAGGCCTAAAAGCAGTGCAGCCAACCGACTGGGTAGAATCCCCTAAAACTGTGAGCCCAAATCAACTTCTCTCAGGTGTTTTGTCATGCAATGGAAAGCTAACACTGTGTTTGTGTTTGAGGCCAGGATGTAGGGTATAAATCCTTGTGATGAGCCCCTAAGCACCTGTGTGCACTTCAGTGTGTAAGTCTAGAGCCTGCCAGGTGTGCAGTGAGCTTGGGTCTGTTGGTTGGGCTTATAAACTTGGGGCTCGCTTGTGGTCCTAGTCTGCCCATGCTCAATACCTTGCTTTTTTGGAGTTGCCATGGTTAAAAGGCTGTTTGTGCTAAAGAATCTAGGGCTGTATTTAGAACATTCAAAGGCACTAAAATTAATGGGGCAGGGAAATCTATTGAGAGAAGAATTATTGGGACTTTAATAATAAGTATGTGTTAGCAGCACTCAGGGAAAATTTTCTCCTTCAAACCTCTGACTTTAGTTCCTAGTTCTAGCTTCTAAGTACAGATGCCTTCAATAGGCTGCAAATTTGAAGGCAACTTACAGGCCTGAATTGCATTTTCAATTTAAGGGGATGGAGGGAGAATGGGGTCACCTCATGGTTTGAGAGTCCTGTGAAGCTGGAGACAAACTCTGGGCAGGGAGTTAAGGATGGTGAGCTCCGCTGGGTGACTGGGGACAGTTGGATATTGTTGGTTCTCAGCTTCTCATCTGCAAAACGGGGTTGCGGGAAGTGAGTGCTCCAATCTGCTTCTAAGTGGAGCAGAGTTGGGACTGCAGGCGGATAGCTAGCTACCTGTGGTTCCAGGTGAGATGGAGGATTTTCAGCAGACTTTGTATTCCTTCCCTAGCACTTTGAAAAAATAAAAATGCAGGTTTCTGGAAGAATGACCAATTGTTTCTAATGGACAAGGAAGGTCCTTTACTTTTCAGGCCAATCGATACATGTTCACAAAATCAATAATTTCCCATAGAGGTGTGTGTTCTCAGGTGTTTGGGGCCAAGTTAAATGACAGAAAATCCATTGGATTCTTCAATGCACTGAATATCCTCTGATCAGCCTGCCTTTCCCAGGCAGTGTTAAGAACTCATAGCACACTCTGAGATGGGCACTATTTTTTTTTTTTTTTCAGTCCTGGGGTTTGAACCCAGAAGCGCTTTACCACTCAGCCACACCTCTAGCCTTTTTCACTTTGTATTTGAGACAATGTCTTGCTAAGTTGCCAAGGCTGGCTTCGAACTCGCAATTTTTCTGTGAGGTGGGTACAATGGTCCTTCCTTTCACAAACGAGAAACTGAGGCACAGAGAAGTTGAGTAACGGAAGCCCGTGTATATCACCACTGTGCTGTTTTTCTTCTCTGGTTCCTGGGGTTTTGGTTACAGGAGGTCCTTTTCTTGATCTAAGAATATTCTGATGAGAAAATGCATTGGGTTTTGAGGGACAGTTTCCCAACAGATCCCTTGTTGTGACAAATTCCAGTCCCTCTACCTAGCAGGAAAAGCCCCAGGCACAAGACTTGGCATCACATCTGGAAGCCAGTTTCCTCCAGCCAACAAGGGAGCCTCCCTGTGGCGTGGTTCGCAGACAGCCTCAGCTACTTAGCGAGGCCCTCTGAAACGTAGTGAGACCCTGTTTCAAAATAAAGAATAGAAAATAGGGCGGAGGGTGAAGCTCGGAGTTCAAGCTCGGAGGTCAAATGCCCCTGGGTTTCATCCCTATCCCCCCCCCCAAAAAAAAAAAAAACCCTGAAGTCCACGAAAAAGAACCGGAGCCCCTCCCAACTGCCTGTCAAAATCTCTTCCCACCATCCTGGCTGTGGGGCTTTGTGCTCCAGACTGACTAAGGTGTCTGCTCGCCCCTGGTTCTTTGTTTTTCCCTCCACACAAGTTAATTTTCCCAGGGTCATGCAGCGACAGCTCACTATGGACACCGCATTCTCCTGCAAGATATTTTCTAAAACCACCAACAGCCTTTGGTTTGTAGGAACCTTATTTAAAGAAATTTGCATTAATAGCTCTTTGGGCCCCCTCATTTACATACATGTTTGAAAGAGCTTGGGGAATGCAATGAAAAAACAAAAACCAAAGAACAAACCCATGAGCATGTCGGCATTGCATGCTCTGCAGAGATGCCTGTGACTGTAAGGAGTGGAAATTTAACTTCCAGTCACCTCAGTGTATTTTGCACATTTATGGAATCAGGAGAAAGAACAGATACCGTGATTTCTTTTTCTTACCTTTGCAGCTATAATAGACAACATTGTTACTGGCTTTTGGTTCTCAGGAAGAGAATAAAGGTTTTTTTTTTTTTCCCATAATGGTTTTTCCGGAGGTGGGGTAAACTTAGACCATTAATTAAGATACATTAAAGAATGAAATAAAACGTTCTAAGAAGATAAAAATGTTCTGCTGCTAGTGCTGGGTCTGATTTGGCATAGAACCCTGCAGGGCAAGAATTTTGTGGGTTTATGATTCTGAAAAGAATGGGTCTATCAGTCCAAATATACTTTTTAAGCCAATGATGTTTTTTATTATTTAGAAAGCAGGTTGGCGCAATGCCATCTGTGAGTGCTGTTGAGACATGAATATCAGAGTGTCTGTGTCTCATTTCATGGACCCTGGGGTAATTACTGAACAAGTATTACTTATTTCAAGTTTAAATTTTTTTTTAAAAAGCAAGGAATCACATGGCAATATTTGTAAAGGAATGTAAAAAATAAGATGGAAATGTAAATTTAGGTGTCTTGAAGAATTACTTAAATTTGTTGTACCTGACTTATATTGAGGTCCGTGGGCCCCCAAGGAGTCCATGTTTGTTTAGAATTCAGAGGGTACCTGAATATGGATAGGAAAAAGAAATCACATCTCTAGTTGAAAGTTGGCATGTTCTTATTTATGAAGGTAGGTGATATAGAGGAAGGAAAAATGGCTTCCCTCTACCTTTCTAAGTTCTTTGGCTAGGTTATGAATAAATAGGTAGAAGAAAAAAAGTGAGCCGGGCGTGGTGGCGCACGCTTGTCCCCGCGCCTGGGAGGCAGAGACAGGAGGATCGCGCTGGTTCGAAGCCAGCCATGCTGGCTTAGGAGACCCTGTTTCCAAATAAAAATGTAAAAATAGGTCTGGGAGTGTAGCCCGGAGGTAGAAGGGCTTCCAGGAACCCCAGTACCACCAAAAAAAAAAAAAAAAAAAAAATCACTTTATTTAAAAATTTTTTGAATTTTTTTTTTTTTGCTGGTCTGGGGATGGAACCCAGGGACATTCAATCTCCGCGCTACACCCTCTGCCCTATTTTAAAAAAATTCTTTATTTTGAAACAGGGTCTCACTGAGTTGCAGAGTGCCTCACTAAGTAGCTGAGGCTGTCCACGAACCACGATCCTCCGGTCTCAGCCTCCTGAATGCTGGAATTACAAGCGTGCGCCACTATGCCCGGCTAGAAAAATCACTTTAATTACATGAATACTGTAGAGGTGAAGGGAAGCTTCCCCTCTACCCTTTCAAGGTTCACTGACAAAGATTAAATAGGAGAGAAGACACACACATTTATTAAAATGTAAGGAGGTAAAATAACAGAAGTGGGAGTCGGTGGGAAATCACAAAGTCTGATCATCAACCTGCTTTCTATTATTCCAAACGTACGCACCCCCCCTCCCCCTTGTGTTTGTGTGCCAGGATCCAACCCAGGGTGCTGCGCATTCTGTGCATTTGCTCTACCACTGAACTACTCTCTAGCCCCGTGTCCCTCTTTCTGTAGGGAAGTGGGAGAAGGAAGAATGAATGGTCCAGGGGATAGAGGTCATAAAATAATTCTCTTTGAATTTGGAATGATTCTTTTGTAAGGGAATTTGATCCAGATGTGGAGTCACTCCTCGGTCTTCTTTTCTGATATAGATAAAGGCTTATCAAGGTGGGGATAGAAGACCATGGTGTTTGCAGTCTGGTCCTAAAGCAGATTAAGGAGAATTGAGAGAGCCTTCTCCCTGTACCTGGGTGAAGAGAAGCAAAATAGATGAGAGGTACCTTGATTTGAGCCTGCTTTTAAAGTCTTTAGTATTCTTTAGATCAAATTCTTAGCATTCCAAAAAGGCTATATTTGGGGTTATTGTTCTGTCCCAGTAATATGCAAAGGAGCCTCACATGAGACTCAAGGAAGGGTCAAGCCATGCTGCAAAAAGGTCAGAAGCTTGGGACTACTAGAAGTTGGTAGAGACAGAAGTCTTCTAAGAGACTCCCCCTAAGACAGGGTGAGGGAAGAGATCCATGGTGAGAAAAGTTTGTCTCATGTAGATAAAGTCTGCCAGGGAGGAAAAGTTGTCTTGGATCTGTCTCTCTGATACATATACCTCTTTTTTTTTTTTTTTTTTTTTTTTTGGTGGTACTGGGGTTCCTGGAAACCCTTCTACCTCTGGGCTACACTCCCAGACCTATTTTATACTTTTTTTTAAAATTTGGAAACAGGACTTCCGGGAAGATGGCAACCGAGAAAAGCGGGGCTTAAGAGCCCCGCTAACAACCAATCTCCATTACCACAAAATCAGCGCCTTTCATAGCCAGAAAACACCATCACCAGAGAAACAAAAAAACCACCAGGCTCCAGAGAGAAAGCGGACTGAGAACAGAGCTCAGAGCCACAGAGGAGATACATGCGCCCGAGGACGCGGCAGCAGTGCCATACTGCCGGCAGCAGCGGCGAACTCACCTGACGGCTACAACAAGCCAAGGTGAGCTGCTGCGGAACAGACAGGCGGGATCTTTTGGCGCAGAGAGCATTTAAAGCTCCCAGTGGCTGAGCTCAGCACACGCTGCAGGGACTCAAAGTGGAACTCAAAACCAGAGAAGAAAAAATACGCCAGCCTCATGGCCGAGGGCGTGGCAGTGGCGCCATATTGCCACCGGCGGCAGCAGCAGTGAATTCACCGAGTCCAGTACAGCTACATCTGCGTACTCAAGAACAGTGAGTCAAATTGCGGGCCACAGAGGAGAAATCCCAGTACTGTACTCCCTGGGACTTGACCCAGTGAGGGAGTGGCGGTGGCAGAGATATCACACCATAGGAGAACGTGCAACCTGGCACCCCCCATAGTTTAAAGCAGCCTCTATCGACTCCCTGGGTCGGAGACTCTGTGATACAACCCAGTAAAGGAGTAGTGGGGTCTGAGATACTACTGACTCGAGATCCAGAGCACCTTAAGTGAAGTCGTAGTGACCCAAGGGAAGAACACAGAGAAGGCACAAACTTCCGAAATCATGGGAAAGAGGAATAATACTGGAGCAATGAATGCCCACAACCCCACAACATCAGAACCCGATAAAACAGAAAATCAGAGATTTCTAGAAGATCAAATCAGGAAAATAACTGTAGAAATAATAGAGGTGCTTCGAAAAGAACTCAGAGAGAGCCAAAAAGAGATAAAGGATGCAATTAATGAAGTAAAGGCCTCAATTCAAAGCACAAACAACCGATTAGACCACATGGAGAACAGAATCTCGCTCTTAGAAGATGATCATTCAAAAAATGAACGCATAGTTTCTAATCTAGAAAAAAATATCCAACAGCAGGAATCTGACATTGAAGAAATATGGGCCCGTTTTAAGAGAGCTAACCTAAGAATAATTGGAATAGAGGAGGGAAAAGAAAGTGAAACCAAAGGGATCAACAATCTCTTCAAGGAAGTAATAGCAGAAAAATTTCTAAACATAGAGCAAGAGGTTGATACACAGATCCAGGAAACTTATAGAACTCCCTTTAGACAGAATCGGAGAAGAGGATCCCCACGCCACATAACTGTCAAAATGACCAATGTGGAAGCCAAGCAGAGAATCTTAAAGGCAACAAAAACAAAGGGCCAAGTGACATTCAGAGGCAAGCCAATTAGAATCACTCCAGACTTCCCAAACCAAGTCATGAGAGCCAGAAGGGCTTGGAGTAACATATTCCAAACTCTGAAAGAAAACAACTTCCAGCCAAAAATTTCCTACCCAGCAAAACTTTCTATCAAATTAGATGGAAAAATAAGAAGCTTCCATGACAAACAGAAACTGAAGGAATTTATGTCTTCAAAACCAGCACTTGAGAAAATACTCAAAGAGATTAACTACAAAGAAGAAATAGGTAACACACACCAGAACCAGAGAAACAAGAGTTTCCATCCAACAGTCAACTAAGACGGGTTATCTGTGGAGATTCATTACTTATGTTAGTCTTTTACCTATCTGTAAATGGTATTGTTTGCTTTTATTGTTGCTAATTTTTAGGATTTCTAGTTGGAATATTAATATACCTTCAGATATAGCATTTGGAAATATTTTATCCCATTCTATCAGTAACTTTTAACTCTGTTTACATTGTCTTTGGATATGCAATATTTTTTTTTCATTTTTAGGGAGTTTGTTTACCCTTCTGTTGCCTGTGCCATTGAAATCATATCCAAGAAATCACTGCCAATTTCAATGTTGTGAGGTTTTATGACCCAGATTTTCTCCTAAAAGTTTATAGTCTTAAGATTTATATTTAGGTCTTTTATCTATTTTGAGTTAATACTTGTATGTGGGATTAGGTAAGGGTCCAATTTTATTCTTTTCCATGTAATTATTATTTTTAAACAATATTTAGTTAAAAGATTATTATTTCCACCACCAAATGTTCGTGGAAACCTTGTCAAAAATAACTTGACAATATAGGGAAGAATTTAGCTCTAGGCTTGTATTTAACTCCAATGGTTTATATATCTGCCTTTAGAACAGTACTACACTGTTTCAATTATTGTAGCTTTATATGGTTTGAAATCAGAAAATATATATCTTCTAGCTTTGTTCTTTTTCAAGATCGTTTTGGGTATCTCGAGTCCATATTCCATATTAGGATAGATTTTTTCTGAAAAATAAATATATAAATATATGATAGTTTCACCTAAAAAAACAGAAAAAAATATCCTCTGGTAAGAAATAAAGTAAAAAGAAATATTGAAATGTTATTTTTAAGTCATCAAAAGCTTGGTATCAGACAAATGAAACTGTTATGTGAGATTATCATTTTTAATTTTGGATAAATTGCTATAAAACTAGATGTCAACCACTAAGCCAAGCATGGGAAGGAGGGATGGGGAGAGAATGGGGTGGGGATCGGGTGGGGGCTGACTGGGTGATGTGTGCATGTATGTCTACAAAAGTTTGTATCCCACTATGATGTATGAATACAGTGCACCAATAAAAAAAAAAAAAAAAACTGGAAACAGTTTTCCTAAGCCAGCACACGTGGCTGGCTTCGAACCTGCGCGATCCTCCTATCTCTGCCTCCCAAGCACTGGGATTACAAGTGTGCGCCACCACGCCCGGCCACCATTTTTTTTTAAAGTGTATTTTTGGGTGGCATAATCTGGTCTCCTACGGTCATATCTTGGGGGAGGTGTGTCCTGAACCTGAACAATGACAAACCACAATAACATTAGCAGACCAATAAAAATTTTTGTCACCAATAGAAATTAAAGCTATTTCTGTTATACGCTGAAGTTGCTATAAACATCAGAAAATTAGCTCAGTATGTCAAGTTAAGACAGTTATTAGGTCAGATCCAAGATCTTTCTTGGAGTCCAGGGAACTTCTATTGGTCCCTTGGTCTGTTGTAAGTGCTTTAATATATAGTAAAATCTGCCATGGCTCCATATCACTCTATCAAAATTTTATTTTCTAATATCTTGATAACAATATTTCGTTGTGCTTGGTTTGCTTTATAGTTCTGGCTATTTTATTTCAAGTGTTGGGGTTCAGAAAATGACCCTTCAACACTGGGCTTCAAAGCGAGAACACTTGGGGAGAAGCTGGTATAAGGAGAGGCTTTCTCTCAAGTCCCTTCACATCTGACCAATGGGGAAAATTAACTGTCAGGAAAGGAGACTAGACTGACACCACAGCCCGAGCCCAGAAGACACTGTCCAAAGCTATCATCTATTCTTCAGCTCCATTCTTCTCCTCTAAAAACAATCTCCATTTCCCTTTAAGAAACGGTGAGTGCTAATTTCCTTGGGTAGCTCAAAATACTATTTAAGCTTTACCTATCTGGCCCTTCTTTGAGTGTCATAGTTTGTGTGGTTTCTGTGAGCATGCACATAAGTACACTTGTGTACCTTTTCTCTTATTAATCTGTCCATTGTCAGTTTATTTCAGCAGAATCAGTTATAAAACATTCAGAGTGTAGAAGGGAAAACATTACTCTGAGAAGATGTTCAGAGATTCAGAGAAGATGTTCAGAGACTGCCAAAGGGAGTCTGGAATTTTTTTTTTTTTTTTTTTTTTTGTATGTGTGTGGTACTGGGGACTGAACACAGGGGCAATCTACCTCTGAGCTGCACCGCAGTCCTTCCCCTACCTTTTTTTTCGAAACAGGGTCTTGCTAGTTTGCTGAGAGTCTCACTAAGTTGCTGATGCTGATCTTGAACCTGAAATCCTCCTGTCTCAGCCTCCCAAGTATTAGCATTACAGGTGTGTACCATCATGCCCACCTGGGAATTTTAATGTTTTAAAAAATTAAAGACTCTACATGCCAGACGTGGTGGCGCACGCTTGTAATCCCCGCACTTGGAAGGCTGAGACAGGAGGATCCTGCCTGGTTCGAAGCCAGCCTCACCTACTTAGTGAGGCTCTCAGCAACTTAGTGAGACATGTTTCCAAATAAAATATAAAAATAAGGCTGGAGGTATAGCCTGGAGGTAGAAAGCCTCTGGGTTCCACCCCCAGTACCACACACACACACACACACAAAAAAAAAAAAAAAAAAGTAAATAAATAAAGACTCTACAGCTCCCTTCTTTGCAGTTGGTGAGACCTGTGGGACGGGGTGGGGGGGTAAGGACAATGGTGAGGGCAGGGGAGGGGGAGGGCCAGGTGGGAGAGGTGGGGAGGGACATGGGAGCCAAGCAAGCTTGGGTCACATACTGTCTTAAAGGCCAAGGGATTTGGGAAAACTGCCCTTCTAATGCTGTGTGTGAAGGTTTCTAAAATTGTGATAATAATGATTACTCAAAATGACTTCAAGTTTTCTTTTTTTTTTTTTTTTCTGGCGGAACTCAGGATTGAACCCAGGGTGCAATGCATACTAAACAAATACTTTAGCACCAAGCTACATCCACAGCCCTTTTAAATTTTGAGACAGGGTCTCAATAAATTTCCCAGGCTTCTGATCCTCCTGGCCAGGAAGCTGGGATTATAGATGTGTAACACTGTGCCTGGCTTCAAATTTCCCTTCTTGCTAGCTAAAGGTGGCAAGAAATTTAAAGTAGTTCTGAAATACATATTTGAGTGTTGGATAAAAGGAGAGAAAGTTAGCCCTTCCTTTGCCAAATGTATGTTCAATATGATAAAAAATAAAATTACTTTGGACTTCTGTAGTTATTAAGGCCTACAGCCAGATGTGGCAGTGCATGCCTGTATTCTCAGTATTTGGGAAGACTGAGAAAGGAGAATTGCAAGTTTGAAGCCCGGATTAGCAACTTAGCAAGACTCAAAAATTTAGTGAGATCCTATTTCCAAATGAAAAATAAAATAGGGATGGGGGTATAGCTTGAAGGTAGAATGCCCCTGTGTTCAGTTGCCACAAAAAGAAAAAAATGACGACAAAGGAACAGATTCTTTTTTTCTTCTTCTGATTTTCATTGGGACTTTATAACTCACTCATCTACAAAAGTCTTCCTCCTTATTTACTGGCAGCGTGCCCCAACCAAGTCAGTGGTTCTCAAAGTGTGGTCTATGGACCAGAAGAATAAGCACCACTTTGGAGCACATTCTCCAGCTTCTCCCCAAGTCTCCAGGAATCAGAAATGATGGAGGCAGGATCCAGTGAGCCACACCAAGCCCTGCAGGTAATTCTAGTATTCCTCAAAATGTGGAGCTCTATGCTTAAATCATCCCACCTCCCACTCCCTGATAAATTGGAAGTAGCTGGCCTTCACACCTAGACGATTCCTTGCTAGTACCTACAATGCTCTTGGTTGACCTGGGTGATAATAACTTTTGAATAATTTTGCCTTGGCTTGGTTTCTGGACCATCCAACTCTTTGGAATCTACCTTTGAGATTAAGAAATCTCACTCATACTAGTAGTGGAGAAATTCCTGAAATCCTAGTACTTGAGAAGCTGAGGCAGGTGGATCACAGGTTCACAGCCAGCCTCAACAACTGAAGAGGCCCTCGGCAACTTAGTGAGACCCTGTTTCAAAATAAAACATAAAATAGCTCAGAGACAGACAGAATGCCCCTGGGTAAAATCCCCAGTAACACACACACACACACACACACACACACACACACACACACACACACAGAGAAAAGAAAAAGATGCCAGTATGGTGGCATATTCTTATAATCCCTGTACTTGGGAGGCTGAGATAGAAAGATCATATGTTTGTAGCCAAGCCTCAGCAACTCAGCAAGGCTCTGTTTCCAAATAAAAAGCAAAATAGAGCTGAGGGTGTAGGTCAGAGGTAGAATACTCCTGGGTTCCATTTCCAGTATTAAAAATAAAAGAAAAATACCTCTGACAGATCATATGGTAGTTCCATTCCTAGTCTTTTTAAAGAAGCATTCATATTATTTTTTTCTGCTGTTATACTAATTTACAATCCTACCAACAATGTATCACTTTCTTTTTCCCCCCCAAATTGTCACTAGAATTTTCATTGTTTGTATTCTTGATGACCACCATTCTAACCACCATTCTAACTAAAGTGAGATGAAATCTCAGAGTAGTTCTAATTTGTACTAGGGATGGAACCCAGGGCCTTTTCTACCTCTGGTTTATACTCCCAGACCTATTTTATACTTTATTTGGAAAAAGGGTCTCACTAAGTTGCTGAGAGCCTCACTAGTAGCTGAGGCTGGCTTCGAACCTGTGCAATCCTCCTGTCTCAGCCTCCGGAGCACTGGGATTACAAGCGTGTGCTACCATGCCAGCTCAAGATGTTGAATATTTTTTATATACTTCTTGGCCATTTGCCCGCCCTTCCTTCCTTCCTTCCTTCCTTCCTTCCTTCCTTCCTTCCTTCCTTCCTTCCCTCCTTCCGGCACTGGGGACTGATCCTAGGGGCATTCTACTCCTGAGCTACACTCCCAGCCCTATTTTTTAAATTTTGAAAAAGACTCTCACTAAGTTTCAGAGGCCTCACTAAGTTATTGAGGCTGACTGCAAACTTGTGATCCTCCTGTCTCAGCCTCCCAAGTACTGAGATTACAAGTGCATGCCACCACACCTGACTGTATTTTTTTTTTTGAAAAATTTCTGTGTAGTTCAATTTCCCATTTATTGATTGGGTTGCTTTTTGGTGTTAAATGTTTTTAGTTATTTATATGCTCTGGAAATGAATCCTTTGTCAGAAGATTAGCTGACTAAGATTTTCTCCTATACATACATTCTTGATCATTTCCTTTGTTGTGCAGAAGCCTTTTAATTTGATCTTATCCTGTGTATTAATTCTTAGTTGTATTTCCTGAGATTTAGGAGTCTCATTGAGAAAGTGGATTCCTACACCTACATGTTAAAGAATTGACCCTATGTTTTTTTAACAGTTACAAAATTTCTGGCTAGTTTCTAGGTCTTTGATCCACTATGAGTTGACTTTTGTGCAGGATGAAAGATAGGGTTCTACTACCTGTGGATATCTACTTTTCCCAACATTTGTTGAAAAGTCTGTCTTTTCTCCAGGGCTCATTTTTGACACCTTTGTCAAGAATCGGCGGATTGTATCCATGTGAGTTTGTCTTGTATATTTTCATATTTTCTATTGGTCTACATATCTGTTTTATGCCAGATTTGTTACTATTGCTGTATAGTATGATTTGAAGTTGGCATTGTGATGCCATCAGCATGGCTCTTATTGTTCAGAATTGCTTTAGCTATTCTGGGTCATATTCTTCCATATAAGTTTTAGGACCTTTTGTTTTTCTAAATCTGTGAAGAATCTGTAAAGAATTAGTATCTTGATAGGCATTGTCTTGAATTTGTATATTGCTTTTGGTAAAATGGCCATTTTAACATTAATTTTGCCTATCCACAAACATGGGAGGTCTTTCCATCTTCTTCAATTTCTTTCATCAGTGTTCTATAATTTTCATTATAGTAACTTTGTACCCCCTTGGATAGATTGTTCCTAGATATTTAATTTTTTTGGAAGTAATTGTGAATGGAATTTATTTTCTCATTTCTATTTCAGTGGATTGATTATTAGTATATGAAAACCTATTGATTTTTGCTTATTGATTTTGTATCCTGCTACTTTGATTTTTTTTTTTTTTGTGATTGGTACTGGGGTTCCTGGAAACTCTTCTACATCCGGGCTACATTCCCAGACCTTTTATATATATATATATATTTTTTTAATTTGGAATCAGGGTCTCTTAAGCCAGCGAGGCTGGCTTCGAACTTGTGCCATCCTCCTGTCTCCGCATCCCAAGCACGGAGATTATAAGCGTGCGCTATCACACCCGGCTTACTTAGATATTTTTGGTTATCAGATGTAGAGGTTTTCTGGTGGAATTTTTTGGGACTTCTATGTATAAAACAATATTATTTGCAAGTATTGATAATTTGGCTACTTTTTTTATTTGTTTCTCTTTTATTTCATTCTCTTGCTTGACTGCTCTTTCCAAAACTTCAAGTACTATATTGAATAGGAGTGGCAAGAGTGTCCTTGCCTTGTTTCTGATTTTAGAGGAAATGCTCTCAGTCTTTCCACACTTAGTATTATGTTGGCTTTGGGTTTTTCATGTGTAACCTTTATGATGTTGAGGTGAATTCCTTCTATCCCTATTTTTCATTATTTTTTCTTTTTGTGTGGGTCTGGGGATGGAACCTAGGGGCATACGACCTCTGAACTACACCCCCTGCACTATTTTTTATTCTTTATTTTTTGAAACAGGGTCTCAATAAGTTGTAGAGGATCTCACTAAGTGGTTGAGGCTGTCTGTGAACTGCGATCCTGCGGTCTCAGCCTCCCAAATGCTGGGATTACAAGCATGCACCACCATGCCCTGCTCACTATGTTTTTAACATGAATGGGTGCTAGACTTTATCAAAGGTTTTTTTCTACATCTAATGAGATGATCTTATGCTTTTTGTTATACTTTTACTTATGTTATGAGTTATGCTTATTAATTTGTAAATGTTGAAACATTCTTGTGTCTCTGAATTGAGACCAACTTGATCATAATGTACAATCTTCCGAATGTGTTTTTGAATATGGATTGGTAATTTTTTTTCTTGAGGATTTTTGTATCTATGTTTATCAGGGATATTGGTCAATAGTTATCTTTCCTTGATGTGTCCTTATATGGTTTTGGTATAGGGGTGATACTGACTTCATAGAATTAATTTGAGAGTGTTGTTGCCCATTTTATTTCTTGCAGTAATTTGAGAAACATTGGCAAAGTCTGGTAGATTTCAGCTGGGAATCAATCTGGCCCTGGGCTTTTATTTGTTTTATTTATTGGTTTTTTTTTTTTTTTTTTTTTAGGTTTTGATTCTGGGGACTGAACCCAGGGACATTTTATCTCTGAGCAACACCTCCAGCCCTTTTTATTTTTTATTTTGAAACAGGATCTTGCTAAATGCTGGGGCTGGCCTCAAACTTGAGAGCCTTCTGTCTCAGCTTCCTAAGTATTGGGATCAAAGGCATACCACCCCATTTTGGAAGGCTTTTTTTTTAAAAAAAATTACTATCCAGTCTCATTGCTTGCTATTGTCCTGTTTAAGTTTTCTGTATCTGCTCGTTTCAATTTTGATAGATTGTATGTGTCTAGAAGTTTGTCCACTTCGTGTATATTTTCCAGTTTACTGGTATATAAGTTTTTGAATTCATCCCTAATGATCTTCTGGATTTCTGAGCTGGCTGTGGTGGTATCTCTTTTTTTGTCTCTAATTTTATTAATTTGGGTTTTATTTCCCTTCCTTTTGGTTAGATTAGCTAAAGATCTATCAATCTTGTTTATCTGTTCAGAGAAACAGCTGTTTCATTGATTCTTTGTGTTATTTTTTGTTTTCTATTTCATTAATTTCAAGTTCTTGTCTTAATCATATTTTCTTTCTACTGGTTTTGAAAATGGTTTGTTCTTATTTTTCTAGAACCTTGGGATGCATTATTAGTTTGTTTATTTGGAATCTGATATTTTTGTGTAAGCATTCATAGCTATAAATTTCCTTTCAGAACTATCTTCACGGTGTTCCGGAGATCCTGGCATGTTATCTCTCTATTCTCAATCTCAATTGATTTAGGAACTTTTAAATTTCTCCTATAATTTCCTCTCTGATTTCCTAATCATTCAAAAGTATATTGTTCAATTTCCATGTGTTTGTATAACTTATATAATTTTTCTTACTGTTGATTTCTAATATTATTCCTTTATGATCCGATAAGATGCAGGGAATTATATAGTTGGTTTTTTTTTTGTTTTTTTTTTTGGTGGTACTGGGGCTCCTGGAAACCCTCATACCTCCGGGCTTCACTCCCAGACCTATTTTATATTTTTATTTGGAAGCAGGGTCTCTTAAGCCAGCAAAGCTGGCTTTGAACCTGCATGATCCTCCTGTCTCTGCCTCCTAAGCGCAGGGATTATAAGCGTGTGCCACCATGCCTGGCTAGGTTTGATCTCTTAATGCTGTCTCATGTTTCTTGAATATTCTGATTATGATATTATGATATTATTTTCTTTATTGCTGACTGAGTGTTCAAGGTCATATAACCTGTCTTTAAGGTCGAATATTTGTCTTCTACATGGTCTAATATATTAGTGATGCTTTTGACTGAAATTTTTATTTTATTTATTGACTTTCTTCCTTCCTTCCTTCCTTCCTTTCTCTCTTTCTTTCTTTCTTTCTCATTCAGTTGATATTTTAATCTTCCTTTCTTTCATATACTGGGAATTGAACCTAGGGATGTTTTACCTCTGATCTACACCACACCCTATTTTATTTGTTATTTTGAGGCAGGGTCTCACTAACTTGCTGAGGGCCTTGCTAAATTGCTAAGGCTGGTCTCAAACCTGCAATCATCTTATCTCAGCCTCCCAAGTACTTAGATTACAGCATGCATCACCATACTTGGCTGAGTCTTATGTTTTCAAGATTTCTGTTTGGGTCTTTTTTAGGATCTCTATCTTTATTGAAATGCTCTTTTACTTTCTGTATTTTTTTAGTTCATTCCTTAGATGATATTTTAGTTGATCATTCAGTTGATATTTTGGTTGATTATTTTAATAATCAATATAAAAATTCTTTGGGATATCATGCACAACAATATATATAGGTTCAGTTATTGGTGGTTATAGGTTTTTGGAGGTTAATTATGATGTTTCCTCATGTTTTGTGGGGCCCTGTTTTTACCCATTTATTAAGATGGAATCCTCTTTCTCTTTTATGTGGGAAAGCTTTAGTGAGTGGTTATCTCCAATAAGTCCTGGGCTTGGGGTATAACTTAGCACCACTCTGTCTAGTCAGTGTACTTGGAGTAAGAAAAGCTGCTTTGAGAGGAGAAAGTACCTGCAATAACAGTGGTAATTTAAAAGAAAATAATAAATCAACATATACTTAAAAATACTGCTATTATTCTTCACAACTCTACTAACTAATGAGAAAAATATATGGCGGATAATATAGAATAGATGAAAAAGTTAAATATTAATGATAGTATACTTAATATTCTTTGATCACCTGTTCTCTCATTTCTTTGGTTCCAACTGTGGAGGATTTGAGATCTGTAGCCCCCTCCTCTCCTTTCCACTGTCTTGGATTTCCTTGAATAAATATATTTAAAACAACATTGGTACAGTTGGTACTTACTAGTTTCTATGAACTCGGAATGTCTCTTAACCTCTCAGAAGTTTTTTTTGGGGGGTACTGGGAATGGAACCCAGGGGTATTCTACCTCTGAGCTATATCTTCAGCCCTATTTTATTCTTTTTTTAAAAAATTTTTAATTTTTTATTGGTGCACTGTATTCATACATCATAATGGTACAAAGAAAATACTTTTGTAGACATACATGCACACATTGCCCAGTTAGCCCCTACCTGACCCCCACCCTGTTCCCTCCCCATCCCTCCTTCCCATGCTTGGCTTAGTGGTTGACATCTAGTTTTATAGCAATTTATCCAATATTAACGATGATAATCTCACATAACAGTTTCATTTGTCTGATACCAAGCTTTTGATGACTTAAAGATAACATTTCAATATTTATTTTTGCTTTCTTTCTTACCAGAGAATATTTTTTTCTTTTTTTTAGGTGAAACTATCATACATTTATTTATTTATTTATTTATTTATTTATTTATTTATCAGAAAAAATCTATCCTGATATGGAATATGGACTCTAGATACCCAAAACAATCTCGAAGAAGAACAAAGCTAGAAGATGTATATTTTCTGATTTCAAACCATATAAAGCTACAATAATTGAAACAGTGTAGTACTGTTCTAAAGGCAGATATATAAACCATTGGAGTTAAATAAAAGCCTAGAGATAAATTCTTCCCTATATTGTCAAGTTATTTTTGACAAGGTTTCCACGAATATTTGGTGGAGGAAATACTAATCTTTTAACTAAATATTGTTGAAAAATAATAATTACATGAAAAAGAATACAATTGGACCCTTACCTAACACCATATACAAATATTAACTCAAAATAGATAAAAGACCTAAATATAAATCTTAAGACTATAAACTTTTAGAAGAAAATCTGGGTCATAAAACCTCACAACATTGAAATTGACAGTAATTTCTTGGATATAATTTCAATGGCACAGGCAACAGAAGGGTAAACAAACTCCCTAAAAAATAAAAAAATATTGTATATCCAAAGACAATGTAAACAGAGTTAAAAGTTACTGATAGAATGGGATAAAATATTTCCAAATGCTATATCTGAAGGTATATTAATATTCCAACTAGAAATCCTAAAAATTAGCAACAATAAAAGCAAACAATACAATTTAGATAGGTAAAAGACTAACATAAATAATGAATCTCCACAGATAACCAATCTTAGTTGTCTGTTGGATGGAAAATCTTGTTTCTCTGGTTCTGGTGTGTGTTACCTATTTCTTCTTTGTAGTTAATCTCTTTGAGTATTTTTTCTAGCGCTGGTTTTGAAGACATAAATTCCTTCAGTTTCTGTTTGTCATGGAAGCTTCTTATTTCTCCATCTAATTTGATAGATAGTTGTGCTGGGTAGGAAATTTTGGGCTGGAAGTTGTTTTCTTTCAGAGTTTGGAATATGTTACTCCAAGCCCTTCTGGCTCTCATGACTTGGTTTGGGAAGTCTGAAGTGATTCTAATTGGTTTGCCTCTGAATGTCACTTGGCCCTTTGTTTTTGTTGCCTTTAAGATTCTCTGCTTGGCTTCCACATTGGTCATTTTGACAATTATGTGGCATGGGGATCCTCTTCTCTGATCCTGTCTAAAGGGAGTTCTATAAGTTTCCTGGACCTGTGTATCAACCTCTTGCTCTATGTTTAGAAAATTTTCTGCTATTACTTCCTTGAAGAGATTGTTGATCCCTTTGGTTTCACCTTCTTTTCCCTCCTCTATTCCAATTATTCTTAGGTTAGCTTTCTTAAAATGGGCCCATATTTCTTCAATGTCAGATTCCTGCTGTCGGATTTTTTTTTTCTAAATTAGGAACTATGCATTCATTTTTTGAATGATCATCTTCTAAGAGCGAGATTCTGTTCTCCATGTGGTCTAATCGGTTGTTTGTACTTTGAATTGAGGCCTTTACTTCATTAATTGCATCCTTTATCTCTTTTTGGCTCTCTCTGAATTCTTTTAGAAACACCTCTATTATTTCTACAGTTATTTTCCTGATTTGATCTTCTAGAAATCTCCGATTTTCTGTTTTATCGGGTTCTGATGTTGTGGGGTTGTGGGCATTCATTGCTCCAGTGTTATTCCTCTTTCCCATGATTTCGGAAGTTTGTGCCTTCTCTGTGTTCTTCCCTTGGGTCACTACAACTTCACTTAAGGTGCTCTGGATCTCGAGTCTGTGGTATCTCAGTCCCCACTACTCCTTTACTGGGTTGTATCACAGAATCTCAGACCCTGGGAGTCAATCGAGGCTGCTTTAGACCATGGGGTGTGCCAGGTTGCACGTTCTCCTATGGTGTGATATCTCTGCCACCACCACTCCCCCACTGGGTCAAGTCCTTGGGAGTACAGTACTGGGATTTCTCCTCTAGGGGCCACAATTTGACTCACTGTTGTTGAGTGCACAGATGGAGCTGTCGTGGACTTGGTGAATTCACTGCTGCTGCCGCCGGTGGCAATATGGTGCTGCTGCCATGCCCTCGGCTGTGAGGCTGGAGTATTTCTTTTCTGTCTTTGAGCTCCGCTCTGAGTCCCTGCATGGTGTGCCGAGCCCAGCCTCTGGGAGCTTTAGATGCTCCCTGCGCTGAGAAATCTGCCGAATTCCTCCCGGCTGATCCACAGCTGCTCACCTCAGCGCGCTGTCCGCCACTCCTCTCTAGAGCCTGGTGGGCTGTTGAGTGTGTTGGTCTGGTGCTGTCCGGTGAAGTTGCCACTGCCGCCTGCAGTAAGGCGCTGCTGTTGCATCCTCGGCCGTGAGGCCGTCATATCTCCTCTCTGTCTCTGAGCTCCGTTATGAGTCCCCCTCCTCTCTGGGGCCTGGTGCTGCAAGGGAAAATGGTGCCCACCGCTTCGCGTCGCGGCTCCGGCTCCAGCACTGTAGTCTGATTTCTTTCTGGTGTCTCGTTTTTCCAGCCCTCTTTTTCTCTGTTCCTTGTAATTACATTTTTTGTTTCTCTGCTGATGGTGTTTTCTGGCTATGAAAGGCGCTGATTTTGTGGTAATAGAGATTGGTTGTTAGTGGGGCTTGTAAGCTCCGCTTTTCTCTGTCGCCATCTTTCCGGAAGTCCCTGTTTTATTCTTTATTTTGGAACAAGTTCTCACTAAGAGGCTCACAGGTTGCTGAGGCTGGCTGTGAACCTGCAATCTTCCTGTTTTAGCTTCCTACGTACTGGGATTACAAGCATGTGCCACCACGCCTGGCAACCTCTCAGTCTTCACTGCACAAAATTTAGAAAACATAGAAAGTCTAGATAAGGGAACTGAAATCACCCATAACTCTAGGACTCAAAGAAAATAATGATTAATGTTTTGATGTATTTCCCCATTTCCATGCTATGCATTTCATTTAAATATTTTATTTTATACAATTGGGCATTCTCTTTCTCTTTTCTTTTCTTTTCTTTTTTTGGGTACACTCCCAGACCTATTTTATATTTTTATATGGAAATAGCGTCTCTTAAGCCAGCGAGGCTGGCTTCGAACCTGCGTGATCCTCCTGTCTCCGCCGCCCAAGCGTGGGGATTACAAGTGTGCGCCATCACGCCTGGTGGGCATTCTCTTTTTCAACCACTTTCATATTGCAATCATTTTGCTGTGCCTTTAAAATGATTTGAAAACAGTTTTTAATGGCTGTGCAATATCCCACCCTTGGGATTAAACATTTTTACTTGATCTGCATCATGAATAATGTTGCAATTCTTTTTTCTTTTTCTGTATTTCAGCTGTTTCCTTAGATTATATTCCCAGAAGAGGAATTGCTGGGTCAGCTTCTGGGGCTTAAATATTCCCCAATTGTTTTCCAAAGCAGTGGTACTAATTTATATTCCCCTCATCAGAGAGGGAATAATCTTTTTTTTTTTTTATCTTAGAACCTATATTGGCCAAATTAAGAACTCTGTTTTAACTTAGAAACCAGCATTTTCACATGTACACTTGGATGTCTGTTTGTTGCCTGTTGATTTAGATGAAGAAAACCAAATTTGGAGTGTTAACTAAAAAAATTTGGTGTCAATCCAACTTCTAAAATTTTTCTAGTGGATGTTGGCCAGCCTGACCAAAAATGATAGTCATGCTTTTAAAATGTGCCAGTCTTTTAAAAATGTAAATGTATTGCAATGAAATGTGGGCCATGAACATATTGAGTGAAAGTTACAGTGACACATGATTGATCCCGCAGCAGTATTGGCTGGGGTATTCATTACCCTATTTATTAAATTTTTTGGTGGTGATGGATCTCAAACCCAGGACCTTGTGTATGCTTGGTACTCACTCCATCACTGAGCTTTACTACCAGCTCTGCTTCCCTGATTTGCTTTTCACTGGAGACATGCAGTGCTTCTCTTCTATTGGAGGTGTTGATAGGGTGGGAAAGGAGAAGCAGGAGTATGAGGGACAAAATCTAAGAATGCACCTTTCATTGATTCAAAACTTAAAACAACAGCAGTACCTTTTATTGCTTTATCTTTTTATTTTTAAATTTTTTTTATTTTTTGATGGTACTGGGGTTCCTGGAAGCCCTTCTACCTCCGGGCTACACTCCCAGACCTATTTTTACATTTTTATTTGGAAACAGGGTCTCCTAAGCCAGTGCGCGCGGATCCTCCTGTCTCTGCCTCCCAAGCGCGGGGATTACAAGCGTGCACCACCACGCCTGGCTTGCTTTATCTTTATTACATTCTCTTTATTACAAAAGGAATGTATGTTCAATGTAGGTAATTTTAAAAAATTAAATTAAAAAAAATTTAGCTGGGTGTGGTGGTGCATGCTTGTAATCCCTGTGCTTGGGAGGCGGAGACAGGAGGATGGCTCCAGTTCGAAGCCAGGTTTGCTGGCTTAAGAGACCCTCTTTCCAAATAAAATATAAAATAGGTCCGGGAGTGTAGCCTGGAGGTAGAAGGGTTTCCAGGAACCCCAGTACCACCAAAAAAAAAAAAAAAAAAAAAAATTAAATGAGTATTACTTATCAGTTGTCCTGTATATGTATGTATGTATGTATGTATGTATGTATGTATGTATATGTGTGTGTGTGTGTGTGTGTGTGTGTGTGTGTGTGTATATATGTATATAGTGTGTGTGTGTGTGTGTGTGTGTGTGTGTGTGTGTGCACCAGGATTGAGCCCAGGGCATTCCATGTCTGAGCTACATTCCAAGCCCTTTTAATTTATTTTTTCTCTTTATATATAAAATAAAATAAATTTATTTATTTTTCTTTCAAAACAGGGTCTCACTAAGTTGCTGAGGTTGGCCTTGAACCTACAATCTCTTGTCTCAGTCTCCCAAGTACTGGGATCACAAGCATATATACTTTCCTTTTTTCTTCTTTACTTTTACTCCCCTAAAACTGAACAGACCATAAATACCTTTCCATGTTATTTAATAGTCTTCTAAACATCCTTTTAAATGTCTGCCCAGAATTCTATATATGGAAATACTATTTTTACTTAAGTCATCCTTTACTATGTGACACTTCTGCATCATGTGTTTTATATTATCGTCAGTAATACTTTTTATCTACTCTACTCTACTCTGGCGTTTAGAGTTAGCAGCCTTATTTGGGAGCAGTTCAGAGAGAGAGAGAGGGAGAATGACTCAGTCTTGGGAGGTCTCAGCTGACCGACTGCAATGGATCATTGTGCCTGTACTTTCCACTTCTTTCCTCTCTGACTGGCTGCCTCCCTTCTTTCACAGGTCTATAACAAAGGAAAGTACAGGGCTCTAAATATCCCCCCAAGCCCCATCTCTGTTGCTCTCCATCTCAGGAGCCCAAAGAGCCTGAGGCTGAGCTCATCTCTACCATCATGCCTCCTGTTCTTGTCTGTTTAAAGTAACCAGGGAAGCCGGGCATGGTGGCACACGCTTGTTATCCCATTACTTGGGAGGCTGAGACAGGAGGATCTCACAAGTTCGAAGCCAGACTTAGCTACTTAGTGAGGCTCTCAGCAACTTAGTAAAACCCTGTTTCCAAATTTAAAAAAGTATAAAATAGGTCTGGGAGCATAGCCTGGAGGTAGAAAGCCCCTGGATTCCACCCCTATTACCACTAATAATAATAATAATAATAATAATAATAATAATAATAGTAATAATAATAATAAACAATAACAACAACAATAATGTAACCAGGGACACAGTTGAACAATAAAATAGAGTACTGTGAAGCTGGGCGTGGTGGCGCACGCTTGTAATCCCCACGCTTGGGAGGCGGAGACTGGAGGATTGCACAGGTTCGAAGCCAGCCTCACTGGCTTAAGAGACCCTGTTTCCAAATAAAAATATAAA
Organism: Muscardinus avellanarius; assembly: GCF_963383645.1. NCBI lineage: Eukaryota > Metazoa > Chordata > Mammalia > Rodentia > Gliridae > Muscardinus > Muscardinus avellanarius. The sequence goes on along the minus strand of NC_137787.1, from coordinate 98,872,227 downwards.
ATAGGTCTGGGAGTGTAGCCTGGAGGTAGAAGGGTTTCCAGGAATCCCAGTACCACCACCACACACACAAACACACAAAATAGTACTGTGAAGATTAGAATAAGAAATGTCAGTAGTCTACTCCATCACCCCCACCAACCTGCTAATTAACTATCACTCCCCAGAAGCAGCCACTTATTTTTTTTTCACTTTTTCTTAAGCTTTCTCCTTATTTCTATAAAACAGTCTATGCTACAGTTTTCTGAATTATATTTTATATATTGTTTTTCTCTTATAGATTTAGAGAGTGTTCTACTATCTTAAAAAATCTCCACTCCTTCCTCTCTGTAGGGCTCCAGCTTGACCTGACTGCAGCCAGCTTGAATTGTAGTCATCACGAGCGTCCCTGCATAGTTTTCCAGCATACTCTAAGTAAACAAAACCATGAGAGTGGTACATGGAACTTTATAGCGGGACCCTGGCATTGTCAGCGCCAGTATTTTGCCTGACATCTTCCAAGTTCACCTGAGACAAACAAGGTATATTCTGGGTTGAATGAAGTCACTAATGTTCGGATCACTTATAAGCCCCTTTCTCCTGACCCAAATGGTGGGACTCACAAGACCACGCTTCTGTCAGTAAGCCCCCCAAAATTACATTTGTGCAGTCTTCAATCTGGCTCTTCCTTCTTTAATCTCACAGCATTTGGGCCCATTTCTCACTCAATGGGACCAGGTTTTTCCAGAACAACCTTCTTATATGTTGTTGATAGGGTTATGTTGCCATTTTAGTTAGACGAGTTTAATAGCTACACCATGACGACTGTATAAGCATTGTTTGCATCATTGTGCTATACCAATACACAAAGAGTGTACTACAATTACAAATTTTATTTGTGGGTGTGAAATGTTGTATTTACCCTTTTTCTAAATGTTGTATAATTGGCCCCTTTTTTTCATTTGCATTTATTGCTGGCACTAATACATCCCTGAAGTCTCTATGAGAATTCTAATATACCTCTCAACATTGTTGAAGCCATTGGATCAATTATCAGTCTTCCTCCACCCTTTGTGGGAAGCATTTGATTCTAGAACTCTCTATGTATCTATTTTCTCTTGGAATTTCTCTTCATCATTATATTTAGGATTCTATGCTTTTTCTCCTAAAGATCTTGTCTTAGTCAATTCAGGTTACTGTAAAATACTATCTCAGGCTGAGTTATTTATTAATTAATTAATTTATTATTTATTAATTAATTTATTTTTTCATGTCTGGGTATGGAACCCAGGGGCATTCGACCTCCCAACTACAGCCCCTGCCCTATTTTTATTCTTTATTTTGAAACCAGGTCTCACTGAGTTGCAGAGGGCCTCACTAAGTAGCTGAGGCTGTCCGCAAACCATGATCCTCCCATCTCAGCCTCCCAAATGCTGGGATTACAAGCGTGCGCCACCATGCCTGGCTCCCAATCCTTTTTTTTTTTTTTTTTTGTGGGTCTGGAGATGGAGCCCAGAGACATTTAACCTCCGAGCTACACCCCATGCTCTATTTTTTATTCTTTATTTTGAAACTGGGTCTCACTGAGTTGCAGAGGGCCTCACTAAGTAGCTGAGGCTGTTTGTGAGCCGAGATCCTCGGTCTCAGCCTCCCGCATGCTGGGATTACAAGCGTGCGCCACCACGCCTGGCTCCCAAGCCTCTTTTGTAAGGATCTTAATCCCATTCACAAGGTCTCTACCCTTCTGACCTAGTCACCTTTCAAAGGCCATACTTCTTTGTACCAACACAATGAGGATTTGGTTTCAACATACAAATTTTGGAGGGACACAAACAGACCATAGCATGTCCCTTATCTTTCTCTTTCTTGGTTTATTCCAGTGGTGTGTTGGTAAGTGTTTAAGAACCATCTGGGGTCGGGGGAGGGATGAGAATAAGAAGTCTTAGTCTGTACTTTTTTCTGATCTCTGTGGCGTCAATATTCCTGCCTCGGCTGATTCTAAGTAACCAGCATGACACCACTATGCTCAGAACTGGGAAGAGATGCTCTTGTATGAGCCAGCTATATATAGCACACCAATGGGTTGCTTCCTTATTTTGGTGAAACAGGTCTTTTAATAGCTTCCTGAGAAAGGATATATGGGAGGTAATTGTTTTGAAAATTTCCAGTTTTTGAAATACCTTTTCTTTGAACTCTCACTCAATTGACTTTGTCTTGATATTGAAATCTAAGTGGGAAATAGTTTTTACTCAGAACTTTGGGGGTACTAAATAATAATAATAATAATAATAATAATAATAATAATAATTATTATTATTATTATTATTATTATTCTTTCAGTTTCTAGTGTTGTTGGTCAGAACTCCAGGGCCATCCTGGGCCTTTTTCTATGTTTTCTGTTTCTAGAAGCCTTTAGAATCTCCTTGTCTGTAATGACATTAGGTTTTATGATGGTGGATTATCCCTCACTTGTTCTATATCAGCAGATTCTTTTCATTCAGGAAGCTCATCCCTTTCAGTTCTTTGAGACTTTGTTTTCTTTAATGATTTCCTCTTTTCTATTCTCTTTCTTCTCTTAGAATGCCTGTATTTTTGGATATTAAAGCTCTCTCTCTTTTTTTTTTTTTTTGGTGGTACTGGGGTTCCTGGAAACCCTTCTACCTCCAGGCTACACTCCCAGACCTATTTTATACTTTTTATTTGGATACAGGGTCTCTTAAGCCAGCGAGACTGGCTACGAACCTGCGCCATCCTCCTGTCTCTGCCTCTCAAGTGTGGGGATTACAAGCGTGCGCCATCACGCCTGGTCAGAGCTCTTGTTTTGATTCCCTTTATTTTTCTATAATTGTTCTTCTTCTTCCTCTTCTACCACTTCTTTCTCTTGATTGCCTGGAGCTTTTTTCCAACCATATTCTAGCCCTTCTGTGAAACATTAGATGCTCCTGTTAGGAGATAATACCTTGGGTTTGGGCCACACCATCTCTGTCTCCTCTGAGTGTCTGCCTGGCATGATGCTTGACTTGATGGAGCACTAGAAACAGTGAGACGTTTTGATCCAGGTAGGCTGGTTTTTTTTTTTTTGGGTGGGGTTTCCTGGAAACCCTTCTACCTCCAGGCTACACTCCCAGACCTATTTTATACTTTTTATTTGGAAACAGGGTCTCTTAAGCCAGCGAGGCTGGCTATGAACCTGTGCCATCCTCCTGTCTCTGCCTCCCAAGTGTGGGGATTACAAGCGTGCGCCACCGTGCCCGGCCTGGTAGGCTGGTTTTGAATTGTGGATCACTGACAAATTATTTAACTTCTCTCTTCTTCAGTTTTCTTGCTCAGAGCTGAGGAAAAGTCACCCCATGGGGACAGGTGGGGAAGCCCAAGAGGTATCCCCCCGTTCTTCCATTCTTTCTTCAGCCTACATTCTAAATAGTGCATTTTGATCTTAAAATTGTCCACTTTCATGAGAGACTAATTTGCATTTTATACTATCCAATGTCATAGTTAAACAATTCCATATTGCTTACCAGGGATATTCTGATACTTAATATGATTGCCTTTCAACGATTAACTTAAATTGTCTTTTTCCAAGTACTTTCCATATCTGAGCTCCCTTGACCAGATTAATGACAACAGTAATGGCTAAGATTTATTGATCATTTACCTTGTGCCAGGCCCTGATCGTGGTGTTTAACAAGTATTAATTCATTTAGTTCTCAACAACTCAATGAAGTGGGCAATATTATTACTTCCAATTTCTGTTGTGAGAATAGACACTCCGAAACGCCTGGGTTGCACAGCTGGTAAATGGAGCTTTGGGACTTAAGCCCGGAAATTAACTGTGGATTTTCTGCTACTATGAACTCTTCAAGGGGGGCTTCTGTGTGGATTTCTCACTTGAGGGAAGCCTAAGGTTTGGGGAGATCTTCCTGCTGGGGAAGCTGAGGGTCCCAGGACCCAGCTCTGAAGCTTGGTAAGAATGAAGAATGAGTGGGCCGTAGCAACCTCAACTCATGAAGGAGGAAGGTCCTCGGGACTGCACATCCTTTATAGCGGTACCCCAAAGCAGCCCAGACAGGCCTGGCCAACAGTGGGGACTGTCCTGGGCCAGCAATCTCCACCACTAACATGCAATTTCACCTCAGCAGCCATGCTCAACTCCCAGCAGGCCTTGTTTAAACAGGCGGCTAGTAACAGCTGGGGTTGGCTCAGCGGAGCGTGCGGGAGGCCAAGGATGCTCCGAGTGCAGGTGCCTGTCTCTGAATGTGCAATCATGCAAATCCGAGGACTCAGACTGACGTGAATTGAAAGCCTGGTGTTCACTTCCAATAAACGCAACTGTCTATTGCCAGAGCAACCCAGCCTGGCAGTCCTCAACTCATCAATTCAAATGAGCATTGCTGGTGATAGAGAAAAGAAATGTGCGGTGAATCCCAATCAGAGCTGGCCGTCTTTAGAGCAGGCTGCATCCGAGAAAGGCTTTGGAAGGGCAGGCACCTTTTGGAAGGTGGGGAAGGTAGATAATCCTCCTAGGACCTGGCCAGGACATAGGAGGTGTTGCAGGAGGCGGCAGTGAAGGAAATCACACCATCTGGTCATAGGATCTTGAAGATCTCCTGATGCTTCCTCCATTTTTTACAGAGGAGCTAATTGAAAGCTCGAGAAGGTGAGGGATTTTCCCAAGGACACCCAGCTCAGCAGTGAACTGCTCCTCCTGAGTCTTGGTTTCCTTTTAGCCAATCCACCCACCAGGCTGACTTTCTAGCTCATTGCTTTGAGCACTAGGTCACAAGTGAGCATTCCTACTAAACTCTTATTCAAAGTCACACTGGGAGACGAGTGATAGCAAACCAGGTGTAGTGTGAAGAACCACAAAGGCTGCTTGAAGAGGAGAAAAAGGGAAATTGAGCCAAGTTGTAGCACACATGTCTGGGCATGTCAGGGGAACAGAGTGGCTTTCAAGTCACGACGTGTCAGCCTCTCTTCTGAGCCTCTGGTCCCGTGGGCTCTCAAGCAGTCTTCAGTCTGGACTTTAACTATGAAAACCTTGTGTGGACTCTGTGGTTGCCCATAACAGAAAATGACTCGAGGTAAAGAAAACAAACAACAACAACAAAGCAAAATGTGTACCCTCTTCTTATCAGCAGAGTTACAGTCTCTTCTTTAGTGCATTTGGTGGACTGTGACAGCCAATCCTCCTGGATGCCCTGTTACACAGCACTTCCACAGCCCCCACTGCCCCTCGCTGCCCTGGCCCGGCTTCCACGGGCCATGCCAATGCTCTGGAGATGAGTCTCATTGGCCTCCTAACTTGGGGTAAGTGCCAGGATCATTCCATTCAAAAGTCACGGAGGCTGGAGCAAGGGGAGCTAATGAAAAGATATAGGCTTTCTCGTGCTGAGCCACCAATTTGGGTGGTCTTTTGGGCTCAAATTCTAGGCTGCTGTGTGTGGAAGCTTCCACACCAGGCCTCTAAGACCAGAAAACCAGCAGGGAGGTTGTTCTGACATCAAATGGTGATTACTAATTAACATTTTTTCACCCCATCCCTGATGTATCACATCAGAGGAGAAATGGTAAAAATTTTGTTGGCCAGACACAAATGCAATTGAGCCCCATAGAAGTGAACATCTCACATTTTAATTAATTAATTAATTAATTTATTTATTTTCGGGCCTGGGGATGGAACCCAGGGGCATTTGACCTCCGAGCTACACCCCCTGCCCTATTTTTTATTCTTTATTTTGAAACCGGGTCTCACTGAGTTGCAGAGGGCCTCACTAAGTAGCTAAGGCTGTCCACGAACCGTGATCCTCCAGGTCTCAGCCTCCCAAATGCTGGGATTACAAGCGTGTGCCACCACGCCCGGCTAACACCTCACATTTTAAAGTTCAAAAACTGGAAAGAATGGATGGGGGCATGGTGAGCATGCATTTTCTATCTTAACCCAGGAAAGCCCACAAATACCTTAAAATTCCAGTTTCAGGTGCAAACCGATTTATAGTCTCTCAATTTCAGGGAGAGACAATCTGATTGGTTCTCCATGGATTAAGTGTCTGTAATTGGTCCAATCACCAGAGGGAGTGTGGCTACCAATATGGCCACTGGGAGTCTAACTTATAAACTGCTTTGTGGTGAGTTAAGCAGACATCTGAGAAAGACCTTCTCCCACTGTCTAATTAAATATTTCGGTTAAATTGCTTTTAAATCACCAGTTGGTATATTTGAATTTAGGAACCTTTAGCCAGCCACCATTCCACTGTGGAGTGGAATCCAGGTCCCTTGAGATGAACAGAGGCAGCCAAGTTCTTGAAACTTTCTCCTTACTACTTAGACTTAAAGGCTTTGGTCTAATCCCTTCAATTTATAGACGAGAAAGCCGAGGTTCATTGAAGAGACATGACCAGCTCATGTCAGCCCACCTGCAGCAGGCACATGATATTAGGGGAGGCTGGAAAGACCACCTCCTGAATCCTTCTCCAGCCATCAGCTCACTATGGAAGCGCTGACTGGATAAATATTGTACCCCTGTGGCAAGATTTGTGGCTCTCGGTGGCCTTCTCATAACAATGCGTAAGGAGGCTTTAATGATCTGCCTACTGGGCATTTCTGAAGCATTCATTTTAGAAAGGCCAAGGTGCTCAGACTATATTTCTGGAGCTAATTTTCCGCTGGACTCTCCAGCCTTGGCAGCAAGAGAGAGTGAGCAAGGAGAATGACTAGGATTGCACCAGCCCTTGATTGTTGTCCTTTTGACCTTGTGCTTCAGCAAGAAGATGGGGTTTGGTGTGACTTTTTACACCTGCTTCAAGATGTTGTTACAGAGGGTATTGAAGGAGGTGGTGAGGGAGCTTGCCATAGCCCCGTGCCTCTGACTGCAAAATACCTTCCTGCAGTTTCTGTGCTCTTGACCCTGAGATCAGACTGCTGCTGGGGGCCGTGGAACACACCATAAAGCTGGGGTGAAGGTGCCAGCAGGCTGATGTGCAGAGAGGGCATTACCACAGCTTTGAGCTCTCTTATCTGATTGTGAGGACACTGAAAGATTAGACAGGAGAAGGTGAAAGATGAGCCAGGAAAAAGAGGCAAAGGGAAGTAGTTATTAAAATAAGAGGTGAAATTTACATACTTTACTTCATGGGAAATAAGTCATATGTTTTGTCCATGTTTGACTGGATTAGGAACACAGAATGAAAGCAAATAGATTTAATGGGGTGGGGATGATTGATGTTGCCTTGTGATACATCAGGAAATGACTTTGTTCGGGAGGAGTGGAGGACTACAAGAGGAAATTGAACTTAATTCTTATCTTCTTATAATGTTTTAATTGCTCAACTTCTTAGTACGCACCTGTAAAACCAGAAAGAGAGGCTTGAGGTTTAGTATGTTGTTTGCAAAGTAACTCAAGATATGTATGTCTTGAATCTGTGATCCAGTTTTATCAAGGACCTGGTTTTTTTTCTAATGATTTATGATTATAAGTGGAGGTCTTCAGTGGTTTTGTGACTCTGATTGAAAGTCACCTGTCAGCCAGGCCTGATGGTGCACGCCTGTAATCCCAGTACTTGGAAGATTGAGACAGGAGGATTACAGGTGAGACCAGTCTAAGCAACTTAGCTAGACTCTTAGTGACCTAGTGAGACCCTGTTTCAAAATAAAAAATAAATAAAAGGGGCTGGGAAAAAGTCTCCTTTCAGTGAAATGAAAGTACATTTTCTATCTACTCCTCAGTCTAGTGATTGTTGGCTTCTGAGGGTCCAGGTGAAGTTTTATCACGACTATGAACTTACAACACAACACCCTTCCTTGGAGCCTTTAGAGTGTTTTTTTTTTAAATTATTTTTGTTGGTGATGGTACTGGGGTTCCTGGAAACCCTTCCACCTCCAGGCTATATTCCCAGACCTATTTTATATTTTTATTTGGAAACAGCATCTCTTAAGCCAGTGAGGCTGGCTTCGAACCTGCGTGATCCTCCTGTCTCCGCCTCCCAAGCGTGGGGATTACAAGTGTGCACCACCACACCGGGCAGTGTTTCTTTTGTACTACTCAGCTTTGTATCTTGTATGGTTGTTTATTATTATGCTAATGTACTGTAGTGGGATCTACATTTTCAGACTGTTCTAATATGAGGACTCTTGGTGGAGAATTAGAATTGTGCCCATCTTACTTTTAATGAGATGTCTCCTCTGCCCCTTGCACACAGCCATCTATCTAGTCTACATGTCTCAGACTCTCTTGCAGCTAGGTGTGGCTGATACCGGAATACGAACAGGGTCTTGTAACGAGAAGCCCACAGTCATTCTTAAAATGAAATGTTCTGAAATGTTCTTTTTCCCTTTTTGTTTTCTAAGATGCTAGAATATAGATGGTACATACCAGCAGGATAATAGAAGAGGGGATTTAAGAGCAGGTTGGCTTTTTGGACTCGAATCACCTATTTATTCTGGACTGCCCATCAGCCTGTTAATGGCAAGTAAGAGAGAGAGAGAGAGAGAGAGAGAGAGAGAGAGAGAGAGAGAGAGAGAGAGAGAGAGAGGAGAGAGAGAGAGAGAGAGAGAAGAGAGAGAGAGAGAGAGAGAGAGAGAGAGAGAGACTGACTTATGTCTTGTTTTAGCTTCTATAGTTTTGGTCTCATTCTAGTAGCTTAACTAACAAATAAGTGGAATGCTTTGTGTTTCTTACCTTCCCTTGATGATACAAGGATTTGCTCCTAGCCTTCAGTGGGGGTGTGGGTGTTCTGTCCTTCCTGCCTCTCAGGAAAGCAAGATTTTCCCCTTATTTAAGCTCTGGAGCTGATGGGTTATGTTTATTAGGAAGGAACAAGAGGTCTGAGGTAAAGGTAGAGGGAAGGAAATGCCTCTGTGGAAAGAAGATTTCATCACTGCTAAAAGGAAAAGGAAGGAAGCACAGGACAGCCCAGGAGCTGGGAGTTAGCCTGGGAAGTTGCTAAGCATGAGGAGGGTCTGCTGTATGGGTACAACTGTGAGCATGGCGCTGGCAAAAGACCAGCAGGAGGAGTATCATTCAAGTGCAGCTAAAACTGAGTCACAGCACTTGGGAGGATCTTAGGTTCCTGCCACTGGAGCCTGGGCTAGGTGTGTGGTGATGCCATCCCTGCCTCAGTTGGGGTCTTGACCCATCACTCCTGCCAGAGTGACATCCACCCATGCACCTAGGTTTTGCTGAGCCCCAAGTAGTTCTTCTGCATCCTCTATCCTAGGATACTGCTGAAATCATGATAAGGCCAGTGTTTGTGCAAGTTTCCCACACATTTTACCTCTGAGGCACACCCTCAGCTCTTTTGTTATTTGTTTTGAAGCAGGGTCTTGCTAGGTTGCTGAGAGTCTTGCTAAGTTGCTGTAATGGTTTGGATATATAACATCCCTGGAGACCTCAGGGAGAATAGGCAGCCATATTGGAGGTAGGGCTTGGTTGAGGATGGGTTTCTGGGCGTGTGGCCTTGGCGTGTATAGTTTCTCTTCTCTCTGCTTATTCTCTTGCTTCTGGCCTTTATGATGTGAAAGCAGAGAACTTACTCTCTCCTTTTCTGCTTCCTTCTGCCATTCCCTGAGGTCTGCAGACTTGGCCTGACATGGACTAAACCTCTGAAATCTCCCAAACTGTGAACAAATAAATCTTCCCTCTTCTAAGTTGTGTGTGGTCAGTTTTTTTTTTTTTTTTTTTTTTTGTTTTTGTTTTTGGTGGTACTGGGGTTCCTGGAAACCCTTCTATCTCCAGGCTACACTCCCAGACCTATTTTATACTTTTATTTGAAAACAGGGTCTTTTAAGCCAGTGAGGCTGGCTTCAAACCTGTGCGATCCTTCTGTCTCCGCCTCCCAAGGCGGGGATTACAAGCATGCGTCACCATGCCTGGCAGGTTTTTGGATTACAGCAGTGACAATGCTGACCAGAATAGTTGTCGAGGGTATCCTCAAACCTGTAATTCTCCTATCTTAGCCTCCCAAGTACTGGGACTACAGGCATGCACCACCATGCCTGGTTTCTGAGGCCTCTTTTATAAGGGCATTAATCCCATCCATGAGGGTTCCAATCTCCTCCCAAAGACTCTATCTCATAATACCCTCATAGGAGGGTTGGAATATCAAGATATTAATTTTATGGGAGATATAAACCTATAGTTGGTAGCCTGCAGAGAGTGAAGAAAGCTGACAGTCCAGTACATATTGCTTGCTAGGAAAAAAGACTGTGTTTTCTGATCACTTTACATGTCTTTCCATGGTACATTCATGCAAACTTAAGAAGACCTCAGAGTTTCCTCCAGAGGTGAGGGACAGGGACTTTTCTTCCACTAACAGAACTGAAAAGCTTATGAACTTCTTTTAAATAAAGGGGAGATTCAAAGAAAATGGACCTCTGCTTCTATAAAGCTACATAACTCACCCCCAAATAATAGTTCCCTCACTGAGATTAACATAAATTCTCTCTTAGATATTGTAGCATATATCTAATGACCTTCTATGTGAGACTTCTTTTGGACAATTTTTTTTAAAGTTTGAAAAGCACTTACAATATAGTAGGGAAAGACAGAGAAATAAGAAAGCAAAACTGGAGATCCTAGGACAGAACTCCATTAGGCTGTGTCAGAAGACAGCCCTTGAAGAGGGAGATAGGCTGGGGAAATTGAATATACTAGAAGCTTTTTGGGAGGAACAAAATTGGAGCCAGAACCTGAAGGATGACTGTGCTTTAAAAAGGCAGAACGGAGATTGTTCAAGTCTGAAGTCCTGACACGTGATGTCCAGAGGCTGGGAATGAGCATCCGTGTGTGGGATGGTGAGGGGACCCATAGAACAGCACCATGTGCCATCACTGCTATCCCCAGCTGTGATAGAAGGAAGCTTCATCTCATGGGGCAACTCTGGTCAGTTGGGAGTGGCTGCCTGGGACTCTGTGCTGAGAGCAGTATTAAGGACACAGTGGTCAGCAGGGAAGAGTGCCGCTATTGACTAGTGATGTCTGCCGTGGGTACAGGAGGGGAGAGGAGTGGCATGTATTTCAAGAAAATGCTGATTTTGCCCTAGGAACTGGTGCAGGTTCCAAAGACCCTTCAATATGGGAAAGTTCCCTTTTCTTCTCTTGCATCAATAATCAATAGATGCTGAGAGTGAAGTCCAAGCTATTACGTTTATTCCTAACAGTGCCAACTCCCTTCTGTTACTTTTTAAGCTATTCAGAGTAGTTAGAATCCTTGTCTCTTCTGCTTGGTGGTAGGAGGATCAGTCTTGTCAATGGGGCACAGATAACTTCAGTTCAAGAGAAGACTCTGAAGAAGGCACTGAAGAGGGGAAGAGAGGAGGGGAAATTCTTCCCGCGGGACAGGCTGATACTCATGTGAGTGTTATTACCTAATTCGTGGCACCAGCCTTGGATTGCTTCATGTCCTAAGCCTTATCTCTCATCAAGGTCGGACGTCTCTTGAGGTCAGGGGCCACACTTCTCTTTATCTCAGGGAGTTGCTATTTGTGTCTCGGTAGTGCTTTGCATGCAGTGGACAATGTACCATTTAGAGTGATAGATGCTTATAAGAAATCTAAGTTGAATTACTTTAAAAAGAGTCCTGCTGATGACTTGTTCGCTCTGAAGTAAAAATAGAATGGGGAGTGAAAAGGGAGGATTATGAAATAAACCTGTGGTCCTTGAGTCAGAGTAGCTGGCAGAATGTAACAAGGTGCCATTTACACTATTCCAATCCTGGGCACAATCCTCCTCAGGGCCAGAGCCTCCTTTGAGTTCATGAGATCTTCCCTGGAAGGTGGAGGAGGTTTGTGCATGGACTAAGGGAAGACTTCCTGAATGGGGCATCTTCATAAATATTTTTCCTTGAGCCTGCACAATGGCATTTTTCTGTTTGCAATAAAGTTGTCCAACTGATATTTTCAAAAGATGGATTTCTGGAAAATTGGAGACCAGAGGTGGGAAAACAGACTCTGATCTTTGATTCATTTTAAAACTGCACATTGGTAGAGAGATCGCATCACTACAGTAACAAAGTAACACAGCACACAGGATAGAAGTGGGGGGCTGAGTCCACATCATGGGGTTCATGATGAAGTAACACAATACAGGAATCAAATAGATCAGATGCATAAAGTATAAAGTGGAAGGTCAGTGTTTTCCAAGGGCAAATGCTTTGTATAATTAGAAAACAGTTTTAGGAACACCTTGGAATCAGATAGGAGGCGACATATACAGAATGTTTATAGGTATCGGTATGTGAGACCTGGACTTTGCAGCTTCTTGAACAACCAATATTGAAATCTTCGGTGAAAGAGCATTATAGCAAATGCGATTAGGAAAATGACTTTACTTTCTGATTTTGCATTATCATTGTCTTCCCAGGAGGTTGGGAGATGACCAGAGGGCTTAAGCAGGGCATCCAGCTATAGGAATTAGAGTGTATGGGGAGAACTCTGGAATGAGCTAATCCTACCTGCTTTGGATCAGAGATGAGAACAGTGAGACACACATGTTGAAGTGACTTGTTGACATTCTCCACTTAGTGGCCAGAGTTGGCTCAGGGCTCAGAGGTCTTCCCGGTTCTGGGCTCTGCCCGCCCCACTTCCCTGACCTCTTGGTGGACAGGAGCCCAGCTGGCGTTGGTTCCTCTGAAATCTAGGAGAGAGCCCTTGCCAATGCTTTGCTCTGAAATGCCATCCTGCTGTACTCCAGTTTCTACACCAGCTATACAACAAAGACAGCACTGGGTGCCTTGTTCCCTTGAAGGAAAGTTAAGCAGGAAACAAGGAGAATGCGCCTAAAATCACAGTCCTGGAATCCCCGCAGGAAGAAGCTTCACAGTGGAGCTGGGTTAGCGTCAGTGGTAGTGTGGAGGCCTCTGGGCAGGTCACGTAACCTCTTTGTGCCTCAGTTTTCTTGTCTGTGAAATGACAGTAGTATCTTTTGGGTTTCAGGTAAGGACCCAGTGAGATAATCACACCCACATTTATAGCCCTTGCACAGGTGCCCAGTACCTAGTACACATAAGGACCCTCGCTGATATTCACGTGAGTATGCTGTTACATCACATGTGGCACTGGTCTCGAATTGCTTCATGCCCCCAAGCCTTATCTCTCTGTCAAGGTTGTGTATTCCTTGAGGTCAGGGACTGTACCTTTCCTTATCTTGAGGAGTTGGAGATACAGGAACTTGGTTATCTATTATCTTATTAGTTGTAATATGTCTTTCCAAGTGGTTTCAGTTGTTGTGCCATGATTATGAGGCAATGAACTATTGAGCTGCTATCTTGTTAAATACAGTAGCTCATTTAATGTCTCCAAGGTTCACAGGAACTAGGTGTTAGAACCACTGGCTTTGGCAGGTGCTGCGGGCACACGTCCCTCCTGCCCAGGTGGCCAGTGTTGCCTTCGTGAAGGCTTCCCACCTCCAGTGCTTGCTGAGCCTCTCATCTCTCATTCCGTGGGGGTTTCTCTTATGCTGTGGAAGTCTTATTAGCCCGAAAATGCAGAAGAGCAAATGCTTCCTTGACCAAAGAGTGACAAGTGCCTCCTGCCTTTCCCAGGCTTAGCATTAAGGTGTGTGCTGCACCAGAACATCTCAAACTTGAATGCGCATAGAAATCATGGTGGGAGGAACCTCATGAAAGTGCAAATTGTGGTTCAAGAGGTCTGGGGTGGAGGCTAGGGTCTTCCTTTGGCCCATGAACCACACTTCCAGTAGGAAGGTTCTACAAGGTTCCTTTTGAAGGTCTGCCAGGGGTTTGATCCACAAATGCCCTCAGTGAGACTTGGCTCCATAGAACCCTCTTTGTTCTATGAGCCCTCCTTCCCTATCTTCCATCTCTCTCTGGCTTCCTAACATCACCTGCTAAATAAACTACTTGTCCCACCCAAGTGGTTGTTCAGACTTGGCTCTTGGGAGCACCCAAGTAAGACACCCCTTTTTACAGATGAGCCCCATCGATTTAGGATGCACAGCTTCTAAGAACTAGGGCTCCAACCTGAGTCTGATCTCTAAGCTTTTTGTACTCTACCTCACTATCTTCCTTGCAGCCCCTGGCTGCTTTGGGTCCAGCTGCGGATAACTGAAAACCCAACTAAGAGTGGCTTAAACACAACAAGAACTCAGTTTTCTTCCTCCCCTCCCTGTTTATCTCCTCTTTTTCCCTCCCCTCCCCTTCTCTTTTCTCCTCTCTTTCCTTCTGCCCCCCTTTTTCTTTAGCTTGCAGTACTGAGAGTCAAACTGTGAGCCCGGCACATGCCAGGCAAGTGGTCCACCACTGAGATATATCCTAGCCCCTCTCATTTTTCTTATGTGAGGAGAAATCCTTAGGTCATCACTACTGTTATTAATTTGGTAACTCAGGAATTTTAGGATAAGAGCTATGAGACTCTTGGCATTTTCTCCCAAAGGCTGCCTCATCTCCAGCTACCATGTTTCTATTTCAGGAAGGAGAATGGGAAAGGTTGCGGGGCTGTGGGGTTTCAATTCAGTTGAGAGTGCCCTCTCCTCCAATGTAGGGATCCCCTTTGAAGCTCTGCCTGAAAACTTCTACAAATATTTCAAAGCCTAAAACTTTCATGTAGCCACTGCAATCTACAAAAAACTTTTGCAAAAGGTATACTTTTCTTGTTGACCGTTCTGTTCCTGTCCCAACATAGTAAACTGTAGCCAGTGATTCCCCAAGGAAGTTCACTGAAGATTTGGAGAGTTATATGTGATTTTTCCCCAAAGCTGACTTTGGTCAAGTGGAAGGTTAGATGGGAAGAGGTGGTGGCTGAGGCAGTAGGTCCCTGCATCCCCAGTGTAGGTGTCTTCCTTCCTGGAACCATACAAGAATGAAATCTGACTCAGGTTTTTTTTTTTTTTTTTTTTGGGAGACATGCCTGGGCTTTAATTCTAGGCCAGGTTGGCTTTATCCGGAGTCTAAACACAGTTTATAGCCTCTGGGACCAATTATTATTTTCCTGAAGACCCCCATCTGGTCAACAGGAGAAATTCATATTCTTCTTATTAACATAACCTTAATCTATTTCTCGCAGACTAATAGCTCTGGCCTTATTATGCCAAGAGGGCATCAGCCCCCTCCCTGCCTGGGTCATGCTTCAGAGCTTTCTAACAGTGACACTGTGAAGGACACAGCACCTGGATCTCTGGTTTCTTCTCCCACTTTCCCCAGTTCTTCTTCCTGTTGTAGTCCCCACCTCAACCAGGCAGGTATTAGATTATTTAAGCAGCATCTTTTCTACTGGCCTGTGAGCATCAGCAGTACTATATATATATTTTTTATCTGTCTAAATACTTGGAGCAGTCAGCTAATTAACTGGGGAAATAACAGTGATATAATCCAGGTTCCTTTTCTTCTGAAACTTAGAGCCCTTTGCTCAAAGTAGGTACTTCAAAATGTTTGCTGAAAGCCAGGCATGGTGGACCATGCTTGTAATCCCCACGCTTGGGAGGCGGAGACAGGAGGATAGCGCAGGTTCAAAGTCAGCCTCGCTGGCTTAAGAGATCCTGTATAATATAACATAGGTCTGGGAGTGTAGCCCGGAGGTAGCAGGGTTTCCAGGAACCCCAGTACCACCAAAAAAAAAAAAAATTGAGTTGTTCAAGGAATGACAAAAATTTAAATATAGATGGATCTTTGAAGATGTTCTCCCTCTGTGCTTTGAGATCAGAGACCTCATCTCTACCACTTAAATTTATTGTGATTTATTGTGTAAATTTAGGCAAATCAGCTTATCTCTTTGTCCTTACTTTCCACACCTATGAAATGGGGCTGCTAATAACACTGTGAGTGTGTTTGGTACTTATGTGTCCTGCACTGTTCTAAGATGTATTAACTAATTTCTTATCATTGAGTTCTTACAAAGTGTAAGTAAATAAATATAAGGAAAATATTTAGTATGTTATCTTGCACATGGCAAGCACGTACATTAGCAATTGTTATAATCCGTTTTCAATTATTGCCCAATATTAATGGTTTGAGGTCTGTTTGTAGCATCCATCTTGTTGTTCTGTTGAAATCTGGGGCAGTTTTGTACTTCTTTAGGCTTTTACCACCTCTGTCCTTTATGTTAAACCACCTAATCTATTCTTCTACTTGTTCAAATTGCATGCTCATTCTGCATCCTGCTCCTCCTCTAAAAAGATTTCCTTCTCTTGGTGGTCATGGTGTCAGAAAAGGTGGTTATTCCAAGCCTTCCAAATCAGTAAGTGCTAAGAGTTGGGTAGGAGGCCACCGTTCTAATACATTGCATTGTTAAAGTGCTTTCATCTACATTTTCTCATTTCAGCCTCCTGGCAGTCCCAGGTGGTTCTCATTGGAATCCCTCTGCTAGGATTGACCAGTGAGTTTCAAAGCCCCTTTCAAGGGCAGGACAATTGCCTTAGACAGTAATGTGGTGGGTTCTTAGTTCAGAACTGGTAACAAACTTAAAAATTGCCTCTGTGTGCTGGGAAGTTGGACTGCGTCAAGAACAATGAGCTTCCTGAAGTTTGGGGAGAGGAGGTTGATATTTCTCATGGAGATCAGTAAATGCTTAGTCAATGGATAAGTGATTAGACGGTGAGAAAGAACTTTAACATTATATTATTTGAATGACCACAACCAAAATTATTCAGATTTTGAAAGTTTAAACTTGTTCAGTTCTCAATGAGTTGCCAATTGTAGTAATCACCAATTTTAGACTTAAGGACTCTCAAATCTCTCTCTTCAGAGAATTGAAGAATTTATGTTGGGGTAGGAAGAGATGGTTTTAAATGAGGGAAATCTTTGGATGAGGTCTTTGAAAATATACACACACTTTTCATTTGCATGTACAAAGGATTTAGAAAGAGTCGCTGACTATGAGACATTGCAATGGGAGGGGAAGGCGAAATAAAGGACACAAATGAAGTCACTGAGCTAAGAACCTCTGCACACTGTGCTTGAAGGCAGGGGATGGGCCTGCTTGTTGTCCATCTTTGGAATTTCTTTGTGCATTGTTTTTCATTTGACCTACTTTCCTAATGGTTCCTAAGGTTGTGTGTGTGTGTGTGTGTGTGTGTGTGTGTGTGTGTGTGTGTGTGTGGTGGAATAGGAAACAGTTCTAGGACATTTTTGAGACTCTCATGACAATCATGCATTCACTCTAAAATATGTCCATATATGGATAACTCTGTCCCCCCACCCCTAAATATGAGGTCTAGACTAAATATCTCCTCTCATCAAACTCCTCAGCAAATGAGATCAATTGTTTTTGTTTATAAATGTTTTTGATGCGTCCATTGTCCTCAGATTTGTCCTCCTTCTGTCCAAATAACTCTGTGCTGTCTTTAGTTTTGCACTTTAGTAGTAACCTCTGACAGTGGCTGGAAAATGGGGATATTATCCTATCTCTAGCTGCTCCATTATCTAGGAATCATCTAGTGATTGTCCATTCTCCACAGAACTTAACATAGGCCTTTGTTCAGTTGTAGCCCAAGAAAGTTGTAGTTAAAGGCTTAAAAGAAGAGGATGAGGTTGACACTGGGAAAGTTTGCCAGGTGGATTTAGAAAGCCACCTGTGTATTTTGGAGGTAAATGGTGGAAAGGAAAGAGGCAAATTATGAAAGGATAGATGGCTGATAATGTCTCTTATTCACATCATTCTTGAAGGGGATGCCTAATCAAAGGTGCTTGAGTTCCACCCAACAGTTCTCTCTCTTTGCCCCCATTTTAATTCTGCTGTGATGATCTACCAGGTTATTTTGCTTATATTGATTCCCAAAGTTCAGCATTTTGGAGCACTAGAAACACTGTATAAAACAAATTCATAACTTTCATTTTGCTGGGTCTGTTGTATTGGTTTCCCCAGATTTTTTTTTTCCTGTTCTGAGCTATTGATTAGTGCCTATGTCACAGGCTCAGAGATTTTGTGTTTCTTGCCACTGGGGGGGGGGGGGAGAAAAGAAAAGTTGTTTGTTGGGGCCTTCCTCAAAGATCTCTGGGGCTACTCCCTGAGTTCACCATTTCATAGTTTGTTTGCTTATCTTTGAAGAAATAACAGAAAGACATATATGACATATCAGTAGACCCCACACACTTGAAATGGAATCTCATTTCTCGTGAAAATAATAATACTAGAATATTCGCTCAAGACTTTCTTCCTCAAACCTTTATTTAGCAAGGACTGTGCCTAGTTTAAGGAAATAAGCTGTTGAAAATTTTCACTGCTAGATTTTATGTAGTTGCTGTATGAAGAAGACTTGGAGAGACTTGCAGATGTTCTATGCTTCTCACCTTCTTCCAGCTGACTTAGGGTCCAGATACTTTTTCTTTTGGTACTAGGGATTGAATCCAGGGGCATTCTACCTTTGAGCTATTCCCTCACCTATCTTTCTTTCTTTCTTTCTTTCTTTCTTTCTTTCTTTCTTTCTTTCTTTCTTTCTTTCTTTCTTTCTTTCTTTCTTTCTTTCTGAAACAGGGTCTTTCTAAGTTGCCAAGGCTGGCCATGAATGGTGATCCTCCTGTCTCAGCTTTCCAATTACTGGGATTACAGGCATGTACCATCAATCCTGGTTGCGATCCCTTTTCATTTATGTACAACATCTAAACTGAAATTATCCCTTTGTGTTAGAGGATCTATTTAGAACCCATACCTCCCACTCTTCGTATCTCAGGAGCATTTTTCAGTTCACTTCCTTGACTCAAAGATGGCTGCTCAGAGTCAGCCATTTTGAATTTCCCTTTGCTGCCATGTAGTAGTAGAGAGACCATATTTCTAGTGCTTTTTACAAGTGCCACCTTAGTACCTAAAATTTTCTCTGAAATGTACCGAGACACCCAGGGTCAGAAATATGAGCTTGGCTTTTTGTTAGGCTTGACCTATTGACCCGGGAGAGCAGCTGGCATGGTTCTTACAGCTGCCCTCAGCTCCGGAGCTCTTTCCCAGAGGAGTTCCTTTGATGGACTTCTCTGGGAGGAGGGCTCCTCCAAACAGATTTCTATCTGAGGCCTTTCTATGCCTGACAGAGAAAACAATGATGAGGGGAAGGCAAACAGAACTGAGGGATTAGTTCACGAGAACAACAATAATGGCAACAACCAGAAAAACAGCTTTGAAATAAAGTGAACCCTTGAACTTTATTATTTCACAATTGGAGCAAAAGATGGAGGACACGGCTCCCTACCTATACGACTAACTCCTCTGGGCTGTGGGCGAGGCCTCTCTTCTAATGGTGATGCTACAGCAAGGGAGAGATGAGCACAGTGAGACGGCTGCCTAGGGCCCGAGGAAGAAACACCTCGTGGATATCAGTGGTCCAGCAATTTGGAATGCTACACCCACCCCCTCTCAGTTTTAGTCAAATGTCACTAAAGCTCTTGCAGATCACAGGATGCTGAGTTGATTTGTTCTCCCTGCCTAGAGAACTCCTCAAAGATAAGGAACTCTTCTTATTTGTCCTGAAATCCCCCGGGCCTGGCTTAATGTAGGTCCCAAGTAAACACTGACTAAAGGCTGCCATTGTATCCTACACCCACCACCATTCCCAGTACCCACCCTCATGCAGTATTAGTTCTCTCCCTCCCCCTGCTTTGCAAGAACTCAGGCTTGCTTTTCTCTTTCTTTCTTTCTTTCTTTCTTTCTTTCTTTCTTTCTTTCTTTCTTTCTTTCTTTCTTCTTTCTTCTTCCTTCACTAGGGGTTGCTTTCTTGTGCATGCTAAGCAAGTGCTCTACTACTGAATTATACCCCCAGTTCTGGGAACTATTTCTGAATGTCTTTGTGTTCCCAGAATTAGAGGAGTTTTTAGGGAGGCCAGCCTTAGTGTTTGCAGTGTAAACATATGGCATAGACTGATGGTACTGATAGCCTTGTCTCTGAAGTGAGTTATGTCACCTCTCTGGGTCTGTTCAATCACCTTTACTGCTGTCAAAGATTCTATAAGAAGTTGGAATTCAGGAAGTGATTTTAGATATCCCTGTGGGGTGAACTGATGAAATAACTAAACATTAGAAGGTCTGGGTTTTTTTTAGTGACTCTTTTAAAGAAATATGAAAGTAATGTATGCTTATGATAAATAGTAATGAGCCTCCAATGTTGGGTTTTCTTATTAGAAATGTTCTGCTGGGGCCATGTTTTTTGTTCCTTGGATTTCCCATTAGACTTAAAAATGGAGCTGACACCCTGTCCATTACTTTCTGGGGAAGCCTTTTCACTGGTACATGCTTTCTGTCAGTCTTCCTGCTATTCCAACTAGGTCCTGAAGTCTCAACTTCCCTCTGCGCTGTAGCTTAAAGATGTTTCTTTCCTTTATAGTTTAGCTTAGGGGAGGCTTAGCCTTTGCCTAGAATTCTGAGGAAGGTGGCTTCAGACAAATGGCAGGGGAGTGGCAGCTCTGCACCCCTCAGCACTACCTGGCAGGAGGGCATGAAGCTACATCCCAAGAACACTTCATTTTGTTTGTTTGTTCTTGGTTTCTAGGGTTCTGAGGGTTATTATCTCATTGTTTCCTGTTGGCTTTCCTTTGGCCTCACATCAATTCTGCCCGATACTTACACCTTCTAGGTCTCTGTTTTGACACACAGTATGTGGTTGGGAACCCCATGATGTCCTGAAAACATTTGCTTGACCTGGCAGGGCTAGCCTTCTATTTTTTAGTGAAACAAAGCTTGCCAGAACACAAGGGCTGGGGACTTTGGACAACAGTGGTGTCAAAGTTTAGATTCTGAATGTCAGTCTTGCTGAGATTTCCTTTCTCCTTCTTGAGAATCCATGCTCTTTGGCTGGTAGCTCAGGGCCAGCTGGTTGTCTGCCTTCACAGTTGTGCATGTAAATGTGAAATTAGCTGTGAAATGTGCTCCTTGGAATGAACCTAGTCCAGGAACCCAACTTTGCAACCACTGTAACTTGTGCGGAAATGTTGTGGGTAGGTTGGGCAGGGATTTGGAAGAATCTTGAATTCAAGTTGTAGAGAGGCCTATTTAAAATGTTAATATTTCCTGTCCTGGAAGGCCAAGCCAGAAGGCTTAGAATACAGCCCATGTTTGTCCTTGAATATCAAACAGGTACTGACACCAATCCCCAAGCTGCCCTGAGACAACATCCAAAGAACTGGCCATTAAATGGGATTGCTTAGGTGGTGTTCCCTGTCTTTTGGAGGAGTCATAGATATCCTTTGGCAAATGGGTGGAAGCCATTTGGTAAATAGTTCAGGTCCCCAACAATATGTATATATCATCAAAATGCTAAACACTTTGCACCAAAGAATTATTTTTATCTCTTCCACTGGACTCAAGTCTCTGGGACCATTAAATCTTGCACACAGAATCAGATCACACAGGTCATTTCCCTGCTCTCCTGCTAGCCATGTTTGTGCGCTCTTAACAGTCTTGGTTAAATCCCAAAGCCAAATGCTTGTCAGATGCAGGAAGCACTGGTCACCCTGCATGGAGGAAAACTTAATATGGCTATAAACATTTTATATGTGTCTTTACTACTGTTATTAAGTCTCACATTACTGTGTACCAGGAGATCCATACTGTGCAGCTGGTTGACAGATGGGCGGAACAGGAACTGGAAGGAACTTAGTGTGTTTGAGAAAGCACCAGCTTTGAAAGCAGACAGATCAGGTCTTGACTCAGCTCTGTTCCATAAGTGACCTGACCTCTTGGAAACCTTCCCTTTCCCATCTTAAAAATGGAATCAACACAATGGAACTCCAGCAAGATGAAGATTCATCAAATCATGTGGCACGTGTCCCACTAGGCTTCGCATTAGTATAGCTAATAGGCTTTAGCTCCTTTACAGGCCCGTTCTTGCTTACTTGAGTTTTACAATTTCATGTTCAAGATTTGGCAATTCAAAGAAGATGCAGTTCTCTCATTAGTGAGGACTCTGGATAATAGGTATGCAGATTGGTAGGCAAAAGACACGGGCCTGTGTGTCCATCCCTAGTTTCTTTCCTGGTGTAATCAGCCCCCTTCTGTCTGGAGGACACAGCTGGTTGTGCTCAAAGGTTTGGCATGACAAGAACTGGTGAAACAACAAATCCATGTGAGTCCTAGGCCTTGACATTGCTGTTTTCATGTGTTCCTCAGCTGGGCTCCAGGTATAAGGTCAGAGTTCAGGAAATCTCCATTTCCAAGCACTCTGCTTCTTCCTGTGGGTTCAGATACAAAAGTTAATGAAAATATAGAAGGGAAAATTAAATTCATGGAATCGACAAAAAGTTTTGAGTGTCTAAGTATTTGTCTGTCTACTATAAGGAATAATAGAAGCTCTCTATATCTAGAAGGATACTAATATATATCACTTATGGAGGGAAAAACCCACTTTTCATCTCCCCAAGGGGATTATTCTTTTCAGTACTCAGGGCCAAACCCGAAGGCTGTGCATGCTAGGTAATCACTGTACCACTGAGCTACACCCCAGCCCCTTCCCACGGAGATGTGATGCTCTTAATCTCTATCCATTTGTTAATCTGTTATCCACCCAATTGTCTATCATCTATCTATCCATCTATTTATCTGCACCTACTAGAGTTAAGGTACTTCAAAGATTAGAAGGTTGTGAGCACTGCAGTTCATATAGAGCCAGGTTAGGATTGGCTTCGTGAGAATGTACACATGGGTGTGTATGTGTGTCTGCGTGCATGTGCACATGTAAACCAGGGAATACACGCTCTGTGAGATAAACTTATCCTATGTGTTTTTTGGTGGCAAATTCTCTTAGCTTCTCAAGCGGAATTGTGTGTGTGTGTGTGTGTGTGTGTGTGTGTGTGTGTGTGTGTGTTACTGGGGATTGAACCCAGGGGTATTCCACCTTTGAGTGACATCCTCTTTTTATTTTTGTTTTGAAATAGGGAGAGTCTCACTACATTGCTGAGGCTGGTCTCAAACTTTCAATCTTCCTGTCTCAGCCTCCTAAGTATAGGGATTATAGTTGTGCACTGCCATGCCCGGCTTCAAGTGGCAATTTTTAAGAAGTACTGCCTTCCTCTTAACATTAGTTTGTTAGTATATAAGGCATTTGGGAATATATATTTAAGTTATAGGGTATTTGTTCTTCACTATTGGTAGGTCCTATGTGGTTAGCATTGATAATGTTTTTTTGTAAAAAATTTTGTCTTTTGTGCCTGGAATTCCAGTGATGATGGATGTTAGCAGTTTATTGCACTTAGTTTTTAGTTGAGTCTTCCTTCTAATATCCTTATTTCTCCAATATCCTTATTCCTATCTTATTCAGACTTTCTACATGTATCTTGTAAAATTATTTATAAAAATCTCTTAGCATCCAGGCAAATGAGAAAAGCAGGATTTAACTTTTAGAAAGTACAGAGAAAATTTAAATGTCTTGATAAAAGAGTTTCTGGAAGAGGCTCTGTCTTTGGTTGGAAACCATTTTGTCCTGGTATAATTGTGGTCAGAAGAAGAGTCCTTACTCTGAGACCAAATATTTTCCATTTATTCTTACCAGGTTGATTCTGACAGATATTTTTTCTCTAGTATCTTTGCAGAAAATCATAAAGGCATAGCTAAGGGGATTATTTAATAACATCTGGAAACATAGACAAGAGAAATGATAAAGAAAAGAAACAGAAGGAGTGCATTAAACAGATCTGGGACATGACATCCCAGGCCCAGCATAGGTGTGGGTCATGGTGGTGCCACCAGCCCAACTGAGGGGAAAGGGATTAGTAAAGCTAAGTCAGGACACAGACCACCCAGGTGGAGATGTTCATTCTTTGTTTTGCAATTTAAAGCACAATAGAAGTCCAAATTAATTTCTCAGGAGAGTATCAATTCTTTTGTGTAAGCGGACAAACAGCGGGTGGGAAGTGTATAAAACCCAATAGCCACGAGCTGATTGTGCACCGAGGTTCACAGAGCAAGGAGGTACCTGCCCTGCTCCACAGCACGTTGACAAGATGCAGAGGTGAAGGCCCAGGAGCCTGGGGGTGGCATCTATTGGAATCTGTTTTTCAGGCCTCACTGATCAAAGTAGCCTGGCTGCATCCTTTTAAGTCATGGATGAGATGGGAGAAGGCCAGAGTTCAGGCTGGGGGGACTCTAGCTGTGTGTCAGGAGTTTCACTGGCCACTTAAGGAATAACAATTCTTCTAGTGCATCACGGGTAGGTGAAGCTGAGGAGGATGTTGTAAATGCAGGCAAGGAGACTCCTGTGAGAATGTTCACGGCATGCTGTTTGTAGTAATAGCACTGGAATGCAATGTCCACCAAGAAAGGACTGGATAAATTAATTGGGGTGGATTAATGCAATGGAATAATAGATAGTGAACAACAGAATAAACTACAGCTGCAAGTATCAGGGTGGTGGATTTCCAATGCACAATATTAAGCAAGAGCAAATGGAAGAAGATATTTGTATAAAACTATGAATATAAAGCATAGCAGGTATAAACCAGTGCTGCACAGTATGTATTTAGTTGTGCTTGAAATATGCAAACCAAGTAAAGATATTTTAAAACTTGTGACAATAATAAAAGTTGAATTCAGTTTAGTGGTTATCTTTGGGAAGATAGGGAGGGGGATGCAAGCAGGAAGGGTGGACACATGAGATGTCAATTGAATCGTTTTATCTTTTAAGGTGGGCCATAGATGCATAGGTTTTTTGCTCTATTACTCTGTGGCTTTTTTGATCAGTCTGACATATTTCACAAGAACTCATCCACCCTCTGCTATCTACACAGTCTGTATTGAAAATCAAGAGGGAAGCTTTGCTCAGGAAGGAAAATGGGTATTGGAGTGTTACAAAGAGAGACAAAGTGATGTGGTGTTTTGCAAGAGTGGCTGCTTAATCTGTATTTGCTGAAATTAATGAAGGCTGGAGAGAAAAGCAAACGGACTTGGAAGGAAATAGAGAAGGCGAGTGTGATGAAAGGGGTCTGGGGAGAAGAAAGCTGTGAGCCAGTGATGTGTGGAAAATAACAGCACATGTACTGAAGCCTGTACTGAAGCCACGCGGGGGCCCAGGGAGTTGAAAGGGTGCAGAGCAGTGCTGCTGTGAGAACCAGCCCAGCGCTCCTCGTCCTCTGTCTTATGCTCCCCAGGGTGGAAAGCGATTTCACTGTGTGGGGGAATTTCTGCTGTCAGAAGGTCATCCTCTAGGAGCTGCCCATCATAATGCCTTAAGTAGGTTCTTGAAAAACTATTCCTGCAAAGAGAAAGAGAGAAAGCACAAGTATTTGAGTTCTTCCCTTGATACACAAAGGCATCAAGAGATGGTGATTCATGCTGTTTGGTTTGGTTTGGTTTGGTTTTGAGCTAAAGGTCATTTAGACATTTTCATTAAGTTCCTTGTGTGATTTTTATTTTATTTTCAACATCTTCCCTATGATCTACAAGGTGACATAATTTGTTCATTAGCATATATATGATCAGTATTCTGATTAATGATCAGCTTTATATTAGTGACTGACACAGTGGGTTTTTGGGAATCATACTATATGTTGTCATCATCGTCTTCTTCCTCCTCCTCCTCCTCCTCCCCCTTCTCCTTCTCCTCTTCCTCATCATCATCACTATTTCTTTACTTCAGTGATTTATTCTCCTAGTCTTTGAGAATACACACTGAGGTTTGGCATTAGATAGCAGAAAAATGTTTATTTTTACCCTATGTAAAGCCAGTTACTTGACAAAGTTTTCTTGCCCTGAGCTCCTTTGATGTTGCTCAGTGGACACTGAGACGTATCAGACAAATTCATTTTTAACTGCTCACTGAGGGCTCTGTGATTGTCATCTAGTTGTTGTTCTAACCATTTGGACCGACCTCTCCTGAACAATGTTGAATTAATCAGGCGGAACAGAGCCAGGCTCTCCTCTTGGCTTTTGTTAGGATGATCTGAGTTGTGGACTCTTAGCACGCAGAGATCTGGAGCTGATGAAGTGTCTCTGCTTGTGTTTTATTTATTTTATTGAAATAAAAAAAAAATTTAGTTCTCCCTCTTCCTCTTCTATGGCTCAAACTATTAAAGGTAATTTTGAGGCAGGAAATGCAAAACAGCAAGAAATCAGTCTGCTTGCTAATGACCCAGGCCTTTTGCTTTCTAGGTTAAAAAGACTGTGGGGGGAACGCAGCCTGTCTCCCTTAATGACACTGTAGGTTTGCATCTTATTTTAGTTGGAGAGTTAAATGGACCAGATCTGTTCTAATCACTTTGACTCTTTAATTTCAGATTGGGGAATGATCAACAGGGTTTTAGGAGCCTGTTGGAATGGAAGGCTAGATCAAGCAATCCCTGTTGGGTTGAGCAAAGACATACAGTGTCATCATGGTGACCAACGGTGTGTCTCGTATTTTCTGCTTGGTCCTCACTTTCATGTAGTTTATCTTTTCAGCGAAGGCAGTTCACTTTGTATCAGAACAGGGTCTGATAAGGGATATATTTGTGTGTGTGAAATATGCATATATATGTACATATATACATGCATTTATCCTTCAATATCCATAGGGAATTGGTTCCTGGTCCCCTCAGAGCTACCCAAATCCAAAGACAACCAATTCTTGTATATAAAATGACCAAGTATTTCCATATAACCTATATTCATTCTCCTGGATGTCTTATTATCTCTATATAACTTACAATACCTAGTATAATGTTAATGCTATATAAATAGCTGCTATTCTGTACTATTAGGTAATACTGGTGAGAAAAATAAATCTGTGCATTCTCGGTCTGGGTGCAAAATTTTTCCCTAAATATTTTCAAACTTTGGGGGTTTGAATCCATGGATGTGGAACCCATAGGTGTGGAGGATGCCTCTATATTTTTTGACTTGTAGATTTATTTTCACAAAGTCTTCTTTAGGATCCTGTAGCTTTGGAACACTGCAAAGTAAGTAAGTATTGCAAAAATAACTCTAAAGGTCCTAACAAGCTAAATGGCCTTGACTAAGTCACAGCCCATCTCCAGGTCTCTCCAGTTTCTGATACTCCAGCTCGAAGCAGGACCCCAGGAGCTATGCTGGAGGAACCCAATGCCAGTTCCATTTGGAATTCTCAGTCTTTGACTTTACTTCTCTCTTTGTGGAATGCTCCCCGGCCTTGTCCATTGTACCTGCCTTAGTTTTCACCCTGCAGGACCCTTACCTGTCATCTTGTGTGCCTCCCGAACTGGGCTGCAGGAGTCTTGAGGGCTGGGATGGGTCTTCCTATTCATTAATCTTCATTGTTTAGCACTCTTCCAGACAGATATATCTAGAAGAAAATTTACTCCAATGATGAGATAATGGGTGATGATAAAAAATATGTCCTTTATGCTTTTCATAGATTTCATTGTTTAATAATGAATAGGATTTATTTAGAGAATAAAAAGTACGAAACAATAAGCTTGAGCTTTTTTTTTTTTTGTCAGTTAGGATCAGAGAAGATCTGAGAAGCTTAACATATAGGTTGCCACATGGAAGGCATTGTTGTGTCTTCTGCCCCAGTTTCCGATGGCTGCAGCAGCTGGCTATTCCCAGTCTGTCTCTCAAGCCAGGCCATGCTGCTCTGAGAGGGAGCATCAGAGGAGGAAGTGAAGTCGTAACTGCCCTGTAATGTAACTCAGACATGTGTGTGTAGAGGTGGGATCAGGTTTTCCCTGGGCTGTCCCTTTCCAGGGTTTGGTTTAAGCTGTGTTAAGCAGTGAAGTACAATCCAGCAGTTCCATGGAGTGTCTCACTGAACACCTTGGCAGCTAGAAGGCACTCACTCAGTTATCTTGACTGTGATTTCACAGGCTGAGCTGCTGGTGTGGCCAGGCCCCGTGCTAGGTGTGCTAGGTATGAAATTGACTAAAAGGAGCTGGAATGCGTGCACTCTGTGCTCTTCAGGAGTTTGTGATCTAGCTGGGCTAATAATTTATGTTCACCCTAAGCTCACCAACCTTACATGGCAGTATTTAAACTCCGTGTGTGTGTGTGTGTGTGTGTGTGTGTGTGTGTGTGTGTGTGTACTGGGGATGAAGCCAGGGATATTCTACCTCTGGGCTACCTGTTCCTCAGGCATATCGTTTTTTTAAAAAAAAATTGGAAACAGGGTCTCGCTAAGTTGCTGAAAGCCTCAGTAAGTTGCCAAGGCTGGCTTTGAACCTGTGATCCTCCTGTCCCAGCCTCCCAAGTACTGGGATTACAATCATGCACCAATATGCCCAGCCAGCATTTAAACTTCAAATGAATGAAAAAGACCAGGCGAGCCAGGAAGGTCCTAGCAGAGAAAAGAGGCTCAACCCAGCATCCCCAGCAGTGGAGAAAAGGAAGGCAGGCCTTCTAGGGAAGGAAACAGCTTGCAGAAGGTGTGGTAGTGGCGGTAGGTGCAGCTTGTGTGCTTAGCTTAGGGGTGGCAGGAAAGTGAGTGACAAGTGGGAACAGAGAAGAAAACATGCATCCCAGAGTGGAAGATGCTAAATTTGGCTGATAGAATTCAAATGGAGAGAGGGAGGAGGCCAGGTCTGGGAAGTTCATGAGAGTAGGACAAAGTCTGATCCTGGAAGTAGGAGGTAGTGGGGGAACCTTGAGTGGCTTTCATGGGAGGAGGTGATGTAATCTTATTGCCCTGGGCCACAGAATCATCCCATACATTGGGAATATAATATAAGAATAATTGAGAACATGGCTTAGAGAGACGCTTCTTGGGTTTAATTCCTGGCTCCAACTCTTGCTACCTCTTTGAGACTCAGTTTCCCTACCTGTAAATAACAATAGCCCTTCCTCACAGAATTGTTCTAAAAATAAAGGAGATAATCTATAAAGTATTTCACATAATGTCTGGCCCACTGCAGGAGCATAATAGACAGCTGCTGTATGCACATTAATGTTAATATTTATTTCATCAGTATGGAAAAACGGTAGTACTTTTTAAAAGCCAATATTAAAAACAATTGGAAATCATTCCATTATTCCAGAGGGTGAATTTGAGGATGCTTTTGGGAGGTCTTTGTTGGAAAGTCCCATTCCAATCTTATAACTTGGCTCTAGCTACTGTCACTTCACTTTTGTGAAATATTTATGTTGGCAGGTTATTCAACTATAATTTGTGTTCGTTATCCCTCTAAACTTGTTGAGGAAGATTAGTCTGTTTATCTTGTGTTGCAGAAGACACACATAGATATAAACACGCTGACATTTAGTTACAACATCTCTTCCGTTAGCATTTACCATGATTATCAGTCAAGCTTCTCTGGGGTGGGGGGAAAGAGGACAGGGGACACCGAGGTACGTGAGTGATGGTGGGCGGCGAGTCTACTCTGTGAAGAAGAAGGTGGTGGGAAATCTGAAGGGAGCCGGGTGATTTCTGCTCAGCTAAATTTAAGACCTAGTCCTTGAAAGTCCTTGAAGAAAATTAAGAATGACCAGGATTGCTAAACCAGGACTGGAAAAGCAAATCAAATTCAGAACCTCACACTTTTTAGAACATTTGTCATTCCTTTGTGTTTCGTAGTTTAAATTATCCAAAATAAAATGACCTCGGAGAGTCATATTATTTGAATATTATCAGTGGACTTCTTCGTGGAGAACTATATTCCAAGCCAAAAGACAATTTCCCCCAAATATCGCTGCCACCTGGCATTCATATGTGCCGGGCTTACGTGACTCTTTTTAATTGATAACAATGGTAAGTTGACAAGGGTCCCCAGGGGACGTGACTCATGGTGAGTCAGGTGCAAAAGGAGGCTAGATCCAGCTATTGTTTTTTCTGTAAAGAGGTCCTCACTGTGCTCCAGCTGGAATGTTTGTGGACTTGAATTGGACATAGTAGAAGCAGAGGCCATTCAGTGTGCTCTTGTGGGGTGCCTGGCAGTGCTGGTGCCTCCATAGTGCCTGGCTCACGCCCATGTGCACTGGCTAATCAGACAGGTGCTGATGGCAGTGTCCTGCACCCCAGGCAGGCTGCGTGCAGTCATGGGAAGGGTCCTGAAGGAGAAGGGGAAAAGCATCTAATGCAGCTCAGGGGACAGCCTTGAGCACCTGAGGTACATCCTCAGTACCAGGTCCTTCCTGTACATGATGGCTAATCCTTTCTAAGCCCTGAAAAGCAAGGGTTAATTGTTCCAGGTGGGCTAAGAGCCTGTGCTGAGCTTCCAATTCCAGCCTGGAAAGCTGACCCGCTATGTCTTATTCACTAACCATCTCTCGGTATCTCAACCTTTTATACCAACCAGAGAAAAGAATGATTCCTTCTTCACTGTATGAGAAAACGTGCTGCACCTCACGTTGGGCCCTTTGCATTTGGCTCAAAAGCTCTATAGTGTTTGTTTTTTCCTGCCACACATTCATTTCCTCTTCTTCCAGAGCCAGCATTCTAGTTTTCGTTTTGGTCAACAGTTCTCCCTCAGTGTTGGCCCATTGGGATGGACAGGGCTGACTCCACCCCCTAAAGCACCAGTATGTATGTGTTTATGACCAAGGCCTGGCCATTTGGCATCATAGTGCTGGTTCAGAGAAGGACATGTGAAAGTCAAGATGTACTGGTGGATATCAGCTCTGGGGATTTTAACATCACTATTGGTAAAGAAGCACTCTCTTTCCTCTGAGGTTGCTAACTTGGTAGAAGGTAAACTTGGAACTGTTGGTAGATCTCTAAGTGAACAGGCAAGAAAAACTCGCCCAGAAAATAAAACCAAGAGGTAGAGATATATTCCTGAAGACATGGGAGCACCTGGAGCCAATTATGCCTTAAGACAGGATGTGGACTTTTTTTCTTAGTTACATAAGCCAAATACATTATCTTTTTCATTTGAGCCACTTTGAGCTGGCATTTTATTGCTTGCTTACTGAATAAATAATCTTGAGTAATAAAAAACCCATCAAAAGTTGTGCCATTGAATTTACAAACGTACATTTTCTGGATGTCTGTGCCTCTTTGTACTGTCTCTGATATAGCAGTTGCCTGCCACCCATCCAGGGACCACAGAAGTCTTGCATGGCAGGGAAGGGCTGTAATTCACATCTCTAATACAACTGGCTTTTGGCTATCTGGTTTTAGAGCTGAGAAAGAGTCAGAGGAAATGTTTAGTTGAAAAGCTTTCCTAAACCAAGATTTTCCCAGTTTGTATTCTGCAACATTGGAAAAGCCTTCAAGCAACTATTGACTCTCCAGTTATGTAGAGAAGGTGTTGAAATTATCTGCTGTAATGGGAAGTCAAGTGTATCCTGAGTACTGATTTCAGGGATCTGAAACATTTCAGGAGCTTATTCCAAGTTCTTATATCATGACTTTAGTATTTAATGGGACCCTACAGTGATCCTGGTTGAACCTCCTCATTTCAGAGGAGGAAAGGTTCAGGCAGACAAGAAGCTTTGATAATTTCTCATAGCTAATACAATGGCAGACTTCTATTAGGACAAAACAAAAGGAGAAGAGAGAATGCCTCTCTGAATACCTCATAAGTACCAGAGACTTTGCTTACGTTGCTTGCTCTATTAGGACTCTTTGGTTGCAAGTGACACACTCCTAACTGAAGCAGCCAGAGGACATTATTGGTCCCAGCTGAAATATTTGGTATTGTGTTCCAGCTTCAGGTAGGACTGGATCCAGGAGTTCATAATCATAACATGAAGACAAATATTAATTGACCTGTTACATTTCATTCTCCACGAGCTTCTATCCACACACACAGTGGCTCTGATAGCTGTGAAATCTTAGCCTACCAGGTTAGTAATTCCAGTTGATTAAAAAAAAAAAAGTAGAGTAGTTCTTGCAGAATCCCAGGACTTCGTTCATGAGCTCAGAGTTGACCCCTGAGCCAGTCAGTGTGGCCGGGAGGAGGGCAGTGCTAGCAGCCCGGTGAGTCTAACCAAACCGGTGACTGGGGACTCAGAGTGCAGGAGGGTGAGTTATCTGGAGGAGGAAGAGTTTCCAGAAACAGCAGGTGTCTACTTTCTTGTCTAGGGCTGGAGGAGGCAAGAGCTTCTCCTGTGAGTGGCTTATTTGGCCTTTGGCCTGCAGCTTGCACTTTTATCCCAGCACTATAACCTCTGAAGTTGCACTCAACTGCAGAGCTGAGGTTTTAGAGGGGTGTCAATTTGGCTCTTCTGGGATGCCAGCTCTGTAAATACCCCCATCTTAGCTCCTCCACGTTCTGGCTGTCATCAGGCGCCCCGCCAAGCGTATCTCAGACGCATATCTGTATTGTTTGTGGCGTGATTGTGACTTCCTGTCTTCCAGTTCAGTGTTTTGCCTGTGTCTCGCTGTCTGGGTCATTTGATATTACATCTGGTGCTTCCTGTTTTTTCAGCCTCCGACTCTAGTCATCCGACTGTAGAAGGCAGGGGTCAAGTTCTTCCTAAGTGACACCGCTTTAGTCACTTGTTTTGGTATACTAATTAAGATTTGCGTAAGGAAAGCTGTCAGGTGTCTGTTGGTTTTCTCAGCCCAGACACTTCCCTATTTATAAGTTTTTGTTTTTCAGACAGTGGGACTTTCTCCCCCTGGTGTGGAAGTGGTGGGGGCGGGTGATCTCAGCCCTCTCCCCCACCAACAGTTCAAAAGCGGCTTTCCCTGCCTGAGCCAGAGCTCTGGGCCCTGCAGGTCTGCCACTCAGAATGAGGCTCTCAGAATATTCTGGCCTGACTGGATCAGCCTCCTCCTAGCGCTTTCCCCACCTTTGAGTTCCCTTTTCTCTCCATTACAAAGTGGTCAGCTCCAACAAAATGCCACTCACCACTTGGCAGGCTAAGTGCAGATTTCTTTTCATTTTTCCTTGGTTCTGGAGGCTGAACCTGGGTTTGATCTCCGAGCTACCACTCTAGCCCTATTTTTAAAATTCTGAAACAGGGTCTTGCTAAATTGCCGAGGATCTTTGCTGAGATTCTTGTTCCATTGCTGAGGCTAGCCTTGAACCTGTGATCCTCTTGTTTCAGCCTCCCAATCCTAGCTGGAATTGTGGATGTGTGCCAGTCCACACACCACCTCTTTTCTCACCAATGAAAGAGAAACTTTTGTCACTAAATTTTACCTCATTTACCCTTTCTTTCCACAGAACAGCCTGACTTCAGAGGAAGAGGCTTGAACCCCATTTATGCCCAGAAATAGAACATTAAGGAGCTCACGTACACAGCTTCCTGGCTTCTGAAGAGAACAGCTTCACTGGCCTGGGCTGGACCAGACTTACCATTTCTTTCTTGGTCAAAGTAGAAGGATGAATTCTAGAAATTTTCTAAGATAACAAGGGGAGATAGATTTGTCTTACCTAAAGGCTTTGGGGAACATTGATAAAAACATCAAAACCAGCACTTGAGACTTGACATCCTGATCCTTCTCTGTGAGAGGAGAGATGATAAGACATGGCAGATGTGAAGACAGGCATATGGCAGGTATGGTCCACCGGCTGCTCCCAGAGGTGTGGCTGGACATCACAGAGGGGCACGAGAAGTGGGAGGTAAATTGCCCTTCACTCTGCTTTCATCTCAAGCCGAGGGACCCCGGGGTCTGTGGGAATGTCTGGGTCTTTAGTGCTTCTGCCAATGCAGGCCCAAGACTGAGGAGAGCACCCTCTTGTCCCTGAATTCTCCCTTCACCTATTTCTGTCTGGGTTATGAGGAGGGAGGATGTGCTAGAAGCCCACCTGGCCTACTGGGAGTGTCTACATGTGTGTGGGTGTGAGATGTGCACACTCACCAACATGCCAAGTGTGGCCCTTTATCTTCCTCCACCAAGGTTGGGGGATTACATTACCCATGAAAATAGAGGCAATATTTTTCAGGGTTATGACTTAAAACAAGAAAAAGTCAACAAAAGTCCAAACCAACCCCCAACTCTTGTTTCTCTGTAGCGTTCTGAATGACCTCATTTCTTGTCTAAAGCTACCCCAAGAGGTCAAGAGGATACACATCTTTGATGGGTGGGAGGCTATAGACAGGGAGAGGGTAGGAACCTGTACAATGCTGGTGGCTTCCAAATCTGAGGTAGATTTAGAATTTTGCATTTCATTTTTAGATGACAAAAGAAACCATGCCAAACAAACAACAGAAAACAGCTGTTTTCCCAGATAAACAAAAGGTTTAGATGCTACTGGGAAGCCATCCAGAGCAGATGGGGCCATCACAATACTATCTGTCCCCTTGGAAAGGGGGCAGAAACCTGGGCACAACAAGGATTTCAGGGGGGTCTCCCTGCTTCTTGCTTCTGTGTGGGTGACTTCTGTACCCTGAACTTGAAGCTCTGCAGATGTGAGCAGGACTTTAAGTGGGGTCTTCATTTAAAGAGAGGGCAGCAGCCTGGGATGGACTCTGCCTCTGTCCCTGTCTCCTTCTTCCTTCTCACCTCTTCCAATTCTGATCACCATCCTATTGAAGATGTCCCTGGGAAGCACTTTCTGTGTCTAAGAAGTCTTATCTCTTGGGTGCGATGCTTCACTGTGGTTCTGGTAGGAATCCACAGCACAGGTCACAAGGCCTGGGAGCCAAGGTGAACGGTCAAATCCTGGCTTAGCCATTTTGACTTTCTGGAAACCTTAGGCTAGGCATGTCATATCTTTATGCCCTCTTGGTTTGTCTGCAAAATAGGTGTTTGTATGGTTTTCTAAGAGTGCTTTGTATAGTACCTGGCACCAAGTAAATGTTTAATAACAAGGAAGCTCTTGTTAACATCCTACTAGATCAATACAGGCCTGTTTTCCTAATCCTTTGTAAAATTCCAATAAACTGCCACTTTTGATTATTATAATAATCACAGATACCATGAATCTTAAATATCTTCCCTTTCACAAATACACTTGTGTCTGGCTTAGTATTAGAAATGGAGCCCGTTGGAATGAGACAGACCAGGGCTCGGCTCATGTTCTTCTTTTTATTTTGAAATAGGGTCTCACTAAGTTGTAGAGGGCCTC
This sequence comes from Muscardinus avellanarius, assembly GCF_963383645.1. NCBI lineage: Eukaryota > Metazoa > Chordata > Mammalia > Rodentia > Gliridae > Muscardinus > Muscardinus avellanarius. Next base: position 98,837,486 of record NC_137787.1, on the reverse strand, counting down.
ACTTAGTAGTAGCCGAGGCTGTCCTTGAACCCGGATTTTCCTGTCTCAGCCTCTCAAGTACTGGAATTATAAGCGTGTGCCACCACGCCCGGGCAGGGCTCATGTTTTGACGTCACTGTTTGTCCGTTTCACTTCTCTGTTTCCTCACTGAAAGCTGGGGTGAAGAAGGGCTCCTGCAGCCCGAATAGTGTATGTGAGATGCGTGTGAGGAGGGTTCAGTCAGCCCTGGAACAGGCATCATTGAGGGTTATCAATTACCCACTGTGTGCCCAGTGTTCTCAGATTCAATTTCTCATTTTGTCAACACAATATATTTGTGAGATGGAGATTACTGGTTCCATTTGATGGATAAAGAAACTGAGACTCGGAGAAATTAAGTAATTTAAGATCAGCTACAGTCAGCAGTAGAAACTGGATTGAAGCTTCATTGTAAGGAATCTGACCGAACCCCAAGGGTCCCTACCTTTTCTCGAGGTTTGACATTTCCAAGACCCTTTCTCTGGGTGTGTGGCTCTGTTCTCAGCCAGGACGTCCTGAGGCTTCCTGTCCTCACCTCTGTCACCTCTGTCTTTTTCCATGCGTGTCTCACCCATCTGACTCCAGCATCCCCAGGGCCCTCAGTGCCTGGTCCACAGCACAGCTCTACCCGGTGTGTAAAATTAGTAACTGATGAATGCAAGGTGTGGGGATTTCGGGGTGCAGGGCCATCCCACGCTGTCTGCATGTGTCTCTGTATTATCTGGCACAGATGGGCTGCCTGAGACATCTGTGGCTTGTGGATTCTACTTCCCTTTAGTCATAAGCACTCCTGTAGCAGGATGGCCCAGGCCCAGCACCTGACATAGGTCCCACATCCTGACCCCATCCTGTGTACCCGTCACGTGGTACAAATATGCCTAGAGATTCAAGACCACACCAAGTCCCCAATTCTCTGTGCCCCTGCCACTGACCACAGCCACATGCAAACTACAGGTGTGCCTTCAAACGTGTTCACTTGTCCGTCCATCCATCCATCCATCCATCCATCCATCCATCCATCCATCCATCCCCACACTAATGTAGGTCCTTCAAAAATCTAGGCAAATTGTTCACAGTTAAGCAGAAGAGTTTCCTAAACCTGGACTTGTCTCAGAATAACCTAGGAAATTTTTTTTTTTTTTTTTTACAAATGCAGATGCCTGGACCCACCAGAGACCTACAGAAGCACACTCTCTAGGGCTGAGTTTGTCAGAATCCACACACTTAAGATGAGACTAAGGCTGGCTCGGAGGGGCTGCTGCTCTACAAATTTATTATTGCAGAAAAAGCTCTGAGAACTCTGGGAAGGCACAGAAACCAAGACAGCGGCTGCTGGGAGCTTTGCCCTGCCTCATTCATTCCTTGCCCTTTGTATTTGGGATCAATGACCTTCGAAACCCTGTAGCAAGATGGGCATGATGGTGCACACTTGTAATCCCAGCATTTGGGAGGTGGAGACAGGAGGATCTTGGTTTGAGGACAGCCTCAGCTACTTAGTGAGGCCCTTTGCAACTCAATGAGACCCTGTTTCAAAATAAAGAATAAAAAAATAGGGCTGGGGGGGGGTGTAACTCGGAGGTAGAATGCCCCTGAGTTCCATCCCTGCTACTACAGAAAAAGAAAAGAAAAACCCCGTAGCATGCACTTCCCAGGAGCAATACTGAGATGTGTCTCAGTATTGTGTCCCCAGCATTTATAGAGGGGCTTGGGATGTGGTAGGTGCCTGGTAAATATTGGTTTCATTCATTCATTCATTCATTCATTCATTCATTCATTCATTCCCTGATTCCCATAGGTCTATGCTGTGTCTGCCAGCTTGTGGTTTCATGCCATTGTGTGTGTATCATGTAGGAGGCAGACAGCACCATGCCCAGATGGCAGGCCCTCATTATTTTGCAGTCTAGCAGGCCCCCTCCAGGCCCTGGCTTGTGGGGAGAAATGGGGGCTAGAAACCAGGTTTGCCAGGTTAGCAGGGAGCGCTGAGCAGGAGCCTGTCCAGCCCTTTGGGAAGCGTGGGGTCAGCCAAGCACCAACAGTGGCTTGGGCTGAGCCTTCCAGTAAGTGAGAAGCGGGCTAGTCATTAAAACAGCAGTTGACCTCCCAACAGCTCGAGCGAGGCCCTGTAGACCTCGGCCCTCCCCAGATATCCTCATGAGACCTGTGGAGAGAGGCCCATCCATCACGGGGTCCCCGGGGAGGGCCACGGGTGTCTGTCTGCAAGTCAGTTATGGGCTCCGTTTTCAGCACAGATCTTGTCAAATTCAAGCTGTCAACTGCGCAGACCCTGAAAGCCTGCCACAGATCCCTGGGGACCGCATGCAGCGGGCGACCTTGAGGGGGCTCTGCTGAGTGTGGGACTGTGGTGATAAGAGGGACAAATGAGCAGAAGCCACCTGGGCCAGTCGCCTTTGTGCTAATCCACGGCGCCCCTTTCTGTTTATCCTTGGGGGGCTGGCAGCTGCGGTCAAGTTATTTCCCTTTCACCATCTTGGCTGCCTCTTGGCTTGCTTTCTGCATCTCTGACAGGGAACAGGAAGGAGGAGGGCATGGAGCAGGTTAAGGACACGACTGGCTCTGCCTCCTAGGGGCTGTGTGACTTTGGGAAAATTACTTCCTCTCTCTGAGTCTGTTTCTTCAGGTCAAGGTGAACATTGTGTGGCTCTGCTGAGCCTGGCATGTAGTAATCGCTCAGTGACTACCCACTACTATTATTTTTTTTTTTTAATAACGGTGAGGCCCAAAGCATTTGGATTACTTCTGGTTTTCTCTCATTTCGGTGGCTGTTTAACATTGTCAGTGTGGACTGAGCTGGGGTTAGAAGCTGGGTCTCTACCAGACATGGTTTCCCATCTTGGTGTTCAGGTCTCCTGAGGGACAGGGCACTGGGACACAGTGACGCAGGCTCTCTCTCCTGCCTGGGGAGGGCAGCAGCTATCTCAGGGGCAGGTCTCTGCTGGCCGGCTCTGGGACCAGGGTCATCTCAGATGGTGCTGTCAAACCTGAAGGTCAAGGGCAGAAACGGGATGTTGAGGGTTGCAAAAGCTGGGGTCAGTGACAGACCTGAGTAAAAGGCAGCTGTCCCGCATGATGGCCAGGGTGTACCTTGATGTCTGTGAGGCGGTGGTCTCGCACCTCCTGTAACAGCCTGTTTGAAGGGCCCAGAATATTCTAGAAGGTTCTTCTGAGAGAAGCCATCATTTGCTCACTTTGTACTTGTGGTGAGCACTGGCAGCTGGGACTGACCCGAAACATCATCCTCCTCAGGAGGCAAAGAGTGTTCCTGGTTGGAGAAACTATTCTAGATGGAAGGAGGGGACTCTCACACCTACAGCCTGGCCCTTCAGCCTTCCTGAAGCACATGCTGGGTTAGAGTAAGATACAAACATTTCAGGACGAAGCCTGTTGTCCTGGCCCCTCCTCTCCACTGGAGGGTCCTTACCGCTGGTCAAGCCACGGGGCTCACAGGTGCCCCCAGGACTCTTGTCCCAAAGGACAAAGTCAAAATCCTCCTGGAGAACAGGCAGGCAGGTGGGGGAGCAGCATCCAGAGCTGGACTGTGACTCAGAGGGGTCTTGAATTGTGGCCAATGGCTACTGCTCCCCAGAAGCAAGGCTGGTGGGTGGCCAGGCAGCCAAGGGGCTGCCAGGGGTTAAGGGAATGGGCCATCCCCATAATTACTCAAAGGCACAATCTGGACTTCCTCCTGGCTCTTTAAGAAAGACACCCATCTTGTGAAATATCCAAGCAAAGTGGACACCCAGAGGGCGTGATCAGACACCACACCTGCGTGGCCACCCGCTCTGTACCGAGCGCCACGCAATCTCCAGTCTGAGCTTGTGTGTGGTGTGGGGGGGCTGACTCAGGTGCCCAGGTTCCCCCAGCTCCCGGCCCCCAGGGAGCAGGTCAATGGCCCTGACCGCCTCTGCCTCCCATCACAGTAGTGACCGTAGATCAGTCACGTGCTATCTTTCTGGTGTTGAAGCGCTTAGATTCAAGTTTCCTGAAATGTGGTTTTGTATACCACTGGTAAAGTACAAGATGAATTTAGATAGTGTGTGGCCATGCTATTTAAGACATTTATTATAAATGGTTAACTGTCACATCAAATTTGTGACTTCATAATTATTACTGCTTGGGAAAAGGTTATATTTAAGTAAAAAAGGCAAATTAAATGTAAAGAAAGAAAATCAGGTAAATATCAGCATTGTCCACTAGAAACTTTGGGAGGCAAAAAATGTGAACCACACATGTGATTTGAAATACCAGTGGCCAAAAAATATATAAAAAATGTTTAGCATCATTAGCAATCAGGGAAATGCAAATCAAAGTGACACTGAGATTTCACCTAACTCCAGTTAGAATGACAATTATCAAGAATATGAACAATAATAAATGCTAGAGAGGATGCAGGAACCCTTATCCACTGTTGGTGGGATTGCAAACTAGTACAGTTACCATGGACATCTATATGGAGGTTTCTCAAAAGACTAGGAATTGAACCACCATATAACCCAGCTATACTACTCCTCAGTATCTTTAGAAAAGAATTAAAGTCAGAATACTATAGTGATACATGCATACCCATATTTATAGCAGCATAATTCACAACTGCAAAATTGTGAAACCAACCTTAAGTTCCCCGCAAAGGTTCATGTGGTAAAAGCTGGCTCCTTGGCTTGGTGCTATTGGGAGGTGGTGGAACCTTTAAGAGGTGTGGCCTAGTAGGAGATTTTTAGGTCATTGGGATTGTGCCCTTGAGGGGATAGTGGGACCCCTTTCTTCCATTTCCTGGACAAGAGGTAAGTGGTTTTTCTCCATTATATGTTTCTGCTATGTTTTGCTGGCTCAGATCCCAAAGCAAAGGAGCCAATCAATCATAGACTGAAACCTCCAAAATTGTGAGTCAAAATAAGAAATATTCATTTTATAAGTTATGGCCTCAGGTATTTGTCACAGTAATGGAAAACTGACTAACACACTTGGTAACACTACGCAGGTAGAATGTGCATTTCCGCAGGCTAGAACCTTCCGGCTCGGACACCTGTGCATCTCCCACACATGCATTCCTTGTCTTACCCAGGATTGTTCTCTCACTCTCTAAACTAGGGTTCACTTTTTTGCCTGTCTCCTCTCCACTCTACTCCCTTACCAAGAGACATACTTCATTCGTTGCCCACCAGAAATTTTATGTGTGGGAAATTCATATTGTATGTATCTGCTTAAATATTTACAAGAAATAAATCAAAGAGTAGTCCTTTTGAAAGTCAGCTAGAAACACCCTTGGGTCATCCCTGCTGCTGCCTCTTACTCTTCGCGGTGTCCTGCATGGGTGTGTGTGCTCACCGCTGAGGAATCTGCCTTCTTCAAGTCATCTGGCAGGTGGCCTGAGGAACCGGACAAGCTCTTCCTCAAATCATTTGATATCATTTATTATCAATCTTGTACATTCATCAGAGTCATCTAGGGGAGCTTCTTAAAAATGCAAGGATGATTATGACACCACTGAAGGGTGCTATGATTAGGATTCTGGGCATGTGATTCTGATGTGCCTGAAAATTTGACAACCACTACCTGAAATCTGTTCCTACAGTACCTAGGCTGGTGATGGCTTATTGGAGAACTACAGAGTGGAATTTTGTAGGTCCCTTCATTTCAGCACTATAAAATGAGGCCCTGACTCATTCCACTCCATTGTCAGGATTGAACCAACTGGAAATGCTTCTAAATTTTCAACAAAGAACTGAGTATCAACCCCAAATTGCCTTAGAAGAAATACCTACTGAAGTCTAACCCAGCCAGGCCTCGGCTCCCCGGGCCCTTAATAACTATTATTTTCAAGAAGGATTCTCACCCTGATTCCTATTTGTTATCCCTGCCATTTTATCCCCTGCAATGCTCTCCAGGGACCAATTAATATCGTCTGGATGGAGGCATGAGTCATAAGTGGGAATGAGCTTGACTTGGATCGGGTTTCCATGTGTGTGCTTAAGTGAGTGAGTGTGTGCTTGAGTGTGTGTGTGTGTGTGTGTGTGTGTGTGTGCGCGCGCATGCACACACTTTCACAACATTACATCATGGGGAAAACTGCTTGTGCTCAGAATCTCAGGTCAACCTCATCAAGAAGGTTGTCCTCCCATCATCCCAGCCCAGGACTAAAGCCTGGGGGACCTAGGATTTCACCTGGTTGATTATAGTGAACTTGGCTCATGTTAACAGGGGCTCAGGAGAGGGATCTGTAGGCCCAGATACTGAGGGTGAAGACCAGGACCCAAGAAAAAAAAGAATCCTTTAAGTAAAGGAAGGGAGGATTTAAATTCATTTAAAAAATTCTCTGTATCAGGCATTTAACATGTTACCTTATAATGACCCAGTAGAGTAGGTATTTTTAGTCTCACTTAATAGACAAAGATGTTGTGGCCCAGAGAGGAAACTTGTCCTTTATCAGTTAGTGGGTCCATGAAGATGAAGTCGTGTCTTTGTTGAAGGCAGAGTGCGGTGTCCCATCGTCTCTCATGGTGCACTTGTATCAGTTGGGAGCTGCAGCATTGTTAGCCAAGTTTATGTGTGTTCTATCAGTCAGTGATTCACCAGGAGGCAGGTAGCACACTCACAGGGAAAATGGAGGAGAGTTTGATGGAAAGACAACCTAGAGAAGTGGAAGTAGGGTTAGAAAAGCAACGAGAGATAGAGAAATTGCCATCACCCCCAGCCTAAAGGTGGAAGAAGTGTTTTCTCCAGGCCAGAGATAACTGCAGTGCTGGGAGGAGGCCCTGAGAAAGAAGTGTGGATATAGGTGGAGGCATGGAGCCACTGCCCAAACTTCCAGGGAGCAAGGGAATCAGTACTTTAATCTCTTTCCTTTCACCTTCTATCCCACGCCTCAGTGAATATGGACACAGTAGCAGCACTGAGGCCTTTAGGATGGTGGTGGGCACACGCTCAGGGACACAGAAGTGCTGGCCGTTATCCCCAAACTGTATCCTCTGGTTTGGGGCCTGCCTCAGGCCGTTGATCCAGGAAATGAAAAAGAGCTCTTTCCTTTTGGCATAAGCCAGTAGCAAGTTGGTTTGAAAATAAGGAATTTGCTGCTTGAGCCTGGGATGGGTCCTTCTCACCCATATAATTGGTTATGACCTTATTCAAATAATGAGAAAACCTATTTGGTTGACCCCTGAGTCAAGTGACTCTGAATTGGAGTATGCTTCTCCTAAGAAATGTGGAAACTGACCTGGGATGAGAAGGCTTTATGAGATGTTTGATCTAGAGAGTGAGAGAGGATTTGTGCAGAGTGCGCTGCCTGTGCCTAGTGACAGCGGGAACAGTGGCCCAGAGCCACAGGGAGTCACCTGGCCCGAGGGTTCTCCAGCCCGACCCCAGTCTCCTCTCTCCCTCACCTCTGGGCCTGGGGCGGGCTGACTCTAGGAAGTGCATCACCCAGGCGCCCTTGCCAGCTGGCTTTCAGAAGCATTTCAGAAATGGGAGAACCAGGAGGGGCCTGGGGCAGGAGGAGAGAGAGGTCAGGTTTTCTCTGCCCTGGGTCTCTGACAGTAGCTGTAATTCCCACTGGGCAGCTATTCTTCAAGGAGCCAGCTTTAACTAAGCTCCAGTAATAGCCTTTGTGTGTCCCTGCAGCCCCGGGTGGGGTAACACTTCTCACAGGTGGCTGGTCCCTGGGTATCGCACGATCCTTGGCCTTTTCCTTCAAGCTGGCCCACACCTCTGTCAGGGGTCTGTTCATCAGTATGTTCATTTGAACCATCTGTGATGGCTTATGAACTGCATGTGTAATGGCCTGATGCACTCATAGCCTCTTTTAATCAACTCACAGCAAGTGCTCAACCAAGAATCTTGAATGGAATAGCTCTGTGGCATTTGAGTGTCCCAGAGGGCATGCCTGATGTTCTTTAAACATGATGTCATTTGTTATGCGCGCGCGTGTGTGTATGTGTGTGCATGTATGTGTGACAAATGCAGGAACAGATAGGCTCTAAAATTGACTTCAAGGATGGAGTATTCTGTGACAGATTCCAAGGCCACAAGGAATTAGAAATGACCAAGAGTGTTATTTGACAATGACCAATGACCTTGCCATTCAGGAGTGATTAGGAATATAGTATATCTTGGTCATGTTTGTTTTTTTTTTTAATTTTTTTTTACAGGTCTGGAGATGGAACCCAGGAGCATTCGACCTCCGAGCTACACCCCTGTCCTATTTTTTATTTTTTATTTTGAAACAGGATCTCACTAAGTTGCGGAGGTCCTCACTAAGTAGCTGAGGCTGTCTGTGAACCACGATTCTCCAGTCTCAGCCTCCCGAATGCTGGGATTACAAGCATGTGTCACCATGCCCGGCATGTTTCAGAATATGAGAACTGGCCTTGGTTTGGGTTTGCAAAATAATTCCAGATACTTATTCATGTTTCTAGGGTTTTGTTAAATCCCATCCATTTTGGACTGAGGGCTTCATCTCATTTTATATTTGCATACTGTCAAATAAGGACAATGAGATCTTAGGGTCCTGGACTATTGGCCCCTTAAGATCTACTGTGTAGCCATCACACACTCCCGTGGTGTTGTCCTTAGTGTTTGGCCATAATCGACGCAGAGTGAACTGAAGGGAAAGTTGGCTGTGAAACTGTGGACCCATTGAGGTCAGAGTGGTTTCCTGTCCCCATTAAGAAGAACCGTATCTGTCACACACGTTGACAGATGACCCCGCTTCTCAGCATTTTGCCTGGTAAAGGGCATGGAGATATGTGGGATTCCCACACTCTCCAGATTCCTCCAAGGAAATGAGTTATTCCCAGAAAGCTCCAGTGTCTTTAATATAGGAGGCATATTTCAGTGCACATGTCTTGAAGTTACTCCATCAATCTGGCTTTGTTTAACTTTCCTGAGAAGCAGTGCTCTGGGAAGGACTGTTAAATGTTTCCAAAACATGTTTTGAAAAGAAGCCACCAGAGGAGAAACAATTTGCCAAAAATAAGTAATTCTTTCGCCGCTGCACTTTGCTTGTTGTTCATTCTAAAGAAATAAAAATCCCCAAACTTCAGGCCCGAGTGTGGTCCATATTTTACAGCATGTTGACCTGAGGGCTTTTGTTAGGAAGGACAGGTCCGTGGTGGTGAGAAATGGCAACTGAGGGGTGGTGGTGGCAACTTGAGTTTCTGGGACCTTGGCACTTATTCTTCCTTTCTTTCTGCTTAGCTGCCCCAACTCATCTTGTACTCTCTCCAGCTGCCAGCTGCAAACGACTGCTTTTGTTTTTAGGAAATAGTCTGAACCCTTTTCCATAGGTCTCAGTGGGCTTGCTTCTGTACACCTTCTGGTTGCAGGGTTCTGACTCTATGCAGGCTGATTCTGTACCTGGTTTTGATCACGTTTCTTGGTAATTCCTTGGCTTCCTTTTGATGTTTAGTTCTCAGTTTTGACTCTATGTGGTGCTTAACCCTGAGTTGTAAAGTCCCTGCTCCAACCCTGGGTCTTTGGAACCTCAACCCTTGATCCCCAGCCCCAGGCTTCTCTCTGCCCCCATCCTGTGTGTGTGTGTGTGTGTGTGTGTGTGTGTGTGTGTGTGTGTGTGTGATGGGAGAATGGGGAGGGGTTCAATTCTTTTCTTGGCCTTAGAAACTATAACTGGTTTCCAATGATAAGGGAAATGCAAATTGAAACAATGAAATACCATTCATGTCTACCAGACTAGTGAAAATTAATTAAGTCTGATGACAACAAGGAATGGTGAAATGTAGGCATCAGGGAACTCTCTGATGAGAGTGTAAATAGGTAGAATAACTTTGCAAAACAATGTGGTAATATCGATTGAAGTCAAAGATGTGTTTCTACTGTGAGGTAGCAATTCTAATCCTGAGTATGAATCTCAGAGAAAGCATTATATGGGTGTACAGACAAGTATGTGAGTGTGTGCACGCGCGTATACAGACATATATACACAGTAGGTATATGTACACATACACAAAAGACTGCAGATTACATAGCCCACATTTATGGTTTGTGAAACATGGCAATGAGATTGAATACTACACTACATAGAAATTAATATAAATGAACTGGACAAATTTTTTATGAACAGATATATGGTTTCTTTTGGTACTGGGGATTGAATTTAGGGGTATTCTACCTCAGAGCTATACCCCTAGCCCCTTTTTCCTGTTATATTTATTTATTTATTTATTTATTTATCTATATTTTTTATTTTTTATTTTTTTATTTTTTTGTGGGTCTGGGGATGGAACCCAGGGGCATTCAACCTCCAAGCTACACCCCCTGCTCTAATTTTTATTCTTTTATTTTGAAACCTGGTCTCACTGAGTTGCAGAGGGCCTCACTAAGTAGCTGAGGCTGTCCGCGAACCGCGATCCTCCGGTCTCAGCATACTGAATGCTGGGATTACAGGCGTGCGCCACCACGCCCGGCTTTTTTATTTTATTTTTAGAACAAGATCTCACTAAGTTTCTGAGGGTCTCCCGGGGCCTTGAAACTGTGATCCTCCTATCTCAGCCTCACAAGTACTGGGATTGCAGGTATACACCACTATGCCCAATGTATAAATTTTAAAACAATTTCCAGTGAAAAATCAAGTTGTAAAGGATATGTATCTGATGGACATGTACATGCATACATATACATACATGAATTTATATTAAATGCAAACAATATGAGTTTTATTAATATAGTCATATTTATTAAAAACATACATGAAAATGACATAAAATGAATGATTACCTTTGGGGAAGGAGGAGAAAAAGATAAAGAAATACAGATTCGTGGGGAGAGAGAGGGATGGAGGAAGATTTATCAGTGTACACTAAGTTATAGTTAGATAGGAGCAAGTTTTGGTGTATTGTTGCCAGTAGGTGACCACAGATAACAACAATTTATTTTATATTTCAAAAACCTAGAAGAAAAGATTCTGAATGTTTTTTCCATAAAGAAATGATAAATACTTGAGAGAGATCTGTTTAACCTCATGCAAGCATTGTCCAACATAGACATACATCACAACACATGGTACCACATTAATATGTACAACTTTTATGTTTTTATCTATCAGCTAAAGTAAATAAACAAAATTGTATTTAAAATAGAGCTTAGGCCAGGCGTGGTGGTGCACGCTTGTAATCCCCGTGCTTGGGAGGCGGAGACAGGAGGATCGCGCAGGTTCGAAGCCAGCCACGCTGGCTTAAGAAACCCTGTTTCCAAATAAAAATTTAAAAAGTAGGTCTGGGAGTGTAGCCCAGAGGTAGAAGGGCTTCCAGGAACCCCAGTAGTACCAAAAAAAAAAAAAAAAAAAAGGAGCTTTACTTGTATCTTCTGGACATTTTTATTTCTTTGAAGGGGGGGGGGTAGATGTGAAGCCAGTATAGAAAACACATTTAATATTGATGAAACACTTATGAAGATCTAGTAGGTTATTTTTTCTATTTGTTAATGTGATTTAAATGTTTCATATTTACAAATCTAATACAACAAGGAAACTATTTTTCAGATCTACTTTTGTCTTAGATAACACTGACACTAACCTGAGGATTCAAAGCCATGTGCTTTCAGGCAGAGGCCTTAGAGAACATCTGGTCAACCTTTGTGTGGTTTCAGAATCTCTTCTGTGACTTGCTTGTGGCCAGGGATAAACACCTGCCCTGATGGGGCTCTCTTCTGAGGCTCTCCCAAAGCTGGGCTCTTGAGAAGTTATTGCTTACTTTGAGCTGAAATCAAGTCTTACTGGCTTAAACCCTTGCTCCAAGCTCTGCTCACCCATCCCCACCACTGTGGATCTTGGAGTGGCTGCAAATGAGGGGCCCCAGGGCCAGCCTCGCAGGGGAACTAGGGAAGAAAGAGGAAGCTGAGAGGCTATAGCCAGCCCTCACGTGTTCCTCTTTGGGAAGGCTGGCTTGTGAGGGACTTGCCAGGACCAGCCTGTGCGGGGGAGGAAGCCAGGCTCTCAGGGCAAAATTCCGTTGATGTGGGGTAAAATGTGTCCTAGCGTTGTTGCTTTCCCAGGCCTTACTTCCCCAAACAGGGGGCACATGTGCAGCTTCATAGCAGCCTGGCATGTTCCAAACCAGGCCAGCAGAAGGGCAGGGTCTGAGTTGGTGACTCACAGGGACCCTCCAGAGTGTGTTCCTCCTCTAGGTCATATGCCTGGCTCCCCTCTGTCCCAGACAGCTTGGAAAACAAAGCCCAGTACCAAAGCTGTCCTCTGATTCTCTTGTGTCTGTTAAAATGTAGCCAGAAAGCATGACATGGTGGTGCATGCCTGTGTTCCCAGTACTTGAGAGGCTGAGACAAGAGGATTGCAGGTGTAAGATCAGTCTCAACAATTTAGTGAGAACCTCAAAACCTAGCAAGATCTGTTTTCAAAACAAACAAACAAACAAACAAACAAACATGAAAAGGGCTGGAAAGCTGGGCATGGTAGCACACACCTGTAATCCCGGTCCTTGAGACAGAAGGATTGCAGGTTCACAGACAGCCTCAGCAACTTAACAAAGCTATCTCAGTCACTTGGTGAGACTTTGTTTCAAAATTTTAAAAATAAAATGAAATAGGGCTGGGGGTATATCTCAGAAGTAGGACATTCTTGAGTTCAATCTCCAGTACAAAAAATAACAAGGGGTGAGGGGCTGGGGGTGTAACGCAGAGGTAGAATACCCCTGGGTTTGAATGCCTCCTGGATTCAATTTCCAGTATAAAAAAAAAAAAAAAAAAAAAAAAGTAGCCAAAACTCAAGGCCTAGCTAACAAGTTGAGGGTAAAAATGCTCTAGGCATAAGCAAGAACTCATTACTCTGTCTTGCCGATAAAAGAGTGATTCCCATAATTCCCAGAATCATCATCTCTATTCTTTTGGTGAGTGGGGGTGCTTTATTTATTTATTTATTTTCTTTTGAGATGTTATTTATTTATTTATTTATTTATTTATTTATTTATTTATTTATTTATTTTTGGTGGTACTGGGGTTCCTGGAAGCCCTTCTACCCCCGGGCTACACTCCCAGACCTATTTTTACATTTTTATTTGGAAACAGGGTCTCCCAAGCCAGCGCACGCGGCTTCGAACCTGCGCGATCCTCCTGTCTCCGCCTCCCAAGCGCGGGGATTACAAGCGTACGCCACCACGTCCGGCTATTTTATTTATTTTTTTGGTGGTACTGGGGTTCCTGGAAGCCCTTCTACCTCCGGGCTACACTCCCAGACCTATTTTATACTTTTTTTTATTTGGAAACAGGGTCTCTGAAGCCAGGGCTGGCTTTGAACCGGAGCTATCCTCCTGTCTCCACCTCCCAAGCGCGGGGATTACAAGCGTGCGCCACCACGCCCGGCTGAGATGTTCTTCTTTAAAGAGAGAACTGTAAAGAACTTGGAGGAGAAAATCAGCTGCCAGGGTAAGGTTTGGAATGAGTTCAGCTTTAGCCTAATTTCTTACTGTAAATGTTTTGAAATGAGAAGACTTGAGTTCGCTGGGATGGGGGCAAGGCTGCAGCTAGAGGTCCATTCTTAGTGACCTCAGTGAAGTGGGGACATGACCTGATGAGCTGCACTTTACAGTCGGCTGCTCGGCAGCCCTGGTCTTACCTGTTCTCTGGTTTTGGGTTCAATGATAAGTGATGCTCAAGCTTTGCTGCCTGTAAGGTCCCTTGGGAAGTTTATGCAATGGGAGAAGAGTCCCAGGTGCATCTCACACCAATTGAAACAGAACCTTTGAGAGTGGGGACCAGGCATCTGCAATTTCATAAACTCCCCAGGTGATTCTCAGCAAGCCAGGTGGAAAAATCAGCGTCCTGCCTGGGAGCACCAGGGAGGGGTTCTTGGGCCTTTCAAAGAGGAGTGAATGCCAGCAATTTCATTAGCTGGTAATAACTTAAGACCACTTGAGGGTTTGCTATTGCCCAGGTGCTGTGCCAAATGTTTTCTGTGGATTATCTAATTAAAATTAACAGAACCACATGCTGAGGTAGTTTATTTATCTCATAGAACAGGAAACTGACCTTTAAATAAGTTAAGGAACTTGTTCAAGGTGATGCAGCAGAAATGTGATTTGAGGGTGCCCTGATGTCAGAGGTTGAAGTGGCACTGATGATGTTTACTAAGGTGGAAAGTTGCACACACACAACATACACACACAGAGAGTAGGGACGTTTTCAATAATAGGTGTTTCTTTTAAAAGGTCTTGCTCACCATTTATTTTCAGTTGATATCCAGAACTCTGACTTTTTGAGCAGCACAAATCCTGGGCTTTCTGATTATTAGCTTTTCACTGAGCATCACACCGAGGCAGACGGGATGCCAACATCTGGTACCTGGATACAAAGGCTCAAAGTTGCTTTCAGCTGAAAGGTGATGAGAACGCTCACTTTAATTTTAGGATATCTGGAAAGTTGAGGAGACTTCCTGTTTTTTCACGACACCGTGATGATGTAATGGAAAGGATGGATGAGATCAAGGTTTCTCTCGTTCTACTTACGAGCTGTGTAGCTGTGAGCAAGTTACTTCTCCCCTCTGGGCTTCACTTTTCTTATCTAAAAAGACCAAATGTTCATGAAAAGCCCTTCCAGCTGTAACTATGATCCAAAGTTTGAATACTGTCAGAGAAGCCTTAGCATACCCAGTTCTGAAGCCTCAGCAGGCTGTCCTGTGGCCATTGGGCCATTCGCTCATGACTGAGTATCGTATTTGCAGGACTGATTTCAAGCTTATAGTTAATGATGTAATAGGAAGCCAGCCAGTCACCATCAGACAATGGAAAGGTTACTCAGGCAACGAAAGACAGTCTATGGTCTAGGAATGATTTAAAAAATAAAAGGTCCACTTTATTATGTAACAAAAAAATCTATACGTAGAGTTTAACTTGGATTTCAGCATCCAAGCTGGCCATGTGAGTGCTGCCATTGCTGTGGCTCAGCGGGACATGCTGCTGGGTGGAGCTCACGGGGGAGACTAGCTATCCTCAGAGCCTGGGGCCCACCTTTGTGAGGCCAGACCCACCTTGGACCTGCCTGGACTCAACCGTGAGCAATGGACAATCTGGTTAACTTACAGTGAGGGAGCTTTCTTTCCGCAGAGAGAAGAGTTTACAATGTCCTCAGGGAATTTCTGCCTCCATCCAGGGAAGGTAGACTGGAAGTGGGAAGGTGGCTAGGTGGGCATGGGGTCCAAAGCAAAAGGGGTCCAAGAAACAGCCTTGGAGGACATGTCCTCAGGCTGTGTTGTAGCCCAGAGACGATGCCTACTGCTCAACAGCATCATAGTGGCCTTTTAGGGATTTGCCTCTCCCATATCTTGTTTAAGCATTAGGACTGAAGGGTCCAATATCTACCATCCTATGTTAAAGTGAAGGGCTCCTCCTAAGAAAGCCTTCCACTGAGAGGCAGGCATGAGGTCTCAGCTTGCCCATCACCCTCTCTGCCAGGTCTTTGCATCTGGAATGGGAGCACACTTGGCGTTTATTTATACTGGAGAGAGCACCCAAGTGAGGCTGTGCAGGAGCTACTGAGATCAACATCTTTAGGGTCTCATCTGTTCTAAGCTTGGCTTCTGGCCCTTGTGTTGATCTTCTGTGCCTTTTTATATTTTCTTCTCAAGTAGAGAACCCCTTACTCCTTACCTGTAATTCCCCCCTCCCCCCGGAAATAGTCCAGAATCCATTTCTGGGTTTGCAACCATAAACATTGATAGACACCTTCCTGGCTAGAGCTGTGGATCCCTTGATCCCTCGCACAGGATTCACCCTCTAACGATGTGGCTGTGTTCACCCAATTGTCTCCCTCCCCTGCCAGTCATGAAGGAACAGGGAAAACCTCTGACCTCAGTTTCCCTTTCTCCTAGTGCTCACCCTCTTACTGTCTATACCAGACTTCTCCAGGCGGTACACAAAACCCTTGATTGGTCCTCCATTTGCTAAATCCAATTGTTTTTCAATCCTGTCATCTTAAAGGGAATCTTAGGTCTTCCCAAACTCTTATGGCACACATTTGCAGAAACTCTTTTTGGTTATTTTTTCTTTTATTTAGATAATAGCTAGCCTTATTCACTGTGTGTGAATTTTACTGGTCTAACTTTCCAAGGGCAATTGCATTCCCAAGTTCTTGGAAGTCACTCAACTTGTATTCCACATGTACCACTTAGAAGTTAAAATTCCTCTTGAAATGATTAATAGCCCTCTGAAAATTCTGTTATCCGTGCCTCCTGGCTGTTGAGAGCCACCCTTGCTCAAGCTTATGGATTAATTCTTTATTACATTTGAGGACCAGAATGATGACGGAGTGCTCCAGGGGATGGGAAGATGTACCAGGTAGATTTCTTGCTCTTAAATGTTTGTAAACCTACCGGGGAGTTGAGATTTGTTCATATGAAATAATCATAGAACAACTTAGGCCTTTGAGGACTCTCCAGTGGCTTGTGACAGGGTTTCTCAACTGTTTCAAAGCCCTGGTTGTTGTGTGACACCCCGAAGGGGTTAACTAAGGACTGGGGTGGTGAGAGGGGATCCACCCGCTGGTCTTCCACAGGATTTCATTGGAATAGAGCTCCAGGGTTAAAGAGGGCTTGAGGCCCACAGGATTCAATCTTTTGCTGCTGTACAAGGTTTTTCCCTGACTTTTCTATGTTAAATAGATCCAAACTCAAACCTCCGGGGACTTCTTGGCTGTCCTGGCGTCCCTATGCTACCCCGTCTTTCCATGCACGGCTCTCTGCTTTATGTGCATCATTAACACCTCTAAAGCCATACTTCACCATTATTGTAGACCTCTTGAAGGCTCATGTTTGTTGAACTAAGGGCTGGATTTTGTAGTGCCATCTGTCCATGTTATCAAAACCTGGAGGTGAGGAAGATCATTCGTAGCTGGGGAGGTCCAAGAATACTTCCTCACAAAAAAATGAGGCTGCATTAGGCCTTTGGGAAATGTGCCATTTAGATTAATGGGAAGGAAGGAGCAAGGTGTTTGGGGCATTGGGATTTTACTGAGCAAGGGCTGGGAGCAGGGTTTATGAGGATCCCATAAAGCAATAAAGAGCAAGAGGAAAGAATCGATCAGGGAGCTTTTTAAAATATACCTTTGCTGGAACCCCATTGCAGACCAAATGAATCAGAATCTCTGGAACGGTCCTGGGCCTTGGTATGTCTAAAGCTTTCAGGATGAATCTAATGTTCAGTCAAGGCTGAGGATAGTCTTGGGACTGTCAAGTCATATGGGAAGGGTAAAAAGAAAGGCTGGCTTTAAAGAATGAAAACTCCTGATGGAACTTCCATTTTTGGCTAGGGGCTCTTGACTTGAATCAATCAATGTGTATTAGGGTTGCTTTCACCCATGGTGTAGTTCATGTTTGCAAACTGGGTTAATCTTGTTTATACTCAAGTTGAAGAAGGGATGGGAGGCTTGCAAAGTCAGTTAGCAGGGTGGTACCAAGTTTCAGGAGAGAGACCCGCTCTTAGATGTTGCGCAGGAAAGGGAAGATGAACCCAACCCTACATGCCACCCCTGCTCCCATTTTCCTGGATATTAGAAGCTCATTCTTCTTTTGATCTTAAATTCTCAAGTGCCATTGCATATTAGGTCTGTCCTTTTTTTCCTTGAGAAACTAAAAAGGGATTCTACACTGATGTCTTCACTTCCTCAACACCCACAGTCTCTAATCTCTCTCTCCCTCATCTCCATTTAGTTCCTTTTGATGATCTCCAGGGGCCTCCCACTTTCTTTTTTTCTTTTTTCTTTTTTTTGCAGTTAAAACCCAACTTTATTGTTACAACCAATTTTTATTTACAGAATATAAATCTCTTCAAAACTTTTCAAAAGCCCAGTGACACTTTTCTGGGCCTCATTTCACCCCACTTGGCTGCATTTGAGTCTTTCTTTTTTTAATTGTTTATTGGTGCATTGTAGTCATACATCTTAATGGGGTACAAGATGGTGGAGACATACATGCACACATCACCCAATCAGCCCTTCTCCAAGTCCCACCCTATTTCCTTCCCCTCCCTCCTTCTCATGTTTGGCTTAGTGATTGACTTTGATATGTTTGTTAAAATACATCACGTGCATTAAAGAATTTCCCTCTTCCTCCCTCCCATCCCCCCAGGTCGCCTTATTTGCTCAGCTATAGCATCTCCTTCTTCATCTAGTCTTTCTTAAAGTCTTTCTTAAAGCTTGACACTATTGGCTAGTGAGAGTTCCTGGTTCTCCTTCCACAGCTCAGGTGTTGCTCCTGATACTTGCATCCTCCCTTCCCTCATCCAGGGCTCTTCTAGGATACATCCTTGGGTCCTTTCTTCGTTTTTTGCTCTCTCAGCAACTCTCAACTCCAGGCTCCAGTGTTTGGTTTCCACCAGGCAGCTGCATATTCTTTCTCCACTGGGTGGTCCTCTCTGTACATCACACTCCCCGGCAGCATTTGCAAAGCTCTTTATTGTGTACAGAGTGTTTTACCTGAAGGCTTTCATCATGAGTTTCATTTTCTCTCGCAATCCTGCCTCTTCCCTTCTGCTCCTCCCTGAATTTGATTCTTAGCTTTGTTACCTACTAGCTGAAGCCTCACTTTCCCAATCTTGAAAAGGAGGATGTCAATACCTCTATCATAGGGGGCATTGTGAGTGTCACACAAGAAAATCTGTGCAAAAAATGCCAGCTCACTGTTGGTCACAGCCGCACTTCTCTTTTCTTGAAGGCAGGACTGGTTTTTCTTTTCTTTTCATTTCAGCTTTCAAAGGAGATGCTCCTCAATGGATGGAATGAAAACATTCCATTCTTCAAAAGAGAAGTTGCCCAAGTGATGATTTGGGTAAAATTTGAGGAAGTGGTAAATTTCCACTGAACTGAGTCTGAGCTTAGTTTTCCTTCCTGGGACCTTCTCAAGGGGCTGAGGAAGTGGCAGGTGTTTTGGGTGAGATGTCGCTGGGAGGGTCTCATTTTTGGCAAGGCTGGCTCAGTGTGATGTGCAAAGATGGTAACACGAGTGCCCTTGCTGCTCGCGGCCTTGGCCTTGTGTGTCAGGGTGAGGCTCTATCTTATCAAGGTGGCAGTGAGTGGTCAGTCTCTGAGTTGGAAGATTTGAAGGCAAGATTTTAATCATGTGAGCTGGCTATTTACTTGTCAATTTTGATTTATGAGTTGTTTCAGATCTGTGAACTACTGAGCAACCTGATCTATGAGTCACTTATTGGATTACTGCCTGCAAATATTTTGGGGGCTGTAAAGTGATAAGGTCCTAAGGAATAGTCAGTAATCAGACAGTCCCCGTAACAGGGTTGCAGGTGACTTACTGGTACTATGATGTTCTAGCATAACTGTGAAAAATTACTTGGCCTTGAAACCTGAAATACATTTAGCATTGCTGAAATACATTTACATGGAAATACATTTACATTGGCCTTTCTAAATGTATCATTCTTAGCTTACCCTTTTCAACTGCCAACAGTAGTTTGGCATATTATAGACTTTTCACTTTGGTTCCATAACTAAAGAAAAGCACCTGATTGTTTGGTTTGAAATACCTTGGTAGATATTGTGAAGGTATTAGATCAAATGTGGTGTAAAAACATAGGCTCTATTTATTTTCTTTTCTTCATGTGTGGGAAAGCAGAAGGCAGTTTCCCCCAAATTTCTTCACTAGGGCTTAATTACATTCTGTGATTGTAGTTAGAACAATTTTTAACCACGAGGGTGAATTTTCAATGAATAGACTGGGAATCCTTCAGTATTGGTGACCAATGGGCTGTGAAGAAAAGTGAACGCAGGATGTCAGGGTGAACTACAAACAATTTAAGTTAAATTCCAGTGTTCTTTGTTACTCCCTGAATGAAGAGATAAAATCTGTAGTCTCACCCCTTGAACCTGTGAGGCCCTTATAATCTGCACTTCCTGCCGGGTGTGGTGGCGCACGTTTGTAATCCCTGCGCTTGGGAGGCAGAGACAGGAGGATCGCGCAGGTTCGAAGCTAGCCGAGCACGCTGGCTTAGGAGACCCTGTTTCCAAATAAAAATGTAAAAATAGGTCTGGGAGTGTAGCCCGGAGATAGAAGGGCTTCCAGGAACCCCAGTACCACCAAAAAAAAAAAAAAAAAAAAAAAAAGTAATGACTTCTGGGAAGATGGCAACCGAGAAAAGCAGGGCTTAAGAGCCCCGCTAACAACAAATCTCCATTACCACAAAATCAGCGCCTTTCAAAGCCAGAAAACAAAATCACCAGAGAAACAAGAAAAATCACTGGGCTCCAGAGAGAGAGTGGACTGAGAACAGAGCCACAGAGGAGATCCTCACGCCCAAGGACGCGGCTTCATGCCCGAGGACGCGGCAGCAGTGCCATACTGCCGGCAGCACCGGCGAATTCATGGGACGGCCGCAGCAAGCCAGGTGAGCCGCTGCAGAACAGCCAGGCGGGATTTCTCGGCGCAGAGGGCATCTAAAGCTCCCAGTGGCTGAGCTCATCACACGCTGCAGGGATTCAGAGTGGAAATCAAAACCAAGAAAAAAACACCAGCCCCATAGCCGATGGCGTAGCAGCGGCGCCATATTGCCACCGGCGGCAGCAGCACCGAATTCACCGAATTCAGTACAGCTACAACTGCGTACTCAAGAACAGTGAATCAAATTGCGGGCCACAGTGGAGAAATCCCAGTACTGTACTCACGGGGATTTGACCCAGTGGGGGAGGGGCGGTGGCAGTGATATCACACCATAGGAGAACGTGCAGCCTGGCACCCCCCACAGTCTAAAGCAGCCTCTATCGACTCTCTGGGTCGGAGACTCTGTGATACAAACCAGTAAAGGAGTAGTGGGGTCTGAGATACTACTGACTCGAGTTCCAGAGCACCTTAAGTGAAGTCATAGTGACCCAAGGGAAGAACCCAGAGAAGGCACAAACTTCCAAAATCATGGGAAAGAGGAATAATACTGGAGCAATGAATGCTCACGGCCCCACAACATCAGAACCCGATGAAACAGAAAATCAGAGATTTCTAGAAGATCAAATCAGGAAAATAACTGTAGAAATAATAGAGGTGCTTCGAAAAGAACTCAGAGAGAGCCCAAAAGAGATAAAGGATGCAATTAATGAAGTAAAGGCCTCAATTCAAAGCACAAACAACTGATTAGAACACATGGAGAACAGAATCTCGCTCTTAGAAGATGAGCAATCCAAAAATGAACGCATAGTTTCTAATCTAGAAAAAAATATCCAACAGCAGGAATCTGATATTGAAGAAATATGGGCCCATTTTAAGAGAGCTAATCTAAGAATAGTTGGAATAGAGGAGGGAAAAGAAAGTGAAACCAAAGGGATCAATAATCTCTTCAAGGAAGTAATAGCAGAAAATTTTCCAGACATAGAGCATGAGGTCGATGCGCAGGTCCAGGAAACTTATATAACTCCCTTTAGACAGGATTGGAGAAGAGGATCCCCACGCCACATAATTGTCAAAATGACCAATGTGGAAGCCAAGCAGAGAATCTTAAAGGCAACAAAAACAAAGGGCCAACTGACATTCAGAGGCAAACCAATTAGAATCACTCCAGACTTCCCAAACCAAGTTATGAGAGCCAGAAGGGCTTGGAGTAACATATTCCCAATTTTGAAGGAAAACAACTTCCAGCCAAAAATTTCCTACCCAGCAAAACTTTCTATCAAATTAGATGGAGAAATAAGAAGCTTCCATGACAAACAGAAACTGAAGGAATTTATGTCTTCAAAACCAGCACTAGAGAAAATACTCAAAGAGATTAACTACAAAGAAGAAATAGGTAACACACATCAGAACTAGAGAAACATGACTTTCCATCCAACAGACAACTAAGATTGGTTATCTGTGGAGATTCATTATTTATGTTAGTCTTTTACCTATCTCTAAAGGGTATTGTTTGCCTTTATTGTTGTTAATTTTTAGGATTTCTAGTTGGAATATTAATATACCTTCAGATATAGCATTTGGAAATATTTTATCCCATTCTATTAGTAACTGTTAACTCTGTTTACATTGTCTTTGGATATACAATATGTTTTTTATTTTTTAGGGAGTTTGTATACTCTTCTGTTGCCTGTGCCATTGAAATCATAACCAAGAAATCACTGCCAATTTCAATGTTGTGAGGTTTTATGACCCAGATTTTCTCCTAAAAGTTTATAGTCTTAAGATTTATATTTAGGTCTTTTATCTATTTTGAGTTCATACTTGTATATGGGATTAGGTAAGGGTCCAATTTTATTCTTTTCCATGTAATTATTATTTTTCAACAATATTTAGTTAAAAAAATAAAGATTATTATTCCCACCACCAAATGTTCGTGGAAACCTTGTCAAAATTAACTTGACAATATAGGGAAGAATTTAGCTCTAGGCTTGTATTTAACTCCAATGGTTTATATATCTGCCTTTAGAATAGTACTACACTGTTTCAATTATTGTAGCTTTATATGGTTTGAAATCAGAAAATATACATCTTCTAGCTTTGTTCTTTTTCAAGATCCTTGTGGGTACCTAGAGTCCATATTCCATATTAGGATAGATTTTTTTTTTCTGAAAAATAAATATATAAATATATGATAGTTTCACCTAAAAAATAGAAAAAATAGATTCTCTGGTAAGAAAGAAAGCAAAAAGAAATATTGAAATGTTATCTTTAAGTCATCAAAAGCTTGGTATCAGACAAATGAAACTGTTATGTGAGATTATCATTTTTAATTTTTGATAAATTGCTATAATACTAGATGTCAACCACTAAGCCAAGCATGGGAGGGAGGGATAGGGAGAGAATGGGGTGGGGATCAGGTGGGGGCTGACTGGGCAATGTGTGCATGTATGTCTACAAAAGTTTGTATCCCACTATGATGTATGAATACAGTGCACCAATTAAAAATTAAAAAAAAATTTGTAAAAAAAAAAAATCTGTACTTCTTTGGAACCCAATCTCTCAGAGGCCTGTGGCTTCTGCTCTTGCCTTCTGGAAATCTTCCCCAGTCTGTACAGTGAAGAAGCCTGATCTAACTTACCAGACTCAAAGACACATGATGCCACAGCTCAGCCCCTGTGCCCACCAGCGGCCAACAGATCAACTGGTGGACATGGAGTGAGGCTAGACCAGGCCATACTAGGTAGTCAAGTCCTAGTCAAGCCTCCAGAGGGCTACAGCTGCATGAATGACCTCGGTGAGGCCAGAGAAGGGGCAGTGTAAGAACTCAGGCCAGCCCAGCCCAGCCCAGATCGCTGCCAGAAAATCAGAGACTTAAAAAAATTATAAAGGTATTTAAGCCATTTAAGCCTCTCTCCCTCTCTCTCTGTATACAGTGTGTGTGTGTGTGTGTGTGTGTGTGTGTGTGTGTGTGTGTTAGATAATTAATATAGAGGAAGAAATGAGAAAGTAGGCAAATGCTATTAAATGTTAACTGTTATGGTAAAACTGTTATGGTGCCCCTGTTGGGCTCTGAAACTGTAACAGTGTGAGATGTAGCCACGGGTTCTTATTCTTAGCTATTTGTAGAAAACAAAAGCCAGAACTCTCCCCCCCCTTTTTTTTTGCTGTAAGCTTAAGCAATTTTATTATTACAAGATGGAAAGATAGAAACAGAGTTAAAGCACTGCATTAAAGAAATAAATGCAGTGGAGTTAAAGCACTGCATTAAAGAAATAAATGCAGTGGAGTAACTTGAAAATAAGTTACTGGAGTTTTAGATGCAGAACAGTTTTTATCGATACATGGTCCTTCAGCTTGCTCATCCAATAATCTTCTAACCTAGGTGTGAGTCCACTCATTAACTCCATGCAGGCCCTTTTTTATGATTATAGGGATTATGATTATGGGGATTTCTTGCTGGGCCAAAATAAAACTTCTTCCTGCCTTGCTGCAGGTGTAAGCATAGGTTTCCTTGTTAGCACCAAAATGATTAACAAAGTCAGGGGTCACGTGGTATCTGCCTCCTCTTGACAGAGGCCTGTACCCTATTCCTACATTCTTGGTGAATTCTAGTCTATCTGCTAGGAGTTACTTATTATGTAAACTTGTTTTTAGAATATGAAGACCCTAGGTCCCAACTCTTCTGTCTACTTGCTAATTACTTTTAGTAAGGGAACTCTGCATTATAACAGCTGCCTGAGGGCCTGGCAGTAACCAGGCCCTGACTGCTTTTTACATTGTGAAACCAATTTTTAATACATTAATACCAAATTCATTTTCCAAATTCATTTTCCAATACATTAATACTAAAGTTATTTTCCAATACTGGCACATTAACACCAAAGCTACTTTCAAAATTCTAATCCATTTCCAAATACTGGTACATTAACCTTCATAATTTTATGAGAAATAAGATAAATTGGATGGTATGTTGCTAGCTCCTAGACATTTAGAGCAGGCCGACTTCAGAAGTTATCCCGCTGATTCTTTTGATTCCTAACATTATTTTCATAGATAAGTGTCTTGCTCTTTGACAGCAGAGGCCAAGTTTTATGCTTTGTGACGTTCCTCCAGAAAGCTCAGAGCACAATCCTTACACAGCAAGTTCTCAGCAGTCTTCGTTGCTTGTTGGATTGTATGGAAGTGTCAGGAAGGCCTTTGGGCCATGAATTTCCAAGGAGCTGTGACCCAGGGCTCGGGAGCTGCTTAGCTTTGTTTTGCTTTGGTGGGTGTCCCAGATCCCCCACAGTGAAGTGTTTTGGAGAAATTGGGTTTGCAGAGGTCTAAGATGTAATCTTTAACTCTGTAAAGCCACATTTCATGTACCATTCCCCCTCCCCTCATAGTAGAAGCCTCAATGATGCTTTAGTTGAAACAAATGGACTAAAACATTCCTATCATCTGTAAACAAAGGACATTGAATTGTGGCTCAGAATTATAGCCAGTTTAGAACCCAGAATCCTAGGCTTTGGGAACTTTCTTTTAGAAGGGAAGCATTGGTCTGAAGGTGGATTAAGAGTAACTGTTCTTGAAGTGACATTGATGTCAGCAAGATGGCAAAATAGAGATTTCAGCTCTCATCTCCCTCCTGAACACTGAATTTAGCAACCATCCACAGATAAGCAAATTTTTATGAGAGTCCCAGAGTCTATCTGAGATTTCAGCACCCGGTAGAGAAAAAACTAGTGGACGCATTGAAGAGGGTAACAAGATGACTTTCACTTTACCAGAGTCACTTCTCCCCAAGGTGGCATAGTTGGATGCTAGGAGAGGCCTCCTTACCCCGTGGTTTCTCCCTTGGGGGAAGTGAGAACAGAGTAAGGGCCAAACTTCCTCAGCTTTGAAGGATGCTGCCCAGGAGGACCGCTTCTGTCTCATCCCACCCAGAGCTCTTCACTGAGGGGATTGGCATGGCTCGGTTATCCGGGGGAAGCAGAGGGAATATATAACAACTAGTATGCTGTTCTCAACAGCCAGCCCCAGATCCTGTAACTGGTTCATGGAGTAAACCAAGAGGTCTTCTCACAGTACAATTCACTTGAGGACTCCCCAACTAGCCAACATGCCACCAGCAGCCCATGCACCCCATGGACGATGCCCTGCACATCGTCCCGCATGCATGGTCTGGATGAACTCCCTCAGGGAGCCCATGGATCTCAGCAGCAGGTGCAGACTGTAGTAGCTGGCTTGGGAGAGGCGTGCAATTTTGAACATTTTAGAGCACTACCCTAGGGAAACTAAGAGGCTTTCAGCACCATACCTGTATTTTTAGGACTAAGAAAAGGCACCCAATTTTAAGTTTTGCTTCCTAAGAGGAGACAAGAGGAGTGGAGCAAGCATAGCCATAGAAAAGATTTGAGAGGCCCTGAAAATCCCTAGTCAAAGCAGAGGTCTTTCTCTCCCAAAGCAAGTCAGGAAAGACTGAAGGAGGTGATGTTTTTCCTCCTTTGTAAAAGCAGCATATGAAGAATCAAGGAAATATGACATCACTGAAGAAATACAATAAAGCTCCATAGGACAGCTTTGGGCTGCCCTAAGAAATGGAGATCTGCAAATTACCGGACAAACAATCCAAATGGTCATATTCAGGCGATCTCGCTGTGGTACAAGACAGCGTGGTTAGATTTTAAAAAATGAAATCAGGAAAACAGTATAGACCAAAATTAGAAGTCCACCAAAGAGATAGAAAGCATAAAAAAACCCAAATAGAAATTCTGGGATGGAACAATATAATGTCTGAACTGAAAAATTCAACAGAGAACTTTGTAGATTCACTCAGGCAGAAGTAAGAATTAGTGAACTCTAAGATAGATGATTTGAAGTATTTCGTCAGAGAGAGAAAAAAAGGGAAAAAATGAAAAAGAGTGAAGAAAGTCTAGGAGACTTATGAGACATCTAGCAAACCAATATATGTGATTCATGAAAGTTCCAGAAGAGAAAGAGAAAGCGGCAGAAAGCCTACTTAAAAAATAATAACAGGATAATTCTCAAATCTGGAAAGGGACGTTAACATCCAGCTCCATAAGGCCCAGAGAATTTCAAGTAGATCAAACATTAAAGGTCTTTATCAAGATGCATTATAATCTAATTGTTAAAAATCAAAGAAAAAGGGAAAATCTTGAAAACAGGAAAGCAGAAAAAGAAAATAAAATAGATACACATGAAAGAATCACAAAGGGTTATTAGTGGGTTTCTCAATAGAAATGTTGCAGGCCAGGAGAAAGTACGATGATATATTCAAAGAGATGGAAGAACAAGGGGCTGACCAAAGTACAAGATCTAGCAAAACTCTCCTTTAGAAACTAGAGAAAGAGGGAGAGGAATTCCCAAATAAACTACCACTGAAGAAATTTATCACCATCCTGTCTTATAGGAAATGCTAAAGGGGGATTCTTCAAGTTGAGATGAAAGGACAGTAATTAACAACATGAAAACATGAAGTTATACAATTAACTGCTAAATGTAAGGATATAATCAAATTCAGAATACTCTAATACTGTAATGGTAATGCACAAATCACTTTTAGCTAGTATAAAAGATAAAAGTATTAAAAATAAGTGCTACAATAATTTGTTAAAGATACACAAAATCAAAAGTTCTTATCTGTGAAATCAATAACAAAATGTGGTAGAGACAGAAGTTAAAGTTTAGAATTCGTGTATACAATTCACTTTACATCCTTTTTTTTTTTTTTGCAGTACTAGGCATTGAAACCAGAGGCATTCTACCTCTAAATTACATCCTGCCAACCATATATATATATATATATATATATATATATATATATATATATATATATATTTTTTTTTTTTTTTTTTTTTTTTTTTTTTTTTTGGTGGTATTGGGGTTCCTGGAAACCCTTCTACCTCCGGGTTATACTCCCAGACCTATTTTTATATTTTTATTTGGAAACAGGGTCTCTTAAGCCAGCACGGCTGGCTTCGAACCAGTGTTATCCTCCTGTCTCCGCCTCCCAAGCGCGGGGATTACAAGCGTGCGCCACCACGCCCAGCTCTAACCCTATTTTTTTTTATTCTTTATTTTAAAACAGGGTCTCACTAAGTTATGGAGGGCCTCACTAAGTAGCTGAGGCTTGTCACAAACCTGCAATCCTCCTGTCTCAGCTTCCCAAGTACTGAGATTACAAGCATGCACCAACATGCCCGGCTAACTTTACATCCTATCAGCCTAAAGTACACTGTTGTAATTATAAGATGCTTTATATAGCTGGGTAAGGTGGTACACATCTGTAATTCTCGAGACTCTGGCAGCAGGATTCCAAGTTTGAGGTCAGCCTGGACAACTTACTGAGACTGTGTCCAGAACAAAACAACAAACAAACAGGGATGGGGATGAAGCTCAGTGGTAACGAGCCTCTGGATTAATTCCCAGTAAAACACACACACACACACACACACACACACACACACACACACACACCTTTATGTAAGCCTAAAGGTAATCACAAAGCAAAAAACTAGATACAGACGTTAAAAAGAAAATAATTCAAACACACCACTATAAAACAATAATCAAATCACAGGAAATAGCAAGAGAGAAAGAAAGGCACAGAAATAACTACAGAGCAGTCATAAAGCCGGGCGTGGTGGCGCACGCTTCTAATCCCCTCGCTTGGGAGGCAGAGACAGGAGGATCACGCTGGTTCAGAGCCAGCCTTGCTGGCTTAAGAGACCCTGTTTCCAAATGAAAAAACATATAAAATAGGTCTGGAAGTGTAGCCCGGAGGTAGAAGGGCTTCCAGGAACCCCAGTACCACCACCACAAAAAAAAGTCATAAAATAATTAATAACATTATAATAATAAGTCTTTACCTATCAAAAACACTTTTTGTGATGCTATGCATACTAGGTAAGTGCTCTACCACTGAGATTCATCCCCAGCACCAGTAATTAATTTTAAAAACCCAATGGATTTAATTCTTCCAACCAAAAGACAGAGTGATTGAGCGGATTAAAAACAGAAACAAGAACCAAGTATATGTGGTCTACAAAAGACTTACTTTAGCTTTAATGGTACATAAAAGCTGAAAGTGAAGGGATGGAAAAAGATATTCCCTGTAAATAGCAGCCTAAAGAGAGCAGTGACAATTAGTTATACTTCTCTCAGACAAAATAGATTCTAAGTAAAAAACTGCCGCGAGACATAAAAAGTCATTATATTATGATAAACGGACCAACTTATAAAAGGATATAGCAATTATAGATATTTGTGCACTTAATAACAGAGTACCTAAATACATACACCAAACATTAACAAATGAAGAGAGAAACTGTTAGCAACACAATAATAGTAGAGGACTTTGGCAACCCATTCTCAACATGGATGGATCGTCTAAAATAAAAACCAATATAGAAAGAGTAGACTCTCACAACACGATAGACCAAATAGGCCTAACAGAAATAATAAAAAGACATCCATCCATTCCGCAAGATATAATATGTTAGGCCGCAAAACAAGATTAAAATCATATCAAGTATCTTTTCTGATCACAGTGGTAAGAAACTAGAAATCAACAGGACAACTAGAAAATGCACATATAGTGCGGAAATCAAGCAACATACTCTTGAACAACCATTAAATCGAAGAAGAAATAAAAAATTAAGACAAATAAAATGGAAACAATATACTAAAACTTAGGGCATGCAACAAAAACAGTGTGTATGTGTTTTACCAGGGATTGCATCTACAGGATGTTTTACCTCTGAGCTATACCCCAAATCCTATTTTATTTTGAAACAGTTTGGATAAGTTACTATACACTGGCCTTGCTCGAATCTGTAGTCCTCCTGTTTCAGCCCCCAAAGACTGGTATTTTAGACATGTACCATGGCATGCAGCCAAAAACAGGGAAGTTTATGAAAATACTTAAATTAAAAAAGGAATCTAACAAATAATCTAATATATATCCTAATATAATATATTATACATTAATAAAAATGAATAAAGCAAATAATCTAATTTTATACCTTAAGAACTAGAAAAAGAAGAAAAACTAAGTTTGTTTAAAGTTACCAGAAAGAAAAACCAAGATCAGAGCAGAAATAAATCAAATAAAGACTATAAGTATGATAGAAGAGATTAATAAAACTAAAACTGAGTTTTTAAGATGATAAACAAAAGTGATAAAACTTTAGCTAGAAAACCAATAAAAAAGAAAAAGGACTCAAATAAATCAAATTATAAATGAAAAATGAGACATTAGTACCTATATCACAGAAATACAAAGAACTAAAAGAGAGTACTATAAACAATTCTATGTCCAAAAGCTGAATAACCTGGAAGAAATGGATAAATCTTTAGGAACATACAATATATCAAGACTAAATCATGAGAAAATACAGTCTGTACAGAGTAATAATGAACAAAAGTTGAATCAGTAGCCAAAAATCTACCAACAAAGAACAGCCCAGATGGCCTCATTGGTAAATGCTATCAAACATTTAAAGAAGAATTAATGCCAATCCTTCCCAAGCTCTTCCAAAATATTGAAGAAGTGGGAACACTTTCAAACTCATTCTATGAAGCCAGATTAATTACCCTGACACCAAAGCCAGACAAGGGCACTACAAGGAAAGAAAACTACAGGCCAATGACCCCGAGGAATGTCAATGTTAAAAAATAAAAACAAAACCAAACACCCTGAGCCCCAAAATAACAAGAAAAGCAACAACAAAATACCTGATAAATAAATTTAACAGTCC
This sequence comes from Muscardinus avellanarius, assembly GCF_963383645.1. Classification (NCBI taxonomy): domain Eukaryota; kingdom Metazoa; phylum Chordata; class Mammalia; order Rodentia; family Gliridae; genus Muscardinus; species Muscardinus avellanarius. The sequence continues at coordinate 98,807,351 of NC_137787.1, read as the reverse complement.
ACTGAAAGGATCATATACCATGATCAAGTGGAATTTATCCCTGGGATGCAAATAAATGTGGTTCAACAAAGGCAAATGAATAAATGTGAAATATCACATTTAACATCCAGAAGGATAAAAATCCTATGGTTATCTAAATAGATGCAGAAAAGGCATTTAACAAAATTCAATGTTCTTCCATGGTAAAACTTTCAACATATTGAATATAGAGTGAATGTATCTCAACATAATAATGGCCATACAAGCCCACAGCTAACATCACATGCCAAGGTGAAAAGCTGAAGGCTTTTCTCTTAAGCATAGGAACACAGCAAGGCTGTGCACTCTTACCACTTCTAGTTAACATAACTATGATGTTCTAGCCAAAGCAACTAGGCAAGGAAAAGACATCCAAGTTAAGAAAGAAGTTCAATCATCTGTTTTTAAATGACATGGTTTTATAAAATGAGAATTCTAAGGACATCACCAAAAATGGTTAAAACTAATAAATTTAACAAAGTTGTAAGATACAAAAATTACTTGTATTTTAAATTAACAAAGTGATTCAATTCACAATAGTATAAAAAGATAAAATAGTCATGAATTTAACCAGGGAGGTGAAAGATTTACATACTAAAAACTATAAAACATTAATGAAAGATATTAAAGTAGACACAAATAAGTGGAACTGTATCCCATGTTCATGGATTAGAATAAGTAATATTGTTTAGGTGTTCATATTATAGTAAGTGTCCTATAGATTCAGTATAATACCTATTAAAATTCTAATGACATTTTCATGGAAATTGAAAAAATAATCAAAATTCGTAAAGAAACACAACAGACTTTGAATAGCCCAAGCCATTTTTGAACAAGAACATAATGCAAAGCAATGCACTTTCTGATTTCAAATTATATTACAAAAGTATAGCTGGGCGTGGTGGTGCATGCTTGTAATCCCTGCGCTTGGGAGGCTGAGACAGGAGGATCGCGTAGGTTCGAAGCCAGCCACGCTAGCTTAGGACACCCTGTTTCCCGAAAATAAAAAAATAGGTCTGGGAGTGTAGCCTGAAGGTAGAAGGGCTTCCAGAAACCCCAGTACCACCACCAAAAAAAAATTATATTACAAAAGTATAACAATCATTACAATAGGGTATTGCCATAAAAACAGATACACAGACAAATTTAACAGAATAGAAAGCCACGAAACAAACTCATTCAAATACAGTCAACTAATTTTCAAAGAGAGTATCAAGAATACATAACTGTGAAGGGGCAGTTTCTTTAATAAATAGTGGTGTTGGCTAGAGATGTAGCTTAGTAGAGTGCTTGCCTAGCATGTGTGAGGCCCTGGTTTTGGTCACCAGCAACACAAAATGAATACATAAATGGTGTTAGAAAAGCTGAATGTTTCCATATAAAAGAGTGAAGTTAGACCCTTATCCCATACACCGAAATCATCTTAGAATGGATTAAAAACTTAAACATGAGACCTGGAACTACAGAGATGCTAGAGAAAAGCAGGAGACAGCTCCTTGACATTGGTCCTGACAATGGTATCTCTGGATGTGACACTCAGAACACAAGCGACAAAAGCCAAAATGAACAAGTGGCTGAAAAACAAGAACATTCTGTATAGACAAAAAAAAATCAACAACATCTAAAAAGTAGTATTAAAATGATATTAAAAAGTAATATTAAAAATGTATAAGGAACTCATGGAACTAAATAGCCAAAAGTCGAATAACCAGATTTTTTTTAAATGGACAAAGAGTCTGAATAGATCTTTCTCCAAAAAAGACATACAAATGGCCAATAGGTGTATGATAATGTACATACTAAGATATGAGGTGTCACTATTCACCAGGGAGATGCAAGTCAAAGCCACAGTGAGGGGCTGTGAGCTGCTTTGTGTGCAGGTCTGAAGAGCAGCTCCCAGGGCGGCAGCTCTGAGCGCCTGACTAATGTCCTTCAGTGCAACCTAAAGGACTTTGTTCATGCAGGACACATGTGGTGACCAACTCCCTTGGCCCCTGTTTGTCTGGCTCTGTGGTGTGAATGTGTCTATCTAAAACTGATGCTGAATCGTCAACCCCAATGCAACGTAGTGAGAGATGAGACCATCAGGAGGTGCTTAGGCCATGAGGCTCCAAGCCCATTGATGGGATGTGAACCTTCAGAAAAGAGCACTCGCCGGGTGTGGTGGCGCACACTTGTAATCCCAGCATCCAGGAGGCTGAGACTGGAGGATTGCGGTTCACAGACAGCCTCAGCTACTTAGTGAGGCCCTCCGTAACTTAGTGAGACCCTGTTTCAAAATAAAGAATAAAAAAGTAGGACAGGGGGTGTAGCTCGGAGGTAGAATGCCCCTGGGTTCCATCCCCAGACCTGCCCCCCCTCAAAAAAAAGAGCACTCATGCCTAGCATTGTGACATGTGACAGTAATCTTAGTACTTGGGAGGCTGACACAGAAGAATGGCAGGTTAGAGGCTAGCCTCAGCAACTTAGTGAGGCCCTGTTTCAAAATAAAAATTGAAATAGAGCTGGGAATGTTGCTCAAAGATAGAATGTTCCTGGATCCAATGCCCAGTACCAAAACAGAAAAAAAAAAGAAAAAAGAAAGACGGGAACATTTGTCTAGCATGTAGCATGCACAAGGCTCTGCACACACATGTTATAAAAATGTACATATATTAAGCCAGACCTGGTGGCACAGACATGCAATCGCAGCTCACTGGACTGAGGCAGGAGGATAAAAAATTGAAGACCAGACAGGCGTGGTGGCGCACGCTTGTAATCCCCGCGCTTGGGAGGTGGAGACAGGAGGATCGCGCAGGTTCGAAGCCAGCCTCACTGGCTTAAGAGACCCTGTTTCCAAATTTAAAAAAAAGATATATATATGGTCTGGGAGTGTAGCCCAGAGGTAGAAGGGTTTCCAGGAACCCCAGTACCACAAAAATAAATAAATAAATAAATAAATAAATAAATAAATAAAATTGGAGACCAGCCTGAGCAAGTTGGCCACACTATCTCTGAAAATAAAAAGTGTTGGGGATACAGTTCAGTGGTAGAGCACCCCTGGGTTCAATCCCCAGCACCACAAAATAAAAAGAATGAGAAAAAGAAAAGAAAAAGGGAGGGGTGGAGGAGGAAATGACTTGCGATAGTGAGTTCACCTTTCTGCCCATCTCTCCAGCGTGTGAAGACACAGTAAGGAGAGGGAGCCGGACCTTGCCTCACAGCGACTATCCTGGGGTCTCCACTTAGACTTGCTCCCTCTAGAACCATGTAGATCAAGTTCAGTTGTTAATGAATTGCTTCCTCAGGTGTTTTGTTACAGCACTGTGAAGGGACACTTCCAACTCTCACCTCCTATGGGAAGAACACTCGTGCTGTCCTAAGGATTCCTGGATGACAGGCGTGGTTTTATTTTTTATCACTTTGAGTACATCTACCCACTGCCTCTTCTGGATTTCAGGGTTTCTGATGAGGAACTCGGTGAGTATCTTATGGGGAAATGACGATGAAAGCTCCTTTCCTCTAGGCCTCATGGATGTTAACAATGTGCCCTTGGTGTCTTAGGCAGCAGGGCATTTTGTTACAGCATCACGGTGTGATTGAAGTGCTGAAGTGCTACCATCCTTTTGACATCAGTCATTCCAAGTTGAAAGAACAAGGAATTTGACCCAGGCATGGTGGTGCACACCTGGAATTCCAGTGCTGAAGCTGAGAAAGGAGGAGGAAAGAAAGCTGAAGGGAGAAAGCTGAGAAGGGAGACTGAGAAAGGAGGACCGCAGCTTTGAGTCCAGCCTTAGAAACTTAGCGAGGTGGTCCTCTGCTACTTAGTGAGACCCTGTTTCAAAATAAAAAATAAAATAGAATTGGGGTGTAGCTCAGAGTTATTGTGTGTGTTCAATCCCCAGGATTGCCCCCACCCCCCACAAAAGCAATTTGATTTCTTGAGTGTAAATATGGTGAGGTCTCTATTACAGAGTTCAGACAAAGTGAAAAGGCCATTGAAGCACCTACCAATTTTAACTTCTAAATAAGTAAACAGTCTCCTTAGACTACTGAATCAAAAAGCTTCTGGAGTCTTTATTCTTATTAAAAAGGAAAATTTCCAGGAGGCCCAAAGGTTAGAAGCCACAGCGGGCCACATCTAGCCTGACCAGACTGCTTCTTCCTGTGACCTCGCAGGACCCATTGTGAGGGAGTCCCAAGCACCGCGAGCTAAGGCTCCGGCCACAGCTGGTTTCCTTGTCCATAAGTACAGGGAACTCTTGGTTGGTGACCTGTCGGATTCATGGACAGCTTGTTTGGTGGTTTGGTGGCTTTGGATCTGATTTGTTGGTTTGAGTAGTTGGCTTTATTGTGTTGTTGTTTGTATATATGTGTGTGTATGTCTCTGTGTGTGTGTGTCTGTGTGTGTGTGTCTGTGTGTATTTGGGTTTGTTATTTTTTATTTTTTGCGGTACTGGGGATGGAAAGCAGGGGCATTCTACCTGTGAGCTATACCCCCCAGCCCTATATTTGATCCTTTATTTTGAAACAGGGTCGCCCTGAGTTGTAAAGGGCCTCACTATGTAGCTGAGGACTGTGGTGAGGACTGTGGAGACCGAAATGTGATCCAGCTCTTTCAGATTGTAGACGTCTCCCACTACATCTACTTGTTGTGATGGAGCATGTGAGTGGGTGGAGCATGTGGAAGGAGAAAGCCGGGAGGCTGTTCACACAGGCCCTGTGGGTAACGCACTACTGCCACGAGGAGGGCACAGGGGCCTGAGGCTGGAAAACATCCTGTTGGACCAGGAAAATAAGGTCAAAGCCAGAGACTCTGAGGGGGAGATGCAGGGTTGCTGCTGGGTGGAAGATGAAGGCATTCTGTGGTATTATCCAGTTCTTTGTCCCTGAACTGTACCAGTGGAAACCATATGGTCCCAAGGTGGACATCTAGGGCATGGGTGTCCTCCTCTACTTTCTGCTTATGAACCACCTCCCTTTAAAAGTACCACCTTTGAGCAGCTAGAAGAGCTGGTCGTGCAAGAAGGGTACCAGAGGCCCTCTTACATTTCCCCAGATGCACAAGGCATTGACGGTCAGTTGTTGTCTGTGGACCTGACCCACAGGCCCGCAGCTGACCAAATCCTGGGACACCAGTGGCTGAGCCTGGGTGAGAAATATTCCCTGACTTCTCTCCAGCCATTTCTAAATGCCCAAACCCCACAGTCATGAAAGTCATGAGTTACCTGGGTTATGACTCACATTGGACCTGTGTTGAACAGAAAATTTGATGATGGTTTGGCCTTGAACTTAACTGTCCAGCACTAGGTGAGCCAAAAGGCAGGGTGCTTAATCCAGGTTAGGTCCAAGCATCGGAGCCACCTCCATCCCAGAAGATCCTTCCCCCTTCACTGTCCTCTGAAAGAGCAGAGTGAGTGAGCCTGCCCTTCGTCTCTCTCCCTTCTTGCCCCAGCTGGTTGAGGTGGACATGTATCCAGGCAGATGGTGGGCAGAAGAAACAGCCTGCCTGCCATTCCTCTTCCCAGCCTAGGGAGGAGGACCTCCCCTCATCATGATCTTGAGTACCCCCAGCTCCCACCAGGCCAGCCCCTGCAGAGGAGCAGCCACTCAGGGGAGGCAGAGACCACATCATCCTCCCAGGGACCAGTGGCAGAAAAAGATGCCCCCTTCACTTAGCAACCCCATTGTGAGCCTGCAGCCTGTACCCAGGAAAACAGTCAGGGCTGGATGCCATGACCTATATCATACTCTTATTATACTACATATGCACATCATGACCTATATCATACTAAAGACTCACCCTGGACTCAACCAAACAGCTCTAGTGAAAGGGGATCAGAGGTGCTGAGGATGATCATTTAAGGTCAGCATGTCTCCAGTGAAAGTGGACCACTGAGATGGGCAATACCAACTCCCTGGACCCTGACATGGGCCAATGGGTCTCAGACAGCTGCGGGATGAATGTGCACCCTGCCTGGGGTTTCTCCACAGGGACTGTGGTCACAAGGCCCTTCCGGAGCTTCTGGAGATGAGGGGGGCCTCTGTGCCCCCACTGGGAGGAAACTTTAGAGACTTTTTCCTGGGAAATTCATCCCTGCTTTGAGATGGTTCTTAATAAATTTCTGTCTCATACAAATCTTAAAAATGATGATCACAGATTTTACAAAAATCCACAGTGAGATATCACCTCACACTGTAGGGTTGCTATGGTTAAAAAACAAGGGATATATATATCCAAAGGTATGGAAATCATGATCTAGAAAAGGCTTTTCTGCACTCTCTTGTTCAGTGCAGCATTATTCATATTAGTTAAGGCCTGGAAGTAACATAAATGTCTGTGGAGGGATGGAGAAGGAAGCTGTGGTGTGTACATACACTGGAAAATTGTATACCTTAGGAAAGAAGGCAATCCTGCCATTGACAACAACATGGATGGAAACGGGGAGTATTATGTTCAGTAAAATAAGTACAGGAAGACAAATACTGTATGATCTCACCATACGAAGAATCTGAAATGGTCAAACTCAAAAGAGTAGAATGTTGGTTGTCTGAGGATGGGAGAGGTGATGGCTACAGAGTATAACATTCAGTTGCACAAGATAACATATGTTCTATTTATGGTGTGATTACCATAGAACCATATCTTATACTTAAATGTTGTGAAGTAGTAGATCTTGTGTTATGTCTTCTTACCAAAAATCAACCAAAAAAATCTCTCAAAACTTAATTACTAAAAAAGAGGTGGGAAGAAATGATAGATATACTTAGAGCTTTGATGAGTTTTTTTTTTTTCAAGTCTGGGAATGGAACTCAGGGACATTCTACCTCCAAGCTATATTCCCAGCCATATTTTTTATTCTTTATTTTGAAACAGGGTCTCACTGAGTTGCAAAGGGCCTCACTAAATAGCTGAGGCTGTCTGCAAACCGTGATCCTCCCATCTCAGCCTCCCAAATGCTGGGATTACAATTGTACGTCACCACACCCGCAAAGCTTTGATGGTTTAATGGGTGCATAATTATTCCTTGACCCATTGAGGTGTACACTAAATATGTGTGGTTTTACATGCCAATTGTAGATCAATAAAGCAATTAAAAAATACTCCTCTCCCAAAGTAACTATTCACCATAGACTCTTAAGAAGTGCTTAAAACTCCCCCAAACTTTCACAGCCGTTATCTTCACCACAGGGCAGGTGAAAGGAAGCAATTACAGTATTCATTTACAAGAAGAGAAACCAGAAAAGCAGAGAAGCATTGTCCACCTGAGGTTAATCCCTAGGCCTTTCAACCATCGGTTCAAGTCTCCTTCCTACAGACTAAGCCATCTCACTGACTTTTAAAAGGTGGTCTAAGACTCCATTATCTGCTGGGCTAGTCCTGTTTGTGCCTATGAATTTACAGTTTACACACACCTTTACATGCACTGTCCAGATATCTAGATTTTCCTTAGTAAAGGTCATCTGGCAGCCTCCAGCACTCAGCAGCTTCAGGGCCAACATCCACGGCTGAGGGCCTGCTTATTCCAGGTCAAATTCTTCCTGAGACAACGTGTGTCAGGAGTCGCTGAGCAAGGTGGGTTGAAAATCTCTAGCCATTTGAGCCTAACTTGGATATCTCTAACAGTGCGTTTTTTTTTTTCTTTCTCATTTTTTTATTTTGGCGGTATTGGGGATGGAACCCAGTGTTGATCTAGAGCTTTCTGCCAGGGCGAGAGATGCTTTGTCAGGCTGGCATTGTGCTGACCCTCTCCTTCTGCCCAGTCCTGCATCTCACACTGTCCCAGCATCTGCTTCCAGAGGACCCAACCTGTGACAGGACCTCTTTATTCTCTTCTGTGTTACTCAGCTTTGTGTCTCTGTGATCCAAATGCCTGACAAAACCAACTTAGAGCAGGAAAGATTTGTTTTGCTTCAGTTTTAGGGCATTTAGTCCATGATCTCTGCCTCCAAGGCTGAAACATCATGGCAGAATGCTGCTCTACTCAAGGCAAAAAGGAAGGGGGGAGAGATGAAGGCTGGGGAGAAGGTAGATCCTTCCAGGATAGGCTTCCAGCTGACTACCTCCTACACCTAGGCCCATCAGCTATCAATGGGTTAATACATTTATTGGATCAATCCAATAAATGAGTCCTTTAGCCCCATCTCTGAACCTGGCTGTGCTGGAGACCATGCTTTCAACACATGAGCTTTTGAGGGTCACTCTAGATCCAAAGTACAACGTCTCCTGTTTGACAGAGGTCATGGTTGGAATATAGACAAGAAGCTTCAGATGAACAGCCCACTGATATATTTTGATTGGTCTGTTCAATGTATCAAAAATAAATCAAAGCCGGGCGTGGTGGCGCACGCTTGTAATCCCAGTGTTCGGGAGGCTGAGACTGGTGGAGGATCGTGGTTCGTGGACAGCCTCAGCTACTTAGGCCCTTTGCAACTCAGTGAGACCCTGTTTCAAAATAAAGAATAAAAAAATTGGGCAGGGGGTGTAGCTCGGAGGTTGGCTGCCCCTGGGTTCCATCCCCAGACCCGGAAAAAATAATTAAAAAATAAAAAATGAATAAATCAAGAGCTGGGCGTGGAGATGGCATACTTGCAATCCCAGTACTTGGGAGGCTAACGCAGGAAGATTGCAGGTTTGCAGCCAGCTTCAGCTACTTAGTGAGGCGCTCTGCAACTTAGTGAGAACCTGTTTCAAAATAAAGAATAAAAAATAGGTCTGGGGTGTAGTTCAGAGGTAGAATGCCCCTGGGTTCCATCCTCAGCACTGCAAAAAAAAAAAAAGTCAATATCCAGAAATTGAAAAATTATACATATAACCTGAACTTTTAACTTCTATTAAATATTCAGATGGCTTTTCATCATTGCTCTTTGATTCTTGCGCAGAGGATCATTGGTTGGGGCTGAACAATGACCGTGCTCTCTAGAGAGAAGAGTTCTTGATCTTGTCATAGCAGCCAAAACTTCTTACTGACTTGTGCCTGTCAACTTTCTTCACTTCTGTTACCTGTTCAACCCTGTGGCCATCTAAATTTCTGACAAAAATAAAGGTTCAACAGGTGGGAAGAGAAGTCTTCACTATGCCACTGTATCCTGTGGATCCACAGGGATCTGCAGGAATTGGATTCTTTTTGTTCAAGGGCATGAGAGTCATTTCATGGACCCTGGGTTCTGAGACCTCAGGGTCACTATTGCAGCCCTAGCCTGGCCTCTGCCATCCGCTACCCCGGCAAATATTGGCCTCTTTGGCAAGGTCCATGTCAGATATCTGATCAAGAAAGCATATTCATTTCTCTTTTAAAAAATGTATACTATTTTTCTACTATAAAAGATCTAATTATTGGATATTTGGAAGGGCTATCCCTAAATGGAGAGCGTTTTGCCAAAAATAAATTTCTGCCTTAATAGGTACTTAGATTAATAATGGTTTTCTCAAGCCAAAGAAGCAGAATAGCCAAAATAGCCAATAACTCTTCAAACAGAGCCACCTTATCACCCTTCTCATCATCAATACTGCCGGTGGCCAAGTGACCAGGAAAGCTGGAAGTCCCTTCCCCAGCTACATTGAACATAATCCCTCCGCCCCACTCCTCATACAAATGGCTTCTGCCTTTTCAAGGAGAGTCGTAATTATGTAAGACTCAATAATTATATAACAAATTGCTTTGAAGTGATTATTTAAATTGTGCATTGGCAGGAATGGTATCCACATATAATGAGTTGCGTTGATTATAAAAGTGTCTTCTCTGAGCTGATACAATAGCCGTCTCTGTCAGTTGCCGCTGAAGATCTGGGCCAGCTGGGAGACTGCAAAAACGCGCATTGTTTGAATTGAATTCAGAATATGTTGGCTTCTTTGTAGCTTCTGTTTCTGGGTGATAAGGGTCACTAGAATAGGTCCTTGGTCCCAGAATGGGGCTCCGGCAGGGCTTCAAGCCAGAGAAGCTGGGATTGGTGCCCAAACTGCACAGGATAAGGCTCAGAGACTGAAGACCCCCACCCAGTCAGGGGTCCCCTTTGCAGAAGGAACCAGAGAGTGATCTAGACCTTCAGGCATCTGGTTCCCCTGTCTTTGCTCCACCTGCTTGGCCCACCTTGAGCAGGAGCCATGTGTCTGGTGGGCCATGAACTGTGCCAACCCCTTCCAAGAACGCCTGACGCTTAAGGCTGTTGGAATGCTCTGAACCTTGGAAAACCTGGGCGTAGCATCAGGTAGGGAGCTGGAAACGACTGGCGTGGTTTAATGCAGAAGAGAACTAAAAGGAGCCAAATCCTTGGCCATGAGCTAGCTGCTCTCATACCCAGAGCACCTGGACCTTCAGGAGAGAAACTTTGACATAGCATCACTCTTCAGGAGAGACACTTTGACAAGAGCATTCAGCTTTTCCCAGAAAGGCCCTAGAAAGGTAAGTGTTATATTTCTGGATACCACAGACTCTCTGGTCCAATCATTGGCAAACTTTTTCTGTAGAGGACCAGATGGTAGACATTTTAGGCTTTGTAGGTCCCAGACTTCTCTGTCTTATATTCTCCTCCTCTTCCTCCTCCTCTTCCTCCTTCTCCGTCTTCTCAGTCTTCTTCTTCGTTGTTTGTTTAAACAGCCTGATAAATGTAAAACCACTCATAGTTTGTGGGCAATGAAAATTCAGGCTGGGTGTGGCCCTGTGGACATAACTGCCATTCTTACCTTGTGTGATGTATTCCAGGACAGGGCACTCGGTTTTCTGTTGCTGTCCACATGGCTGCCATTGAGGTTTGATAGTAGAAACTCAGCAATGAGCCTCCAATCTTTTGGGAAAACTGGACAAGGACTGAAGAGCCACACAACCTCCTTGGACCCTCTGTGACTGCAGCTCACGGTTCCTCCATTCTCTCAATACCCACAGCTCCTGTAGAAATACCTGGGCAGTTAGTGTTGACCGCCTGATATCAGTAAGGATTTTTCATGTATACCAGGATGTCTTCCTGTGCTTCTCTTCCCACACCCACCCTCCTGCCTGAGAGTCCTTAAGGGCAGGAGCAGCCAGCTTTCAGCTGCTGCATCCCCTGCCAGTGCCAGATGAGGTGGTGTTGAGAGCATGCTTCTTGCCCCCCTCTGGACTCTCATCTTTTTTCCCTGTCCTGCTGCTGAACCCAGGAAGTGGAGAAAGTTAAGATATTTTGTGCTCATGGTCCCTTGGCAATGTGTGGTCACCTGTTTGCTTAGATCCCTCTCTTGGTTCTGTGCATCTCTCTGGCCAAAGCCCATAGCAGCCTCTGTGATCTGCTCACTGAGGGTGGAGTGTGGCTGCCCCTTGGCTGGGAGGAAACAGAATTCTTTTGGTCCAGGTGGTAGCTCTCGCCTGGACACAGATTCCTTAGATGTGCCGCTTCTCAGGTTTCAGGGATTCTTGGTCAAGAAGGCAGGATTACACTGGAATCAGAAGCTTGACTGCTCCTCGCCAGGGCCACGTGTACACTGAGCTCCGATGTATTGTGATTGGCCTCACTCTGTAATTGCAGCAGCCTAGGTGTTCTCATTCAATTCAGAATATTATTTTTCTCTCCCAGGGTAACATAAGGGCCAATTCTTTCTTTTTGTCTCTTCTTTTTTCTTTTTTGAGACTGGGGATTGAATTCAGGGGCATTCTGCCTCTGTGTTATACCCCCAGCCCTTTTAATGTTCTGCTTTGAAACAGGGTCTTGCTAGATGTCTGAGGGTCTCCCTATTTTGCTGAAGCTGCCTTGAACCTACGGTCCTCCTGTCTCAGCCTCCCAAGTACTGGGATTACAGGCCTGTGCCGCCATGCCTGACTTCTTCTCTCTATTCCTATACACACTGTGTTAGTTTTGTCTTTGCATCAGCTTTCCTTGTGGGTACAAAATGGCTTTCTTAATTCTAGGTATTATATCATCATGACAACATCCTAGGGGAGAAAAAGATCTCTTTGCCTTTGTGAATCCTTTTGGTCCACAAAGAAAATTCTTTCCAAAAGCCTCTTACGGGCTTTTCATCACCTTCCGTTAGCCATAACCATGCTCTGTACCCATGCCTAAATTAATCCCTGACATGATGCAGGAACAGCCTGATACATTTAGATCAATTGTGTCTCATCCTCTGGGCTGGACCAGGCTTCCTGGGGGCACAAGGCCCTGCTGAGAAGTATGGGCAGGTGCAAAACACTGAGGTTCTATTGGGGTATAAGAGAGAAAAAAAATCCCTCAAAGTGGATAGTATAAGAAACATTTCCCAGAATCTGCTTCTTTGAGATGTTGAAGGGCTTAGCATCCAAAGTTCTAAGAGAGAACTTTGAGAGAGGGCTTCTTAAAAAAAAAAAAACCCATGAATTCCCTAGATGTCTTAGTCAGCATTCTCACTGCTACAGTCTAAAAAACCTGTGCATACAGCTTACAGGAAGAGCACACGGGCTCTGCTCCTCACCTCCTGGAGGCTGGGAGCAAGTGTGAGCAAGCAAGCAAGCAAGCAAGCAAGCAAGCAAGCAAGCAAGCAAGCAAATTCAAAGATAAAAGCACAGACTCTAAGGCCACAACCCAGACCCATTTTCTCCATCCACACCAATGGATTTATCTACTAATGAGATTACAGCCCCGTGACTGAACCATACACGAGTTCTTCAGGGAACACTCTACATATGGCCATAACACTAGATGTTCTTCCTGCTTTAGATAAGAACCGTGAGTCTGTCTAATCCAACCTCCCCTTTGGCATTTGGCTTTGAAGAAGCTATGGCAGTCATTGCTTGCTGAGTGCCTACCGTGTGCAGGCACAGTGGGCAGAGCTCTACATCCACGGTTGCTGTCACACAATCACACTGCTTCCCTGGGAGGGCTGCATTGTCATCCTTGTTTTACAGACTGGGGAACTGGAACTCAGAGAAGTGCTGTGGCTTGCCTCCAGCTGCACAGTCTGCAGGTGACTGAGCCAGGGGCCACCAAGCACCTTTTCACTTCTGCTTTGATCCAGGCACTGTAGTAGGTGCTGAAGATGCAAAGAAATATCAAACCTGGACCCTGACCTCAGGGAGCACCGCCTTCCGGAAGGTTATCCCAGATAAGCCAATGTCTAGCTCTTGACTGGGCTGGAAAACAGTTTTGGGAGAAATTAGTCACTGTCTTGTGTCCTTTGCCATGAATCCTGGGAAGCCTAAAACTTTGCTGAATGGCCTGGTAAAGGAATTCGGAGAATGAGTTTGGGTGCTAGACTGCCTGAGTTTAAGTCTCAGCTCCTCCACCTTCTGGCTGGATAACAATCCTCATGGGCTGTTATGATGTCTCACAAAAACGCTCTTGTAGAATCACAGAGGAAGAACTCCATAAAAGTTAGCAGCCGTTGTTAACAATTTGTATTGCTCTTCAGTGACTTTTCTTATCTAGTGACGATTATCAGAGGCTCAGCCTCCAGCTCCCCTGGTCTCAGCATTTCGCGTCCCTGTACAAGTTTGGGCACCAGAGTGGTATGTTGCAGCTCGCAGACTGCTCCAGGTGACACCTGGCATTTTGAAGCATATCAGCTGGCTCTTACCAGGCTGCCATTTCCTCCTCCAGGCTGGCTGCAGAGGGGGGCCGTGGAGAATTGGGCCCCCTCTACTTCTCTCCAGGTATTACTCAACCTTTGGCTTCCCCATGGTGTCCAAATGTAGCTTCCTGTGCTCAGAGTCCCTGGAAAGCCTACTGCTCCCATCTAAGACAGAGCCAGGACAGAGGAGACAGGACACTGAGCAGGGGAATCCTCGTGTCTGGCTCTGGTCGCAGGTTCTGGCTGGGGCACTGGGAAGTCCCCTAGCCTCGGTTTCCTCTCCAGTGAACTGGATGGGTCTTATCAGCCTGTAGCCTCATTGAAAAATCCCCTGGTAGAGGATACGGAAATGGAGATGGCTGGCTGAGAAATAGGGCAGACAGACCTGCCTCCCAGAGAGCTGGCAAGAAGCATGAGGTGCCGGCTGCAGGGTGCTGCTCGTGCCCTGGTCCCTGTCTGCTCCACGGCCTGGGATGCAGGTCATGCACCTGGAAAACTGCCCAAGGGTGCTGCCACCCAGGGGGCCGAGCGGCCTCATTGATCTTGGGGTAAACAATCAGGGTCCTAAATCCTTGCTGGGTTCTATTGGTGCAAGGAGCTATTAAAAACAAGATGAACGCTCATGGTTTGATTGAATCTGGAAAACAAGACCCATGTGAGCATTTTTCTTTGTCATGGTGTCAAGGGAGAAGAGGGAGGCCTAGGCAAGTAGGAAGATAAGAAGAAGAGGAGGAGGAGAAAAAGCAATTTTGAGACAGTAGATAAGAGACCATGAGTAAAATAAAAAGGAAAGAAAAACCAAAGGAAAAAGCAAAAGCCTCTAGAATTGTCTGAGCTTGTTCATCCCTCCCTCCCTCTCTCTCCCTTCTCTCCTTCCTTTTTTTTTTTTTTTTTTTTTTTTCTCCTTGTACTGAGGATTGAACCCAGGGGCATTCTGCTTTGATCTATACTCCCAGCCTTATTTTTTTATATTTTTTATTTTTTGCTTTGAGGCAGGGTCTTGCTAGGTTGCTGAGGTTTGAACTCACAAAGTTGCTGAGACTGGCCTTGAGCCTGCTATCTTCCTGTATTGGCTTCCCAAATACTGGGATTACAGGTGTGCGCCACCACGCCCCACAGCTTCCTTTCTATAGTGGAAGGAAAGCTGTGAAGGAGGTGGCACCACATGCCAGCCTCTCCACTCTGTCCCCAGAGCCTCAGTGAGCCATCATGGCTGCAGTTCCTGCGGTGGCAGTCAGCTTGGGGCAGAAGCCTTAGCTCGTGCTCTTCTGGGGTGGCCTTGCTGTGGCCCCTGCCTGGGGTCTCTTGGTGGTCTGCCTTCCTTTTTATGCATAGCTTTGCTGGAGCTTTTGGTGGGAGTCTGCTGTGAGGAGAGCCCAGTCACAAGCGGCTCCCCACCGCCCCTCAGAACTTTATTGGGCTTTTGTTCTTTTTTACTGCTTGGCTTCAGCAGAGTCAGCTCTCGGGCTGAAACCCAGCCTGAGAGATCTGATTTCTCAAAAACCATTTTGATCTTGCACTTCAAAGGCAATTCTTTGCACGCCTGAGCTCCAGTTTGGTGGCCCCAGACCTGCCCCTGTGGGCTGTGGGTCTGCATGGGGCCTGTGGGCTCTTCTTTACATCCTGCAGGGAGAGCCAGGGTCCCAGCACTGGGGCCGCCTGCGCCTGCGCGCCTCTGATGGAGTGAGATTCGGCCCCAGAGACCCTGGACTCAGAGGCTCTGCCTTTCCCTTCTAACCGGCTTTGCTCCATTCATCTTCACACTGCTTCAAAGCCTCCTGTTCCCTGTCCCCATTCAAGTCCTGCAAACACGCACTTGCAATGAGGCTGACCTTAACTTTGGGGGTCTCCTTCAGAGGACCACCTCTGATAGTGCCTACCCCACCCACCCTACCCAGAAGAGGGCCCTGCCACAGACCTCCCCTGTACTCTGCGTTCTCGGCAACTTCTCAGATATATGATATGTTTTCTATCATTTGTTGTTTCATTGTCCCCCTTTTAAATGACACCTAAGAGATAGTGAGATCCTTGAAGAAATGGGCTTTATTCCCTGTTTGGCCCTAAGATTAACACAATATCAAACACACAATAGGCTCTTGACAGTGTCTTGAGAATTGATGAAGTCCTCTTGCAGCTCCTCCAAAAGACCTGGTGTTGAGGGCTGAGGGCTGAGGGGCTGAGGGCTGAGGGGCTGAGAGCTGAGGGCTCAGGGCTCAGGGCTGAGGGGTTGAGGGCTGAGGGCTGAGGGGCTGAGGGCTGAGGGCTGAGGGGCTGAGGGGCTGAGGGGCTGAGGGCTGAGGGCTGAGGGGCTGACGGCTGTGGGCTGAGGGCCTGAGGGCCGAGGGCCAAGGGGCTGAGGGGCCAAGAGGCTGAGGGGCTGAGGGCTGAGGGGCTGAGGGGTTGAGGGCTGAGGGCTGAGGGGCTGAGGGCTAAGGGGCTGAAGGCCAAGGGGCTGAGAGTTGAGGGCTGAGGGGCTAAGTGGCAATCCAGCTTGCTAGAAGGAAGGGAAGGGTGGCTAGGGGAATAGAGACATTCTATTTTCCCTCTGCCTCCCACCTGGCAGGTAATTTCCAGACCTGGCCAATGTTTATATACATGGATATTATTATAAATATTATTTATATCACAGGTAATATATACCATAAGTAATGTATATGTAATACTCAGTATATGTCATACATATAATAGGACATGCATATATACATATATATGTGCATATAAATATATATTACACACACACACACACACACACACACACACACACACACACACACAGTCAGCATCTTACTGTGGCCAAAATACCAAGGCCATGCCCCCCACAACTCTCCTCCAACTCGTCCCACCTCCCGGTAGTCCAGCCATCAGCAGATTCATCTAGAAATGAGGTCAGAGCCCTCAGGATCTGGTCATTTCCAAAAGCCCCACCTCAGAACACGTGAGTCCGCAGGGAACATTCCAGGTCCAACCCATAACAATGTACAAAGATTTTTTTGTATCCAAAAATCTGACAAATTTTTGTTTTGAAAAGAGTTTGAGCCGGGTGTGGTGGTTCATGCTTGTAATCCCAGTGCTTAGGAGGCTGAGACAGTAGGATCGCACAGGTTCAAAGCCAGCCTCAGCTACTTAGTGAGACTCTCAGCAACTTAGTGAGACCCTGTTTCCAAATAAAGTATAAAATAGGTCTGAGAGTGTATCCCAGAGGTAGAAGGCCACTGGATTTCATTCCCAGCACCAAATAAACAAACAACCCCCCCCCAAAAAAAAACCCAAAAAACAAAAAGAAAAGAAAAGAAAGGAAAAGAAAAGAAAAAAGAAAAAGAAAAAAGGGAAAAGAGTTCGAAAATTCAAGCCTGAAATTTTCCCTCAGAGACCTCTCTCCTTGGGCATTTGCTTTGGAAGCAGTTATCAACTACTGCATGGACAATGGTATGCTTGTTCCCAGAACCGGAGGCTTTTGCAAAGCTGATGGAAGCGTGGAAGTGTTGCTTTTTGGATAGTGACTTTGTTCTGTTGTACCTACTCTATGTTCTGCCGTACCTACTCTATGTTCTGCCTTTTACCCCACACATTAGCAATCCTGCCTGGTATTAAGGAATGAGGAAGGAACTGGATTACCTGAGGGCAAAACCTGTTGACCTTCCTTCCTTCCTTCCTTCCTTCCTTCCTTCCTTCCTTCCTTCCTTCCTTTCTCTCTCTCTCTCTCTCTCTCTCTCTCTCTCTCTCTCTCTCTCTCTTTCTTTCTTTCTTTCTTTCTTTCTTTCTTTCTTTCTCTCTCTATTTTGTTCAGTATCAGGCCAGTTGGGAGACTAGTGTTGAAGTGTTGATGAGTTGCTCTAAGGAGAACTGGCATCCTTGCCTCTCGCTGGCTGGCTAGGTGGCAGCTGGCCTTATCAGCACTTTCCCTTGCTTTCATCTAAGTGGCCTCCCTTTCTCCTTGGCACCCGGTGGCAGCACCTCCATCATCCTGCTTTCTAGATGCTGAGTCCTCCTTCTCCTGCCTAGTACAGGAGTCCACGCTCAGCCTTTCATTCATTATTAAGACCTCATTGAGCTGGGCATGGTGGTGCATGCTCGTATTCCCAGTCCTTGGGGAGGCTAAGCCAAGAGAATTGTAGGTTCAAGGCCAGCCTCAGCAACTTAGCAGGACCTTCAGCAACTCAGAGAGAACCTGTTTCAAAATAGAAAACAAAAGGGCTGGGGATGTGGCTCAGAGGTAGAGTGCTCTTGAGTTTAATCCCCAGTGCAAAACAAACAAAACAAAAAGATCTCGTGGTGGTCTGAGCATTGAATTTGGAGTGGAGAGCCTGGTCTCAAGTTTTGGATTACTCCTCTGCTGTGGGAGCTTGGGTTAGTCGTCCACTCTCTGGTGTTTCAATTTCCTGAATGTAAACAGCAACAATCACTATAAGGTGAGGCTCATCTGAAACCCTAGATCCATCTTTCTCAGCATTTCCTGCAATGGGAATCTCCTGGGGAGCTTTTAATATCCTGGTTCCCAGATCACACTGGAGACCAATTTAATCAGACTTTCTGGGGATGAGACCCAGACGTCAGTAGTTTTTAAAGCTCCCTGGGTAATTCTAATGAGGAGCCAAGGCTGAGAACCATGGTCTAAAGTCAAAGTATTATGGATGCTTCAAATACAATGGATTCTGAACTTCATCCATTTTTTGCTAACTAATCTGCAGTGGTTCTTGGCCCTAATTTAGTTCAGAAGTTCTGTAGGAAGTTGTGTATCTATTTCCCTAGGAATGGATATATAAAATGTTGTGTGTAAAATCAGTATATACTGTGTGCCTCTGAGTGAGGACTTGCCTCAACTACCCCATGCAGAAACACATTTCACCCCTCTCTGCCACAAGTTCCTATCCTCTTTCCCTACTTTATGTATTGTCGGTAGCTTTTATCATGGTCTTCACACACTCTCAAGTTTCTCATCAGGGCAATTTCTCAAAGTATAGTTCCTGGACTACCTCAAAACACCCAGGGGAGGACTCAGAAATCTGCATTTTCAGAAGTTCCCTGGAGTTCCTTTTTTTTTTTTTGGTGGTACTGGGGTTCCTGGAAGCCGTCTACCTCCGGGCTACACTCCCAGACCTATTTTATATATTTTTATTTGGAAACAGGGTCTCTTAAGCCAGCAAGGCTGGCTTCGTACCTGCGCGATCCTCCCGTCTCCGCCTCCCAAGCACGGGGATTACAAGCGTGCGCCACCACGCCCAGCCCTGGAGTTCCTTTGAACACTAAAATTTGAGAACCAGTGGGCTGGGTCCCTGGACTTTTGATACAGAATGTGCAGGCTCAGCTGGGTGTGAAAGGCATGTCTATAATTCCAGGACTTGAAAGGCTGAGACAAGAAGATTTCCATATCAAGAACAGCCTCAACAACTTAGCAAGACTCAGCAACCCAGTGAGACCCTGTTTCAAAACAAAAAACTTAAAAATGGCTGGGGGTGTGGCTTGGAGGTAGAACACCCTCAGCACCACAATCCCCAGCACCACAAAACAAACAAACAAACAAACAAACAGGATATGCAGGCTCAAACCCACTGTGGTCTTTTCTACAGCACCTACTTGCTCCTCCATATCTTGCTGTGCAGATGAGAATCTACTTCCCCCAGCATATCAGTGGCCTTGGGGGGATGCTCTTGGGAAGAATGTTCTGAGAAACCCCAGGTGTTTTCCTCGTTTCCATAGGGGTGGACGGAAATGTGGTTGTCTCAGTAGTGTGAGTCGAGGGCCTTAGACTAAGATCTTCTCTCTAACCAACAAGTCACCCCTTTCTCTTCCGGTCCTGGTTTTTAGAATTCTATTGTTGTCCAATCATCCTTAAACTCTGTGACACTCACTTCTAGCATGATGAGTGATGAAGACCCTAAATAAGGGGCATATTTGACCCCATGTCTGGTCAAAGTTTTCTATTGGCTTTCTACGGCCTCCACAGGGAAGCACATCCCTACCTTTTAAGTTACCAAAAGGCTTTCCAAAATTGAGTCGCTGCTCACCTTCCTGGCCTCCATTCCCATGCTCACACGGCCTCCAGCAGGACGACACTGCACACAGTTCCGGGAGCATCACTTCCTTCCCCTGGTGCCCTGCTCATCCTCACATCTCCTTACAGCAGCGGCTCCTCTCCCCACTCTCCAGCCTCTGCATCTCACTCTGCCCACCAGCTTCCTGACCTTTCTGGCCTCATTTTCTGTGACTCCCTAACAACTCCTGTCTTCCTTTCCTGGGACAGATTGGGTGGCTTAAACGACAAAAATTTATATCCTCATATTCTTAGGTTTCAAGTCTGAAATCAAGGTGCTGTCAGACTGCATTTCCCCTGAAACCTGAAGGGAAGGCTCTTCCCTGGCTGTTGCCAGGCTCTGGAGCTTGCCAGCCATCTGCCTGTCTTTGATTTGCAGATGCATCAGCCCAGCCTCTGCCTCTGTTGTCACCTGGACTTCTCCCAGTGTGTGTCCACATGGCCAGCTTCTCATGAGGACACCAGTCACATTGGACTTGGTGCCAGTCGACTCTGGAATGACCTCGACTCAGCTGATTACGTCTGTGATGACCGTGTTTCCAAATAAGGTCACATTCTGGAATACTGGGGTTAGGATTTCAAAATATTTTCTTCTGGCCGATGCAATGTCCCATAACACTTGCTTTCATTTGGCTTCAGTCACAGTCAGCTAGAGTTTCTAGATTTAGCAAATAAAAAATACAGGACACTCAAGTAATGTCAGATACACAATGACTTATTTTTTTAGTTATAAATATGTTCCAAATGTTGCATAGAACATTTAAAGTTTACTATAAAATATTTATTATTAGTATCAATATGAATCTCACTCATGCACAACTACCACGTACCAATAAAATTATAAAAAATAATTAACTGGGCATCCAGCATTACGCCTAGTGACATTTACTCTATGTTCTTTGAATGTGCCAAGCATGCTACCACCTCAAGGTACTTATTCTCTAATTGTCTTCAGCCTCCACACCCACACTCTGTCCTTTTTTTTTTTTTTTTGCTTTGATTTGTTCCCTTTGTCCCTACGGGGCTATACATTTCCCTTATATGTTATATAGTATATTATATATAAATTACCCCTTGTCATTCTAATAGGCTATATATTTGTTTATTCATTGTGTTTATTGTTTGCCATCCTCAGGAGAACTAAAGCTTGATGTTTTGGGTCACTGCTGGCTCTCTAGGGCACACACTTTTGGGTAAATATTTACTGAAGGAGTGAGGAAGTACAAATGGTTTCTCTCAAGTGCTAGAGCATGGGTATCTGTGAGTTTTGCTTACTCAAGATCCACCTGTGTTTTTGGTAGTAAGTGCCCCTTCCTAGTTCTACGTTTAAGTAATCTGGGAAGGTTCTGCCCCAAGCCCCAGGTCCAGACACAGAGCTATGATCCAGGCCAAGCAGTTAATTCCATCCGCTTGGCCAGGCAGTTGTTTGAGAGGTGAGTGGAGACCCAAGACCGTCTAGCTGGAGTCAGTCCCAGAATGTCTGCTGGACTAAGACAGAACGCTCTCCTCCCACTGTTTCTGAGAGGAATAAGATGTAAGTCTGGAGATGCTGATAACCATCTTACCCCCTGTGAAGGGACGTGGAAAGTCAGCTGCTGGCCAAACACCTGCGTGTGATCTTTCAGGCCTGACTTGGGTGACTGCAAAGGCTTTCTCCTGGCAGTCCACGTGGAGAGAGCTCCCCCCTTCCCCATGGGGAAGCATGCATGGGGGCTCTGCAGGAGGCTGCAGTCAGGGACTCAGGCACCTTGGGTTGGCACCTGCCTACCTGTACCCGCATTGCTAGCCCAGGTGTCTCTCTGTGGGCTAAGGTCTTCTTTCTCCAGGTGCCTCTGCTGGCAGTGGCTCATCAGGAGAGGGGGACCTTACACACACTTCCCCTACTCAGACTCAGTAGCCAGGATTTTCTACTCTTAAAGCTCTGTCCTGAACCCCAGCTTTATATAAGGGCATTGAGCTTCCTGTTGGGTGAGATGATCTTCCCATCTGAGCTGATCCATCTGACCCTCCCCAGGTTCTGGTCCACAGGGGCGCAGTAGAACACTAGGGAGCTAGTGCTTTGTTTAGCCCTTGCTTAGAGCACCATAGTAAGCAGGCACGGGCTTCACTATTGCTTTCTTGTTGGCGTGTCTTTTTTTTTTTTTTTTTTTTTTTTTGCAGTACTTAGGTTGGAGCCTAGGGTCATTTTACCTCTGAGCTACATCCCCAGCCCTATTTTTTTGCATTATTGGGGATGGAACCCAGAGGCATTCAACTTCCAAGCAACACCCCAGCCCTATTTTTTATTTTTTATTCTGAAACAGGGTCTCACTGAGTTGCAAAGGGCTTCACTAAGTAGCTGAGGCTGGCCACGAACCACGATTCTCCTGTCTCAACTTCCCAAATGCTGGGATTACAGGCATGTCTTGATAACCCTGGGACACCTGGTGGCTCAGCTTAGCTCTTGACTGCAGTCTGCCTGAGAGTGGAGCCAGCCCAGAGGAAGCAGTGCCGGGAAGGAGGCAGGTCCGGCTGAGTCTCTAAGGTCACTGGCCACTGGCCACTCAGCCTCGCTGTGCAGGAAGCCGCACAACACCCAGCCTTCTTCACTGTGGAGCTTAAGCCAATTGGATGTCTTTCCTGTCATGGGGGCTTGGGAATCCACCCTCCTGCACACCCGCTCTGCCTTGCTCTTGCCTCTGTTACGGTCTGGCTCACCTTGTGCTGTCCTGCTTAACCTGCTGCCTGCCCAAGGAACATCTGCTCTTAGAAACCAGGGCTTGAAGCTTCTGTGGGGTTTTGTTTGCTTTTTAATTTGCACACCTAATCCACACCTGTTTTAGTCCATATTTCCATAGATCAGGAGGGAGGCTTGTAAAGAGCAGATTCTGTGTCTGAGGACGACTGGCTTCCTTGTTGACAACTGTTTCCTCACTATGCTCTCACATGGTAGAAAGGGTGATAGAACAGTGTGTGTGTGTGTGTGTGTGTGTGTGTGTGTGTGTGTGTGTGTGTTGGAGATTGACTGGGGCTTGAACCATGGCCACACATATGTTGGACAAGTGCTCCTCCACTGGGCTACATTTCCAGACCCTATTATATCTTATTTATTTTGAGTCAGGGTCTCACTAAGTTTCCCAGGCTGGCTTTGAACCTGTGACCCTTTTGCCTCAGTGTCCTGAGTAGCTGGCATCACAGACAAGTGCCACTTCACCTGGCTTCTCCCAGGCCTCTTCTATAAGGACACTAACCCCACATATGAGATCTCTACCTTCTATAACCTTACTACTGTCTCAAGGCCTCGCCTAGGGGGTGAGGATAATATCACCTTGGGGGTGAGAATTTTAGTGCAAATCTTGGGGGACATAAACATTCAGATCATACTCCTTGTAGAGAATCAGAAAAAATATTGTTGGACTGCGGACTTAACGGAATGAAACTGTGTTGGCTGTTTACAACATTAAGCAATTCAATTAGGAAATTACAAATAGATGAAATTTCATCTTAATATTTTATGTCACATGGATTTTATGTCAGCTGGATTTTATGTTAGCTGGATATGGTTGGTAGCACATGCCTGTAATCCCAATACTTGGGAGTTTGAGACAAGAGGATCACAGGTTCAAGGATGGCCTCATCAAGGATTGAGACTCTCATCAACCTAGAGAGACACTGTTTCAAAATAAAAATAAAATAGGGCTGGGGGTGTAGCTCAGTGTAGCTCAGTGGTAGAATACCTCTGGATTCAATCTCCAGTAAAACACACACACACACACACACACACGTGTACACATTGTCTATATAAAAATTTTTTGAATCTCCTTAGGAAATCAAATCTGTATTAGGGGATAAATTCGGTATTAGGGGATGAAATACATATTAGTTATGCTATGCAAAGTAAATTACCCCCAAACCATCAGCCTAGATCAATAAACATGACCCCAACCTCCGAGTGTTGGGAATCGAGGTGGACTGAGCTGGGCCCTCTGGCTGGGGCTCTTCCAGTGCTATAATAAGTCCTTGCCAGAGCTGCTCACTGGGAAGGAAGCAGCCATCTCTGCTTTTCCTGGAGGGCAGTGTGCATTTTTCCCTTAGCTGCTCACTCGGCCTGCTTCTTGCCAGTAGAATCTTGGGGCCCAATGGCTCCTTTTCATTTTATATTACCTCTGTGCCACTTGGTCCAAATTGGCAGTGTTTAAGCAAATAATGTCTTTTAAGAGACATGTAATCTGCACACCTAATACATGCCTGTTTTAGTGAATTTATTCTGCTGCGAATCTCCTTGGGGTTCATTCCATAAAGCAAATGTCACATACTTAAATTCCTTGGAGATAAGCCCCTTTCTACCTTGGGCTGTTGCTGCCATTGCTGACGTCCAACTCCCTCGCCTGCCTAGAGGCCGTACTATTTGATGAACCAGTCTTGGAGGCACACCCTTAATCTCTTGAAATGGCCTTTTATGTATGTAGAATCCAAGAAACAATCTTTGATCTCTCAGTTCTTAAAAAGTTTTACCTTCACACTCTCAGTTTGATCTTTATCCTGTGCTTTCCTGGCAGTGGCCTGGGTTGGATATTTGCCTGGAAGCCGTTTCTTAATTTTAGCATTGTTTGCTCTCTGGGTAAGCTGAACATTTTCAAGACCTGCCCCCCACCCCTTCTCTCCTTTCCTTTCTTTTCCTTCCTTTCTTCCTTCTTTTCTTCTTTGTCTTTTCTCTTGTGTTTTTTTTTGTAAGTAGCAAAAAGAGCCTGGGTGACACCTTCAGTACTTTGAAAACACTTTACTAGATGACGGGGTTCATTAAGCATCTTGCCTCTTTCTCACTAACTGTAGGTGACAGTGTTGCTACATTTTTTTGCTGACATACCGTAAGGTGTTTCTTTCTCCAATTTCCAATCGCATTATCCTCACTCTCACTTGAGCCCCGGCCAGCAGAATTTCCAAATTTGAGATTTCTGCTAAGAATCTGTTCAAGACAGTTAGGCTTTCTCTAACACATTCCTCAAATTCCTCTCCACTTCTGTCCACTGCAGTGTTGATGAAGCCACTGCATTCTATTTAAGTATTTTTTTCAACCACGGCCTGCTTCTAGGTACACAAATCTGTATTCATCCCTTTCTTACCTTGCCTCCAGGGGCAACCTTTTGCATATGTTTAAAGAATACCATTTTGTTTGCTATGGCGTCTTACAATGCTGTACTCTCATTTTATGGGCACACTTTTATTTTCCTGAATGGTGTTGTTCTCATTTACTTTCTCACTCTTTTCAGTGGTTGCTATGCTTTCAAGATCCACCCATGTTGTTATGTGGACAGCTAGTGTGTTGTTTCCAACTGTGTGTAGTTCACCATCGGCTGCACCTATCTTTCACATTCTCTCTCCAGTCCCCCAGGGATGAGGATCCAGATTATCACCAACTCCATACCATCCTTACAAGTAAAGTTGCAAGGAGTCCTCATCCATGGGATATTATGAATCTGTGTGAGGATTTCTTTGGAATATATGCATACCCAAAATTGGAAATGATGATGCATATATACGGATACACTAAGCTGGAGAGGAAGTATCAAATTCTTCATAGTGGGGCTGAACTAACCTTCATTACTACCAGATAGTTTACATCCTACATCTAGACCAACACTTACCATTATCACCCAATTAAAATTTACTTATTTATTTTTTGCGTGTGTGGAACTAGGGAGTGAATCCAGGAGCATTCTACTTCTGAGCTACAACCCAAGCCCTATTTTTCATTCTTTTCTTTGAGACATGGTCTCACTAAATTGTGGAGGGCCTCACTAAGTTGCTGAGACTGGCTTTGAATCTGTCATCCTCCTTTCTCAGTCTCCCAAGTACTGGGATTACAAGTGTGTGCCACCACGTCCAGCTAAAATGTATATTTTCGGGTTTTGGTATGAAGTAATATCTTGTTAGCCATTGCCACTACTGCCTCCTCCTCCTCCTCCTCCTCCTCCTCCTCCTCCTCCTCCTCCTCTTCCTCCTCCTCCTCTTCCTCCTCCTCCTCTTCCTCCTCCTTCTCCTCCTCCTTCTCCTTTTCCTCCTTCTTCTCCTCCTCCCTCTCTTCCTCCTCCTCCTCTTCTTTTGTGGTGTTGAAGATTGAACCTAGGGCCTTGCACATTCTGGCCAAGCACTCACTGACCTACACGCCCAACCATTAATATTTTGATTTTCTTTTTTTGGTAATTGATTAGTTTGAGCATCTCTTCATATATTTTGATTTCCCTCTCTCACAAACTCCTTGCTCATCTCCTTGATTGTATACTCTTTAAGATCAGAGACCAGGTGTAATTTCTTCTGCTCTCTCCACTGCTCCCAGAACACAGCTAGATGTTGATTGATGATTGATGAGAAGGTCGATGTGTTGTGTTATTTGAGCTGGATTTTGAGGCCTGCGTTTCCTCTGTACACCCTGAGGTGTAAATGTGTTCATTCAGAACACATTTATCAAATGACTACCCCGTGCCAAGTCTTCCTGTGTGACTCTCCCTTCTGGCAAAGCCCAAATGACCTATCAGTCACTTTCTCAATCGAACAGAAGAACGAAACTGGTCGCCCTCGTCACCCGGCATCAAACGGATGCTAGGAACATTTTAGATGCCCTTTAATAGACACTAACATCCTATGATCCTCTAATTCTATCTGATTGACCAACTGATTTTCCTCTTTTGTTGTTGTTTTTAACTGGTATATACCTAAAGCAGGATGAGACCCAAGGAATCCTGGCTGTGTCTTTGCACATTGACGAGAGGCTCCAGATAGCCTTATAGTTATGTTTCTCTGCTTTTGAATAACAAACGCACATCCTAGTGAGTGGTGATTGCTGGTGAATATCATGAATTTAAAGTCAAAAAGTAAATCCTCTCCTCACTATGCTCTATAAAGGTCACCAGCCTCAAGGTGACAACAACATTTATCTCCATATCCAGAGAGAGGAAGGCGCTACAGGATTTGCTCCAGAGGAAGCTGCTTTGTCCCACCTACCGAAGTAACAGCTACAGAGTGATCTTCACAAAGAAACCTTTTTCTAAGGAGTAAATTTGAAAATGGGAACAGAGAAATGGGTTTGATTTTGAAGCTCTTGCCTCTCTGCATCCCAGGGTGGGGAGGTGTAGGTGCCCGACTCTGAAAGTCTTGGTTTCAACACATCCACCCCATATCGTGATTATTTGTTTGTTTGTTTGTTTGTTTTTGGTGGTACTGGGGTTCCTGGAAGCCCTTCTACCTCCGAGCTACACTCCCGGACCTATTTTATATTTTTATTTGGAAACAGGGTCTCTTAAACCAGCGTGGCTGGCTTCGAACCTGAGCAATCCTCCTGTCTCTGCCTCCCAAGAGCGGGGATTACAAGCGTGCGCCACCACACCGGGCCCCATATTGTGATTATATGTTTATCTGCTCTCCTGTGTCCATATTGAGGACACAGGTTGTATCCTGTTTACTCTTTATTTTATTATATTTGGAAAGATACTTGTCACATGGTAAATGTTCAGTAAACATCAATAAATGAACACAGGAAAAATATTTATTGAGCACCTACTGGCTACATACTCTGCCAGACACTAGGAATGCATAGATGAACAAAACATAATTTGATTATAAAATAGTGTGGAAATGCACAGACAAGGAATTCCTACAGGGAAATGAACTTCAAATAAAGAGGGGATGCCGTTTGTAGCATTCATCTAGAGCCAGGCATGGTGACACATGCCTGTAATCCCAGCATTTGGGAGGCTGAGACAGGAGGATCGCAGTTTATGACCAGGCTTAGCTACTTAGTGAGGTCCTGTGCAACTCAGTGAGACTCTGCTTTAAAATAAAGAATGAAAAATAGGGCTGGGGTTGTAGCTCGAAGGTAAGTATGCCCCTGGGTTCAATCCCCAGTACCGCAAAAAAAAAAAAAAAAAAAAAAAAAAAAAAAGGAATGTAGCATTCATCTCTTTTATCTCTGAGAGATTCCTAATGTCCTTAAATTCCAGATGTGACTTGTATGTGTGAGAGGTATGGTTATGGAGTTGTGTGCACCTGTTTGACCGCCTAGGATTGGTACAGGGAGGTTGAAGGCTATTTTTCCACTACCCCAAGGTCAAGATGGCTGGGACATCTGTGAACCATCTGGATCTCATTGCAGGCAAACAGGTGAGGTTCACTACTGGATACTTGACTCCTTTGGTATATGATACAACAACTGGAAAAACCTGACTCAGCCCTGGAGCGATCTTTCCCAGCTCCAGCCCAAATCCATGTCATATTTTCAATGCTTTGGCGCAACCAAAGGGATTGGGTGTCAATTTCTATCTAAAGGGTGGTGCCCAATTAAGCCTTAGGCAGTAAGTTTGCCACGATGTCCAGCAATGCGCCTCTTAGAAAGCACACCAGTCAGGGCTCTACGGGGACTGTCTCACTCGTTATCAGACTCAGTGAGGTTTTAACAGTGTCTGCTAACATGTCCCACAGGTGCAGGGATGAGCTGGGAAGTATGGTTGATTTGGTATTTTATATCGTTCATGAAAAAAAAAAAAACAAATATCCATTTCTCTGTTCTCATTTCTAAAAGTACTCCATAGAAAAAGGATTCTTTGAAAAGAATCACTTAATAGTTGATATTTGATCAAGTAAGACAAATCGGGTCCTCTGGAACAAATCCTTAAGGAGATTTCCTCCATGTGCTTCCCTGTGGACTTCAGCTACTGGGGCCTGATGGGAGACATCTCCAGTGACATTTTGTTTTTTGTTTTTATTTCACAGAACAGAGTTCTTTTTATCTTTGTTTGCTCCCTGATCTTGCAGCACTAGCTCGGTAACTGCAGTGTGGGCTTCATTTACGTATACAGCTCACCTTGCATTCTCTTAAAGAGTTATCGGGCTAGTTGGCTTATGTGCGGTTGTAAACTCTTAGCCACTTATAACACCAGAATCCAGTGCCTGTTTCCTTTGTGTGTGTGTGGGAGGGGTGGGCTGTACTGGAGGTTATTGAACCCAGGGGCTCATGCATCCTAGGCTACCTCTCTACCACTGAGCTACATCCCTAGCCCTTTCTATTGCATTTTAAAGCAGAGGCTTGCTAAATTGCCAAGACTGTTCTCAAACTGGTGATCCTCTTGTCTCAGCCTCCTGAGATGCAAGAATTACAGGAGTGTGGCACTGTACCTAGCTCCTGTTTTATTCGGGGGGCGGGTAGGATTACATGAACTTTCCATCATAAGCCAAAATAATAGGTAGTGGGCAAAATAATGAGTGTTAGCGCTAACAATAACCGGGCAATATGAGAACAAATAAAAGAGCAAGGGGTTAGTGAATATTTTTGTTTGTTTTAGTGGCAAGGGTAGCTAAAATCTACTAATTTAGTAAGAATCCAAATACATTTCAATTTTATTATTTACAGTCCTCATTATATCTCTAGATGAGTTCGTTAGTATCCCCTATTTGTATCCTTTGGCTCTCCCCATTTCCCCCCTTCCTCAAACACACCCTTGGCAAGTATTGTTTTTCTCTCTATCTCCATATGCTTTATTAGTTTTTTTTTTCACATATACTTGGGATCACTTAATATTTTTCTTTCTGTGTCTGGCTTATTTCACATTTCATTTAGTATAATGACCACACAGGTTCATTC
The DNA here is from genome assembly GCF_963383645.1 of Muscardinus avellanarius. NCBI lineage: Eukaryota > Metazoa > Chordata > Mammalia > Rodentia > Gliridae > Muscardinus > Muscardinus avellanarius. The sequence goes on along the minus strand of NC_137787.1, from coordinate 98,778,197 downwards.
ATGCATGCAAATGTCAGTATCCTCTTCTTTTGTAAAGGCTGAATAATATTCCACTGTGTGTATAATATATTATAATTTTGCATATACTTTATATATCATTATTTATCCATTCATAAATTAAGAGAAACTTAGATTGTTCCTATATCATGGTGATTGTGAATGATATCTGCAGTTGACATGGGAGGGTAGATATTTGTATGAAGTAATGACTTTATTACCTTTGGCTCTCTGCCCAGAGGAGGGATTGTTGGATTTTATGTATTTCTATTTTTAATTTCTTTAGGAAATTTTATACTGTTTTCTATAATGGCTACGCCAATTGACAGTCCCAGCAGCCGTATACAGGTCCCTTTTCTCTACACCCTTGCTGATATTTAATTCTCAACTTTTTTATTTTATTTTATTTTATTTTATTTTATTTTATTTTATTTTATGTGGTACTGGGGATGGGACCCAAGGGCTTTCTATCTCCGGGCTACACTCCCAGACCTATTTTATATTTTATTTGGAAACAGGGTCTCACTAAGTTGCTGAGAAACTCACTAAGTAGCTGAGGCTGGCTTCGAACCTGTGTGATGGTCCTGTTTCAGCCTCCCAAGTGCTGGGACAAGCCTGCACCACCACACCCGGCTTATCTCTTAACTTTTTAATAGTAGCCATCATCATCTTAATGGGTTTGAATTGGTATCTAATAGTGTTTTTAATTTGCATTTCCTTGATAATTAATGATGTTCAGCAACTTTTCATAAACCTTCTGGTCATTTCTCTGTCTTTTTTGGTGTGTGTGTGTGTATGTGTGTGTGTATGTGTGTGTGTGTGTGTGTGTGTGTGTGTGCTGCACTCACTTGTACTAAGGATTGAATCTAGAGCCTTGTGCAGGCTATGCCAGAACTCCACCATTGAGCCTTATCCCCAGCCCTTCATCGCCCATTTTAAAATCAGGCTATTCATTTTTTTTACTGAATTGTATGATATCTTTTCGAATTTTGGGTTCTTATCAGATAATGGGTTACAAATATGCCTTCCCAATTCAAAGACTCCCAATTTATTTTGTTGATTATTTCCCTTGCTGTGAAGAAGCTTTTTAGTTTGATATAGTTTATCATTTATATACTTTTGCTTTTGTAACCTGAGCTTATGGTGTGATACATTTTCATGTTTAAGGACATTTTTTTTCCCCTGTCATAGCTGGGCCACAATATTGGACTGAAATAAGGAGTCTGGAATAGAAATCAGACATGTTGCAGAGGCTCTGTGTCTCCCTAAGGAATTGGAGTTCATTGCTCGGGAAGAAAGAAGGGACTTGGTTTGAGGCATAAGCAAACAAGGAGCACCATTTTCCAGCAGCTCAGAGATGAGCAGGAGACAGATCCTCCCCCCCCTCGCCGTCCCTCTGGGTACAAAGTTGACTTGAGAGCGGTCAGAGTTGGGGCACACCACCTCAGGACAGAGTCTGGATCTAGGCGAGTGTTTTGTTCTGTTGGTTCTACTGCTCTCTTTGTAGCTGTTGACAGATGCAAACAACCTATTGCCAAGTGGACGCCTTAGATAATTCAGCCTGTGATGGGCTGATGATTTCACTGTCTGTGTGTGATGTCAGAGGAAAGCAAGTAAGACCTGAAGGAAAGGCAAGAAACTGCAGCTCAGGCACCCTTCTGGAAGAGCGCCAGGAGATACATTAATAACTTGAGTCCACGCCGCAGCCAAGGCCCGCCCTTCTGAGACTGGATAATTTCCCCTCTGCCCAAAGTAGATCTATAATCTTGTTCTTTGCTCTTTCTGTTTTTTTCTCAAGTCTGGGCAAACATAAGCCATCATTGAGTTCCTGGCCCTGGTCACTGCTAGGCCTCCGAGTGAGCAGCATCTGTCGGATGGAGGAGCTTGTGCCCAAGGTGTTTCTAGGGGGCCGACCCAGCACTGGTGTCAAGGCCATCAATTAGACAGAGGGAGAGGGGAAGTGAAGAGGCAGCGCCGAGGCTGGTAATTATACACCACAGTACAGTTGACCCCCAGAGCAGGTGGCGGGGGCAAGTGGAATTCCAGGCTCTGTCACTCAGGATTCATCTTTGCTCCTGTGTTTAGGCCTGAGGGGATGCTCATTGATCTGGAAGAGACTGTCTACACTGCCCCATCAATAATAAAGTTAATAAGAAAATAATATGTTTAATGTAGAAGGATGTTTTCCTCCCTTTTAGTTGCTTAAAAGTTGCTGTTATCATCTTAAAAACCCATATTTTTCTCATAATGTATTAAATACAGTTGCATGTATTATATGCAATTTTATATTATGTAAAATATAAATGCATAGACAATATGTGTACACATATATACATGTATAATAGTGAGGTGTTTGGGATCTATATTTCTAGTATGAGTTCAATATTTAATGCATTTGGCATAAATGACTCCCCATGAAGCCCTCTACAGCCCCATATTTCATTCTTCCTAATCATCTCTACAGAGGTGCCATTATTCCTGTTTTGTTGCTGTAGGATTGAGGACCCAGAAAAATGAAATCAGACCTCCAGGCCGCAGCAGCAGATTGGTGGATACCCTCCAGCTTTCCAGTTCTGCCTGGGGTTTCCAGTTTTACTCTGGGCTGAAGTTTGCTTCTGTCCCCTTTGTCTCGGAGGCTCTCTTCCTACCTCCCCTCGGGTTTTTGGTGACTGCGGGGACAGTAAGCAGAGCTGAGCATCCAGGTCAGTTCATCCTGGGGAGGGTTGAACTGACCTGGATGAGTGGGGAGCCAACAGCGTGTTAGAACCAACCAGATGTTTCTTACAATAACAGACTCCAATGTACACTTGATGTCCAGGACACACACAGGTCTTTGGAGCAGCTGAGATTGCTTTTCAATTTCACTGAGGTTATAACGATGATATTATTGCACTTTAAATCCTGTATTCATGGCCCTGAGCACTTTCTTTTTCCTTTATTTCCTCACTCTCTTCTTTGAAGATCAAGTCACCTGTTTCTTGGGCTTGAGATAAGGTTTCAGGTGATAAGAAAGGATAAAATATCACAAGTCCCAGAGGTGCCAATTATCTGTTCTTTTCATGCTAACAATGTTCATTTCTTCTCATTGGTTTTTAGAAAATTAGGAGCCTTTTCTTTCAATAAGCTGTTGGGGAGGGGCTGCCAGATCTGACGTCTTAATGAGCAAGAGTTAAAAAAAAAACTAAATTGACTTTTTACAAGTAAATATGCCATTCCTCAAAAACTATTAAAGATTATGTCATCTGAAATATCCCTATCCTATTGACTTTTTTACAGATCTCATGAAAAATATATCATTATAACACTGATGTATGGACCCTGTGGCATCCAATTTCTTGAAGGTGTCTATATGTGATTAGGATGCTGGTCATGTGCTCATAAACATGGGGACAGTCACAGTGAGATGATGCCCCATGGAACAGAATGCAGACAGATGCTTTTCCAGCATACACTTGTGTCCTTTGGAAATAAGGCATTTGGCTCTCTACCTTGTTTTTGAATGAAATAATTTCTGGGTGGGGGAGGCAGGTAATAAACACAACAATCTTGAAGTGCTATGGGCAGGTTTTTTATTTTTTACCATAAGCTGGACATCCCTGTGTCTCCATCATCAAAGTTCTTGTGGTTCACAAGTGAAAGACAAGAAAGCAGGGAGGCTCAGTCAGCTCTCTTGGCTGGGGAAACACTATTTCCTCATCATGTATCCAAATCCATGCCAGGAGCGGGAATCAGCCAACATTTTAAATTTGCATCTGGAAGGTTCCTTTGGTACTTTCCCACTTGTCTTGCAAGATGGAAATACCTGGTGATACTTGGTATTAGAGTGTAATGTCATAATAAAATGACCATGTCCACCACATTAGGTTTCAATTGGAAACCTTCATCAGTGGACACCCACTGGGTGGGTGCGGTCATTTTGGAGGCCAAGTGACAGTGGTTCAACTCCTTCCCTGTGAACAGTGATGCAGATAGAAAAGCGTCATTCTGCACCAGGCCCCTGTTGACCCGCTAATCAATCCTGACTGGCAGAGAGCAGCTCAAAACGGGAGGCAAAGTGCTTTCAGAGCGCCTCTTGCACATGCTGGATGAGAGACAAGAAGGAACTTGCAGTCTTCCCTTGTGCTTTAAAAAAAAAAAAAACAGCCCAGCCCTTTCACTAGGAGGTGCTTATGGAAATGCGGCTGGAAGGGAAATGCCCGCGCATGCACACACACATGCCAAATCTAAAAAGCAAGGGACTTCAGAGGTAGACCGAAAGAAATCCCAGCTCAGAGCCTGCAAATCCTCAGCAACCAAACAGCAGCCCTCTGCGTGCCTCATCCTCATTCATGAACAGTCAACAAAGCAACTGCAGGTGATCTTGGCTGAGGCCGCAGAGGCCTCTCAGATGGCCAGGCCCGGGCAAACTTATTCACCACCTCATTAAAGCAATTTCAGAATCAATTCCGGATTTGACAAGCCGTCAGTACATTGTTGCTTCCCTGTGACAGGAGTGACATGTTAACAGCAATTAGACTTTTGCACACGCACGTTGGAGCCTGCTCAGCATATTCTTTATTAGAAGAGCCTAAAAAGCATGATTATAATCATCTAACCTGGGGTCATGGACACATGCTCTATGATCTCTGCCTCTGTCACAGTCCCCTTGGTGAAATTTTGCCTATTGTCCATAGAGATTAAAAGGAAGTGCTTACCCCAGATGCGATATTGGAAAATCAAAGGTCAGTGCAAAGCTCGTGGTAACCTCCATGTTTTTTAATACAGTGATAGGGGCAATCAGATTAGCATGAACGGATATTGCTCCTTCTAACAGATGGAGCTGGATTCTTATGCAAATGAGGAGGGCAGGCTAAAATAATTCAGTGGCAGCATTCTGGGGCAGGAGAGGGTGGGCCTGTGCTCGGACAAGGTGGATGGCAAGGACTGGACTCCAGTTACACAGAGGTGAATCAGTCTTTCATCTCATAGAAATCCACTTCCTTCTCTAATAAAGCCAGTCTCTTCTGCTTGGAATAGCTCCCTTTGTAGCCGGCTCTATTGGGCAATTGAGGTGAAGCTACTGAAGAGGGGTGGTGAGTCATCCGATTTCCCAAGAACCAACCAGCCAAGTGAGATCTAAACAAGCCTCAAATCTCACCAGACCTCATTTGTATCTGGGGTTCCTGGAAGGGAGTCACTCACTGTGCCCATGAACAGTTACCTCCTGGTCTTCTCTTTTGATTCCTATTTGATGGTTACCGTTTTTGGATAGTTTTATACCCAGGGTCAGTGTAAGTAAATCTCAAATCCTACAACAAGCCTGAATATAAGGATTTTTTTTTTATTCCCACTTTGAAGCTGGGAAGACAGGGAAGCAGCCAGGATCAGTGAGTTACCCAGGATCTGCTAGCTGGAAGGCAGGATGGTAACTCAGGAAGTTGGCTCTGAGCTTCCCTGACTAACCATTACCCTCTTGTCTCTTCAACCAGAGTCAGTCTCTACCCAAGAGGACTGCATCTCTGAGCTCCCAAAGTTTTAAACCTTTAGCATTCCAAGTAAATGTTTCTTGATCTACTGATTAACTGACTCACTAAGAGAATGAACATTGACTGACTTTATGATGGCTAAATCCAAGCAAAGTTATACTACTTCTAATTCCCAGGCTTATAAATTTTCTTGCATCTATTTAAGTTATTGAGGCTATTCTTAAACCTGCAATCCTCCTGTCTCAGCTTCCTTTGTACTGGAAATATATGTGTGCAACACTAGACCCTGGTCAGCCTATTTTTTTCTTTTTCCTTTTAGGTACTGGGGATGGATCTCATGGGCATTCTACATCTGAGCTACATCTGCATTCCTTTTTATTTTGAAGTAGAGTCTCACTAAGTTTCTGAGGCTCTCACTAAGCTGTCAAGGCTGGCTTCAAACCTGTGATCCTCCTGTCTCAGTCTTCTGAGTACTATGATTATAGGCATGAAAAACCACATCCAGCCTTACCAGCCTATTTAAAATTACAAATAACCTTCAACCCAGCAGGCTATATCCTCATCCTCTCATTTCTACTTCTCTATTATACTCATCACCACTGACCTATATAATATTATACATTTATTAAACTGTCTGTCTCACTAGAATATGAATCTCTGAGGACAAGAGTTTTCTCAATGTTGGGTTCACTGCTCCATCCTCAGTGTTGGAACAGTGTCTGCAGCTAACTCTGGTCTTGATAATTATTGAATAAGTGAAAGCATTAGATATCTAATTTTATAACTAGGATAAGAGATGCACCCTTATCGCTGCTTCATAAATATATCTATTGGTCTACGCATGTTCATGATGAGAAATACAGCAGGAGAAACTGTAAGGAACATTAGAACTCTCTGGTGCCCTTTGCCACAAGTCATTTGTTGGTGGTCACACCTTGCCGGTGGCAGAATCAGAACTGAAAGCTCCTTAACTGAAGTCTTCTCAAGCCATGTCACACCTACCAAGTATGACCCGATCTAGGGATTCCTTTTTCCACTTAGCTTTTTGTTAACAGTCTTCTAAGAATCCCCAACTGGTCTGCCCAGTGTGGGCTGCTTCCTGGCTGGCTGCCGTGGGGGGGCCTTAGAGAGTCCCTGTTGTTTTGTGGCTCGGAGTTGCTAGCTGATGCTTTTGAAGCCTTCTCCTCGTTGCTGATTTCCTCCAAGCATTTGTTTCTGAAACCAAAGCTTCAAAGCCAAGCAGCATTTGAAATTTTCCCTCTCCTCACCAGGTTGGAGAAGCCAGCGCACACCCTCAAGAAGCCATTTGTTACTTTCATTTGGGTTCAGAGTAGATAAGTCGGAAGTTGTCACTGGGGAGGTTGGCCTGCTTTGAGAAGTGAGTTTTCTGCAGAGGGCCTGCTGGGGTTAATATTTTGATTTGCAGTTTTCCAATGAGAGAGGCTTTAGGAAACTAGAGTGTGAAAATTGCCCCTGTGTGTGTGTGTCTGTGTGTGTGTGTGTCTGTGTGTGTGTGTGTGTTTGTGTATAAACTATATGTATATGTGTGGCAGTCTTCAAAGTGTGTTCTGGGGACTCCTCGATGGTTCCAGAGATGCTTTTAGGTCAAAGCAGTTTTTATAATAATATCCAGGTGTTGTTATCCCCTTTCCCTCTTATTCTCTCCCCACTGTATGCAGGAGTTTCTGGAAGCTACAGGGCATGTGATATTGTAACAGAATGAATGCAGAAGAAGGTTTGAGAAACTAGCTATCCTTTGTTAAGTTGAATGTTAAAGAGATTTGCAAAGAATACAAAATTTGTGTTAATGTATACTAGACTTACTTTAAAATTTTATCCATTTAAAGTTGGGCTTGGTGACATACACCTTTAATTCCAATACTTGGGAGACTGATACAGGATGATCACAGGTTCAAGGACAGCCTCAGCAAGACAGTAAGACCCTCAGCAACCTAATGAGAACTTGTTTCAGAAACAAAAAAATAAAACAGGGCTGAGGGCATAGCCTGGAGCTAGAATGCCCCTGGGTTCCATAAAAAATAATAATGAAATGGGGTTGGGGATTTGGTTCAGTGGCAGAGCGCTTAGCTAGCATGCACAGAGGTCTGGGTTCAATCCTTGGCCCTGTAAAAAGCAATGGAAAAAGTATTAAAAATAAAAAAAATAATAATGAAATTAAAAAAAATAGCCACTGGGTGGTTTGTGGCCAGCCTCAGCTATTTAGTAAGACACTCTGAAACTTAGTGAGACCCTGTTTCAAAATAAAGAATAGAACCGGGCATGGTGGCGCATGCTTGTAAATCCTGTATTTGGGAGGCTAAGACAGGAGGACTGAGCCTCACAGCCAGCCTCAGCTACTTAGTGAGGCCCTTTGCAACTCAGTGAGACCCTGTTTTAAAATAAAGAATAAAAAATAGGGCTGTGGTATAGTTGGAGGTAGAATGTCCCTGGGTTCCATCCCCAGTACCACAAAATATAGAAAGGAAGAAAAAAGAAAGAAAGAAAAAAGGAAGGAAGGAAGGAAGAAAAGGAAAGAAAAGAAAGTAAGTTAAAAATCGGGCTAGGGGTGTAGCTCAGAGATAGAAGGCCCCTCGGTTCAATCCCCCGAACACAAAATCAATCAATCAATCAATCAATCAACCAATAAGAAAGAGAATAATTATCCAATTGAATTTTTATCATAATGAAAGTTGAATTCTATATCTATCTATATATATATCATAAACAGAAGCATTTTAGGATCTTAAAATATATAGAAAAAAAGGTCCTGAAATTAAAAAAAAAAGTTTGAGAACCACAGTAGGAGAGTTGTCAAACTCAGTCCAAATAAGAGCACAGGTTGAGTCCAGAACAGGAAGGCTCCTTGCTGCAAAATCTGATCCAGTCCCCTTGCTCAGATCTGAGACGCTGTTTTACAGATGGGACAACCAACGTCCAGAGTGCTCCGAGACTTCCCAGCACTCTACAGCTATGGAGTGCAGAGTCGGGGCCTGAGGGAGGCTGAGGCAGGACCGGGGCCTGGACTCATTCCTTCTGCTGAAACAGACATTCTTCACCTACTTTCCTACCCTGCAGGGATAGGAATGGTCCTTATTAAGAAAACAAAAGCAACAAGCAAACCTATCTTCTTTTTCTCTCATAAATTAATCTTTGGTGATGTTGCAAGTGAATCTGAAAGTACTGAGACATTTCTAAGCTCGTTTAGGCTCAGAAATCCTGGGCTGAGCTTGAGGGCTTCAGGCCTGGTTTGGGGACCCTCCATGTCCAAGCTCACAAGACTGGCTGTGAGCAAAACTCAGGTCCTGGCTGGCTGCTCACCAGCCAGGCACCTCGGTTCCTCACAAGCAGGCCTCTCCAAGGGGCAGCTCAAACACGGCAGCTGGCTTCCCTCAGAGAGAACAGATGACAGTGAGAGAGGCTGACCAAGATGGAAACCACAATCTTCTTGCAGCCTCGTCTTAGTGGTGATGTCTCATCGCTCTTGCTGTGGTCCAGTCCACACCAGGGAGGTGACTATACAGGGCCATGAGTACCAGGATGTGAGGATTCCTGGGGGCTATCTGACATCTTCCTATCATCCCCTCTACCCCTAGCCTCGGGCTCCCTCACTCTTCCTGTGAATCCTCCTTGTCACTTGTCACAGAGTGCCTTCCAAGTGCTCACTTTCAGGGAGCCTGTCTAGAAGAAAGGTTAAGGGCTCAGACTCCGAAACCTGCCACTTACAGCTGTTGGCTTTGGGCTTTGGACAGTTATTAGCCTCTCTGTGTCCCAGTTTCCTATCGATAAAATGGGGATGGTGGGAGTCGCTCCTTCATGGGGGTCATTGTGAAGGCTGAGTTTGATGTGGATTATGCTCTGTCTGAGTGCTTTCAGTTATTATCATTGTGCATGGGGTTATTACATAAATTATTTATTGATAACAGTGTCCCCATGAAGTAGGTATTTCCACATCATTTGACAGATGAAAAACCAAGGCTTAGTAGATTTAAGCATCTTGCCCAAGGTATCATCACTTATAATAAATAATAGATTGAGAAATTTTACTGGGTTTGTATGACCCTAAGGCTGGCCATTTTCCTGTTTGTTACATTGGAAAGAAAATGGCCACCTTAGAGTTCAAGGAAAATAAAATAAGAATATATTTAGTATATTACTGATAAATTTATTAATTTAAAAGGGAAACATGTCCTCATCATTCCTATGTGTAGCAATGGGAATTTTTTAGGACTAAATTTAACTTTAAAAATAAATAAATGACTAGAATATTCAGGAAACGCCTAGTGGAAAAGCTAGGGTTTGAGCTGGGCCTGGGAAGCCAAGCCCACTCAAAAATAACCAGGCACTTAAGCTATAATTGTCCTGCATGTGGCTTCCCCATCTTCTCTATGGTACTTACCTTGCAATTAAACAATCAATAGTTATCCTGTAAGTAGTGAGTGTGCCCGTGAAATTTGTGACCTGGAAAATCAACCATTACTTGAGTGGAAGTGTTAAGTGGTCTGGAAATGAGCAGAGCCATCAATCCGCACCCGCGGGCAGGTAAGGCGTCCGCTTCCTCCTGTTGACACATCCACTGGGGCTCTAAATTCAGGCATCTTGGAACGTGCCTTCCGGCTGTCACTCAGCACCATCTGCAGGTCTTTCTGTCGGAGAGCTGGAGCTACCTGTGGTGGTGTCTCCTACCAGGCTGGAGCTTCTCTTTATACACCGAGGGAGGGAAGGAGAGAGGGAGCTGCAGCTGTCTTGGTCTGTCCACTCAGAATTCCATAATCTATTTCCAGGGTGCATGACTGAGTGTGGCCATTTTGTCACTGAGTGGCTGGCTGAGTTGGCAGCTCTGGGCAGAGTGGGACAAGTTTTCCTTGTGACCTCCTCAGGGAAAGAGAGACTTCAGAGGAGGTAAATGCCTGGGGCTGGGCCTCGGGAACCAGGCGTACCTGTCCCTCCAACATCGGTGCAGGCAGACCCTTCTGGGGAGAGAACAACTGTTGCTGATCTTTTTGTCGCTAAAGGTGATATAGTTGATTCTACAGTTGCTTATTCAGAAGAAAGAGCAAAGGGCAAAATCAGTTCTCCTCCTCCAAGAACTTGCATCTTCATTCAGATCACATGATGGGACCACATGAGTCAGCAGGGATGCTACATGGCACGGGGACACTGACAAGTATCTGAGAATATCAGAGGGCCTGGAACATTCAGGAAAGGTCTAGATGGAAGGGTAGGGTTTGAGCTGGACCTGGTAAGGCTTTTAAGAGGTAAGGAGGAAGGAAAAAAATTCACGCTCTTTGGTCTTCAAGGATATGGCTATAATCTGCTTTTCAAGCCTCAGATCCAGAAAGGCAGCTTACTCTAGACAGGCTTTGGGGTTGGGTAGACTTGGCTAAAAGTTCTGTTCTGCCACATCCCAGCTGTTGGAATCCAAAAGGAGTCATAATACTTTTGAGCTTCTGCTTTTTCTCCTACAAAACAGGACTAAGAAAAACTTGTTGAGGATGGTAGTCAAGATGCTATGAAAACATAAATACTTGCACATAGTCAGTTCCCAGGAGATGTTTGTTTCCTTCCTTGCTGCTGTCTCTTCAGATCCTCTCCTAGACCTCGAGGCCAGCAGGCCCGGTCTAGCCTGGTTCTGTCTATACATCATCTCATGCCAGTCTCAGTCTCTTGAAACCCTGCATCACGGCTGACATCTTCCTCCATCCTTCTAGTTGTAAGGGATCTCTTCTTAGACTCCCAGAGACAGGCCAACAGACATTTATCCCAATGTCAGTAGATATTTGCTACTGGAATTCTTGGGCACATGCCCTACCTCCCTTAGCCCCTTCAGTGGGGACTAAGCTCCCTGGGCTCATTGACTGCATCATGTTTATCTTTGTAGATCCACAATACCTCGCACAGTGCTGTACCACAAAATGTGTCCAGGAAGTATTCATTGTGTGACAAAAAGGAGACACAGCAAGAGTGGAGGCCCAGAGATGGGCTGCCTGGCATGCTCCATTTCTTGAACTTCAGTGCTCTCTCCTACTTTTCGAGTTGATTGAATGTGCATCTGTGTCTGATTTGCTCCAATATATTTAACACCCAAAATGGAAACTCTTTCACTCAGAGAGAGTTAAATCTCTCTGGGGTCCAGGTGACTGTTTTCATCGTGATAGTCAACTCTAAAAGAAATGCTCTAGGCCGGGCGTGGTGGCGCACGCTTGTAATCCCCGGGCTTGGGATTATATATATATATATATATATATATATATATATATATATATATATGTATGTCTAATGTCTAGGAGTGTAGCCCGGAGGTAGAAGGGTTTCCAGGAACCCCAGTGCCACCAAAAAAAAAAAAAAAAAAAAAAAAGCTCTAAAGGGATGGAGGTTGGGTGTGCCTACCTCACAATAAGAAAGCAGATTGGGCCAGCCCAGTCCTATGGTTGTGTTAAGATCCTGGTAGAGCTCATACTGGAGGCTGCTCAGTAATCACTTGTCCATGGAATTAAAACTTGAGCGAGAGACAGAGCTCTTGAACTCTGCCTGAGTCCCATTTCTTCTCCAAAGCCAGAATGCTTCGAGGGGAAATCTCTCAAAGTAGATCTGAGATGACTGAGTGGGATAAAGAGAAGATGGGGTGGGCACCACTTAAAGCTAGAGCTGGAAGAAGGAATTCCAGGTGATTGGGTACAGAAAGCACAGTTGAGTTGAGCATCATCTCAGAAAGTACCTTTAATTTTTGTTTGATTCTTCACAGGATCATTGGATTTTTCAGAAGAAACTTTAGCAATTAAATTCATAGTCATTTGGTTCTGGCTAAAATCAGAACCAGCCTGTGGATGACATCTTCCATTTACTTTGTGCTTTTTACTTTTTTAAAGCCCTTTTGTACTTCTCAATATCAGCTAGGTAGGGATTGCTGTCCCCATTTTAAAGACAAGGCAGCTGAGGTTCAGAGTCTGGGTCAGCTAAACAGTAAAACTTCCTCTTAAGAACCCTTTTCTCTGTTCCTCTTTCCCTCCTATTTCAACTTCTTTCAGGGAGATTGAAATGAGTGCTAGAACCAAGGACAGGCAACAACAGAGATGCTTCTATGGGGCTCTGTTTACATGACCGAAAGAGAACCCTTGGGTGTCCCCCTCATCCCGGCATGACAGAATGTCATCAGGAACCTCATGTATTCATCACTCAACCCTGGAAATCCCCAGGCACCGCAGACTGGTGACCAACTGCTGCTGTGCATTCCCCAAGATGCTCTGATTGCAGATCTCCTGACTTGGTACCAAAAACCTCAGGCACACATTTTCAGACAACTGTTAGTAGCTGAAGAAGTTCCCCAAGGTACTTGGTAAACCTTTGTCAAATCTGTTCTGACTTTACGTGGGTGGCTGGGTTTTATTAGGAGGATGCTGAAAGTAGCAACCCCAGAAGGCTTGAATCTGGACCCATGAGAGCCTTGGACTTGGCAGCCTCCCTGTAAGAGATGTAAACACGGACACAATGCTGACTTATTACACATGCTTTTGTATTTGCAAACTTTGCCAGGATTTATGTAAACCTTTCTCTAAACCTACATACAGCTCTGTGTTCTAAAATTCAACAGCATTTTTTATGCATGAGGGGAATCCACTGTGGGCTCTGATGGTTGTTAAAACATAGATAAGAGACTTGGTTGATGGCTCACTGGGCATCGCCACTGGGTTTAGAAACTTTTCCTAATGATTTCTGCAATTAGTACCAAAGCAAAGGAGGAAAAATCATAGTTTTAAAAACTGGATGGAGAAGAAGTTTGGAAAAAAAATCTTATCTTCATGTTTCATCTTGTCAAGTCTCAGCTTTCTAAAGAGGTGACAGCCCTTGTTGGTGTTACTAACTTAAAAGAAAAGCTCCTTTTCTTTTGTCTGCAGAATGAGCGGCTGGGAGCTGGGATCAGAGCTGTAACTTTCAGAGACTAGCCAGATGGCTTCATAAACAGATTTCCTGGGTGGCCCGGGCAGAGGGGAGGGCTCACAATGAAGGCGACGGGTACAGGCGTGAAACGGGAACATTTCTTGAAGACAGGAACAAGTAACAGGGAAGCCTTGATGTTTAAGAAACGTCAAGTAACGGGATCTCTGGCATCAGACTGTTATTTCCTATAGAGGACCTTAGGAGATGTATGTTTCAAGTTCTCATAAACCTCAGATAGAGAAATCCTCTTGTCTTTCTTCCCAACTTTCAAAAGTGGCGCATATTACTCAAGAAAAACCGCAAAGCTTTGAGCTGGTACTGGTTAGCCCAATTTAAGGTCAGATTTTGCATAGAAGATTCAGAGACAGGAAATACATTGGCGTAAAAGGAATCAAGAGGGCATCAAAACAATAGCACCCTTTCCTTGGTCTTCACACCATGATGTGCTGTGTCATCTTCTGGTATCTTTTGTCTGGTGGTTCATTTGTGAAAACATCTACAGCACCTCAACATTGCCACCGAGACTGCGTGCGGAGCCCAGAAGGAAAGAGAAAGGGGAGAACTGGGCTGTGCAGCCTCCAAAGGCTGTGACCTGACCCAGGAGCTGGGATTGTGACTTTCACAGTTAAACAAAGGAGAGCATTGTTATCTTCTTAGGGAAGGAGTTGTCTAAAAGGAAAACCCTCCATTCTTCCAATGATATTTAGGACAGCATCGTCACCATTTGCCTCTTATCATTTTGTCTCCTCAAAGCATCATTCATCTCTGACAAGTCTGCCAGGTTGGCCTGTTAAATTTTAAACTATTGAATTTTCATAATCCTTTTGTAAATGATTATGCTCCCAACTGGCTACGGCTCCTGAGAGAACTAGGAAATGATCTGAAAAAGATGATAATTTATGATAAATAAGGCAACACCAATTGTTCCTCTTGGATTAAACAGCTCAAAGTTGAATTGAAGTCCAGGGACTTGAATTTCTAATCGTATTTTCCAATGTTAAAACTTTCTGGGCCAGTTTTACCACTGGTAGAACTTTCACTGAATAAATAGTAGAGTTCATCTCAGAAGGATTAAGTGAAATATACTGGTCAATTGTTTCCCATAAGAATATTACAAATTTAAGTTCTAACAGCCCGTATTAATAGGTATGTTTTGACTTTAAAGTGAAGAGGTCAAAGATATTTTCATATTAAGTGAACATATGTATAAGTGAGAACTAATTATCTCAGGAATAGTCAGATCAAGATGATGTTTATAAACAAGAATTAAAAAAAATTATAGATCAAATTACTTCAAGAAACCCTGAGTCTATATCAGATCATAATATTATAAGGTACTTCCACTTCACATTGAACACGTATACACACATAGTTTTATGGATTTTTTTATAAATTAGATTTAATTTATTTTTTGTGATTGAAACCAGGGGCATTCTACCTCTGAACTACAGCCCTATTTTATTTTTATTTTGAAACAGAATGTTACTAGGTTGCTTAGAGTCTTGTTAAATTGCTGAGGCTGGTCTTAAATCTATGATCCTCCTATCTTAGTCCCCCAAGTACTGGGATTACAAGTGTGCACCACAAAAATTAGATTTTAAACTTAAAACTTATTTTGTCATTTGTAGCACTTAATTGTGATTGTCTCTAATTGCATGGTCATAATTCACTTATAATTAAGAAATTTAAGGAGAGGAAAATCTAACCTACCATATAGTTACATTTTCATAAATACTAAAATTAACAATTAATGTCACATCATCTTTGTTATGTTTTAGATATGGAATGAAACATTTATTTTGACTCTTTTGGGGGTAAACCAATACAATATTTCCCTTGAATGCTAATATTTATACAGATTTTTGAGAACTGTTGTCCATAGAGCCAGATATTTATAATATTCCCACTTATAAAATCCTTTGAAGTCATAAAATATTTTAGAAATTAATAATATATTGAACATATGGTTGTATTATTGTATTATTGTTCTGTCTCTGGTTCGTGTGTGTGTGTGTGTGTGTGTGTGTGTGAGCGTATCAAGAGGTAAAAGTTAGATTGAGTCCTCTTATCAACACTGGTAGTAATCTACTTATAGAATTATAGAATTTATACTTCTAGCTGGGCATGGTGGCGCACGCTTGTAATCCCAGTGCTTGGGAGGCTGAGGCAGGAGGATCACACAGGTTCGAAGCCAGCCTCAGCTACTTAGGTTCTCAGCAACTTAGTGAGACCCTGTTTCCAAATAAAGTATAAAATAGGTCTGAGGGTATAACCCAGAGGTAGAAAAGCCCCTGGGTTCCACCCCTAGTACCACAAAAAAAAAAAAAAAAAAAAAAAAGAAAAGAAAAGAAAAAAAAAGAAAAGAAAAAGAAAACTTAAACTTTGCTGGATTAGAACTCCTGGTTCTCATGAAATGGAACTTTCAGCAGAAAATCTAGTAAAGATGCTTCTAAATCTGAAAGTTTAACTACCACCCACTGATTATCCTGAAAAAGAGAATTGCTGCTACCCAGGAACAAGAAGGAGTATGTGCTGAGCCAAAGGGATTCCCCGGAATGTCTTGGGACATTTCCAAAGCCCTATGCTAACTATAAATGGGCAATTGCAGGAACCACTACTTGAGAGTAATAAAGCAGCTGAGGGTTCAGATCCTTTACGCACGAGGGTCCAAGGGTGAGGAAAATCTAAAATATGTGATGGAGAAGGAAGATGAAAGATAACAATGTGGCCTTAGGATCAGCTACATCTGCAGGAACCAATATTTGCATCATTAAAGCTTGTGTTTTAAGATTTAGCTGGCTGCCACCTGAAGGTTCTGTGGTAGTTGTGACTTACAGCAAAGTCTGAGCGGAGCTCATCAGTATAAAGGGTGGGTAGCATCGCATAGGGCATGTGCCCTGTTTCATGTGATCTTGGCCCCATTTCTAATTTCATCATTTCTGTGGCAGCTAGCCCATTCCAGTGTATCCCAGGAGCACTTTTCTTCAACCGTTTCTCTTGCTCTCTGCCCTGGGCTTCTCTGCTACCATTACAGGAGACGATTAGCCATTCTGACACATTAAAACCCTGGAGGTTAGAGTGGCAACTCTTGGCCAAACGTGCTTTTAAGTGCTACTTTGGTTTTCCCTTTGGCCATTTCTAAGTTACATTTTATACAGATCCTGAGAAAGTTCCCAGGGGCTCAGCTCCTGGCTGTTCACAGTGGTGATCCACTGGACAATGCACTCTATAGAGGCTTTCCCCTTCTCTCTATTTGGTTCTCCCTGGTTTCTTACTTACGATTCCTGGGATCACTTCCTAACATAATATGCCCATACCCCAACCTGTCCCTGTGGCAGGCTCTGAATTTGGTGAAATTTAGACAAAGAGAAACAAACTATTTTCTTCCCTGTTCTAAATCCACTGGCTTTTTTCTTTCTCTGAATTATTTGCATTAGTGTATATGTATGTGTAACAAAATATATAAGACTAATTACATTTGAGCTTTTGCAGTCAAAGATTGAGAAACTCAGCTACCAAATATGATCATTAAATTTTTTGAAGACTCCGCCTCAAACATACTACATTAGAACCTCCAGAGTTTTGATCCAGAACCCTGCATTTTCTTAAAGTCCCATAACTCATTCTCTATCATTTATGTGCAACTACTTATTGGAATGTTCAAGTCTGTTCCAGTGACAGAGGATTGGGAGTCTGTGAATTCACAAATGCTCTCAAGCAGGAGAGGGGATGAATGGGTCTTAAACTTACTTTAAGATAGAGTCAGGAGGAAAGACATATGTGCATAACATTTTCAAAAGACTGTGCAATGTAGGTTGTCTAATAAATTCTTTTTGATTTACCTGAGATGGCTTATTTTTTGTTGTTTGGCTTGATATCAATGATTTGTGAAGTCTGTGGCTTGTTCCATATTTGAAATGTATGGTGTTGTTTCAAAAGTTTCTTCTCTTCTCTCTATAGATATAGATGATTGCACTTTCTTTATCTGGCAGCCCTCTCTTTCTTTCCCAAAGCAGTAAAATCCGTGGCAGAGGGAGAAAGCAACAATAATGCTGTATTTCCAATTGTTTAAGGTCTTGGGAGTAGTGTGAATTTGGTGACAGTTGAAAACTCTTTCTCATGCATCTGTCCTGTACTTGAGTCCCATAATCGTACCCATAGTTCAAGGAGCCATCCTCACAGAGGATCAGGACTGGTTCTGGGGGACTGTGCCAAGATGTGAAACCAGATTCATGGGACAAGGCTCTGGGGTCAGCAAAATTCTTTCTTACTTATCTTTGTATTCAGCTCTCTAGCACCATCCAGTACACAGAGCCGGATCTCATAACATGTTGATTTTACACCTTATTTGCTCCTATTGCTACCCCTGCAGGAACTACATTTTCTCACTTGGTTGTGCTGTAAGTTGACTCTAGGTTTTGGATTAGAGCAAGGTAGTTTCAAGGAGTAGAAGCACTGTCTCACAAAGCCCCTGCCTCAGGTGTGGTCTCACTGATGTTTCCAGGCGAGGGGCAGTTTTTTCTCTCTCTCTAGCAAGGGAGAGGGAATCTCTCGCTAGTCTGGAGATTAAGAGGATTGTGAGGGTTTCAAGTTCTCAGGCTCATCCAAATGTCCCCATCCTGGGTCTCTGGATTCCACTTTTTCTCTGTCGGGACCCTGACTTTGGCATGGAAAAAATGTTGAGGTTTGTGCATTCAGTCTTCTTTGTAGTTCTGCTGCTCTTATTATTCAATTCTGGGTCTGATTTTCAGCACAGCCTGCCTCTGGATATAGGTGACAAGCTCTATCATCTGTTTTAAGCAATACCAAGAAGCCAATTTTACTTTCACAGAATGCCTTAACGTTAATAGGTGACTGGCTTGAGCTTCTTTTCTTTCTTTCACGGTGTCTAAGGCCATTAATAAAGGCTGCATCATCTCATAATTCTTAAAATTACCATTGCACCTTAACATTCAGTGGCTAATACTACCACACAAGCTGATGTTTCATGTTCTACCTGTACTTCATCCAAGTTGACCACTTGCAAGAGTCGTAGTAGTTGTGATGCTATTACATGCTGCAATTTATTACCACCTGACTTACTACCAGCAAGGAGGTCTTTCTTGCTCTCTGGCCTGTAAATGATTCAATTCCAAAATCTTATTTTAAGAGTCTGCTATCGAGGGCCCTGTTTGGTATCACGTATATGTATATGTATATGTATATGTATATGTATATGTATATGTATATGGTATGTGCTACTGAGGATTGAACCCAGGAGTATTCTACCTCTGAGCTATACCACCAGCCCTTTTTAACCTTTTTGTTTTTGCTTTGAAACAGCTCTCACTAGGTTTCTGAGAGCCTTGCTAAACTGCGGAGGCTGGTCTTGAACCTGCAATCCTCCTGTCTCAGCTTCTCAAATACTGAGATTATAGGCATGCATTATCATGCGCATTGAAGGTATCTAGTATCTTAACCTGGGTTTTTCCCAAAAGCTTGAGCCTTGTTTAGAAGGGCTTGTATTCAGGTTGTTGATTTTTAGAGAGCAACTCTAAAGAACAGGAGGAAAGAGGGAAGGTTTATCCAGGAAGGCAGTGATTCAGTTAGTGAGTTCATCATTCCATTGGGAGACTGGGGCTTGGATCCCAGTGTGTAGTATGTGCCTCGGGATCTTAGGACACAGGAGAATCTTCGGTGTATCCACACTCTCTGTCAATCAAGGCTTGTTCTATGTGATGTTAACTCCTTGCACTCCCACACTTGTGCATATTTTAGAAATGCATGGACCTCTACATGGTGCAGAAATGTCCTGGGGGTAAAAGCCAGAGAAGATGTGGGCCATGATACCATGAGGCTAGGAACAAGAGCTGGCCTCTCAGGACCCATTCAGGGACACGTCAGATAAGCTAAGACCAGAATAGACTATAAAAACACATCATCAACGCACAGCTTATAGATTGGGTGTTCTCTATTTTTAAAAATCGTATCTCTGTAAAGAAGATTCCATTTTCTTTTTGCTGAATATTTAAATCATGGAGATGATAAAATATCTATTGAAGAAAGTCACTTAATCCTTTCGGGAGAAGGGAGCAAAAAAGTGAAGAAAGGAAAACAAATCTAAAGCCACCTGCTCAAAGGTCTCAACAGAAGGAAAACCCAACCTCAAAGGATGAGTGATGACCTAGCCACTTCTAAACATGAGCCCCACCCTTCATCTTGTGTGAGCTCCTCATCCATCAGCCCAGGTCACTTCTCCTCTGCTCTTCCCACCTTTCCCTCCTCTGCAAGCCCCCACCCTGCCAGTTATTCCCAGCCATCTGCTTCCAGAGCCTTTGACACAAACCTGTATTGTAGCCTCTGTCCCGTGGCCCAGAGCAGCACTTTGTCTGGATTTTCTACTATGCCAGGGTGTCCTCCATTTTTTACCTGGGATGCCTTTTCCGGTGCTTCATATGAACTCAATTTCTGATTTTCACCCAATCATTTAGCAATGACCTTTCTGGGTCTGCTTTGTGCCGAGCGTAGTGAGAGAGACACTATTTTCTGAGACCCAGGTCTTGCCCTTGGTAGGAGGCAGAGAAATCCAGTGGGCAGGTCAGAGAGGTGGCTGATTACAAGTCCAATCTCCATTAGAAATGTTTAAATCCTAATTTTGAGTGTTAGACTGATGATCCTGAGCTGGCAAAATTCATCAGGCGAGTGGAAGAGATAGTGGTTCTATCAGAAGTGAGGACAGGGATATCCAGGAGGTCGGTGACCCTCAAGCAGGGGTTTGGCGCGCACTTCCCACTCCAGACAGGAACACGGGGATGCTGTGGGGAGGCCACGGAGCAGCTGCCCGTGAGCCAAGGGGAGACTGGGGGGAGAAAGGGCAGGATTCCGGGGATGGACCAATAAGGCTGCTAAAACTCACCTTGTTTCTTTCAGAAAGGAGGAACTTTTGTGTAGCCTCATTAGAATAACGGATCCTAAGGATCAGAAGCAATGGAAGCAGGATCTCTGTCCTCAGGGCCAACTTCAGCTTAGGGAATAAGTCTCCAGGAGGCACGAGCAGGCAACACTTTCAAGTTGCGATAAATAGGTCTTCCAGGCTGAGCCAGCCCATGGACCAGACCTAACCTGCCAGTGAAAAGTGTCCTGGGAGGAAGGAGTGATTCAAAGACCTTCCCACTCACTATCTGATGCCAGCCCTCAGCACAGTTTCAGTTCTGGGTTAAGAGTTGAAATAACCCAGACACATAATCCTTGGCTCTCTTCAAATGAGGCCGCTCTGAACCTGTCTGAGGTTTCTGGTCAGACATTTGCGGAAGCGTGTCTAGCTTTTACCTTTCTTAGGGTGGCATGCTAATTTGGAAATTTTTGTGAATTATTTTGAAAGCATCCAGGCAGGTCCAGCCTGTCTGGGGAGAGAAGCAGCTGCCTGATTTGTCCATATATCTTCTGTTCTTTGTAATTGAGGTAAATCCACATGACACAAAATTGAAGTGCATGATTCAGTGACATCTCGTACATTCACGATGCTACGCAGCCTCTATCTAGATCCAAAATGTTTTTGCCACTTGAAAAGGAAACCCCACACTTAACAAGCAGTCACGCCCCATTCGCCCTCCTACAGTCTACTTTCTGTCTCTGGACTGAACTATTTTGCATATGTCATCTAAATGCAATATTATAACACGTGGCCTTTTTGTGTCTGGCTTTTATTGTTTTAAAATATTGTATAATAGTCTCAAGGTGTGTCCACGTAAAGCATATGTCATTAAAAAAATAAAAAATTTTATTTTTTTATGACTAGTTGTTCATTGTACTTTATACTGCATTTTGTTTATCTCTTTATCCATCAGTTCTTTTTTTATGCCATCTTTTAAAAATACCAAACATTAGCTAGGCCTGATGGTGCGTGTTTGTAATCCTAGTACTTGGTGGGCTGAAACAGAAGGATCACAGGTTTGTGGCCAGCCTCAGCTACTTGATGAGGCCTTCTGAAACTTAATGAGACTCTGCTTCAAAATAAATAATAAAACATGGGGCTTGGAGTGTAGTTTGAAGGTAGAATACCCCGTCCCCCCCGCCTCAGGATCGCAAAACATAAAACAAAAAACAACAACAAAAACAAACAAACAAAAATCCCCAAAAAACCAAACCTGAACACTGAGGCATCTGAAGATGAAACTGGGTGACACTGCTACTCTGTGTTCTTTAAAAGGAGAAGCAACTTACAAAGGAAGTCAAGGCAGCCCAAGGTGCAGTTCTGTAAGAAAACACCTTCAGACTAAACATATAGTTAGTTGGTTGGGGATGTCTCTTTCTGATGTTGTTGTTAAAGAAACATGGAAGAGATCTCTGCTGGATTTTATTATTTTCTTGCTTAATAAAAAAACACTGAGCTTGACTTTCCTGAGTGAGTCCCCGTTACCTGACTAAATGGTTTTCTTAATGCTCTTAAAGTGAACTTTTTAGACAAGAGATGGTGAACAAAGTTCTAAATATAAAGGCAGCAGGGGCCTGGCGATGAGAAGAACTAGACATGTGCTAGTGGCCGCGTGGTGTTTGAGTTTACCTCATCTCCACCCTGTCACTGGCCCAGCACTTGAAGCAAGAGAGCAGAGGACCAATAAAACCAAGAGGCTGCTCTCTCTGACGCGTTTCCTTCCCCAGCCATGAATTGCAACACAGCAGATGAGACTGAGAAGAGGAACTTTAACAGAAAGGACCAAGTCGGGTCCTTTACACATGTAAACAGTGTGTCGCCTGGTGACAAGAAAAGAGCCTGAGAACTAATGTGCAGTTGGACCTAGCAGGGAGCAGAGAACCTCTTCCTTGTGGGGGCTCCGGGGAGGCCGTTTAAGCTGAGGGATCTGCCAGGGCTAGTGGCCCTTTGACTTTATCCCCAGAAGAAAGGCTCCTGGCTAGCAAGGCTGAGTGTTACTGGCCGATCTTCCTAGAAGGATCCCCCCCCCCCCGAGTCCATTTACCTGAATAAAATCTTAGAGTGAGGCTGAGGTCAGAAGCTGTTCATTAAATGTGATCAGTGGAACAACAGTTTTATGGGGCCCGGTTGAATCAGCAATTAATTTCTCTATTCTGAACATAATTCTGGATTTAACTTCCTCTTCTGCCTCTCTCAGTTTTGCGCCCTCGTTGGGGTCTCTGTGGTTTTCTGGAATAGCCTGCAAGATCTCCAGCACTGCTTTATTTATCCCCCACCTAGCACTGCGTGCCGTGTGATAGAAAAGAGGCAGGAGATGCCAGTCTTAGAACCAGCTCTCGCTATGGGCGAGTCGTTCGTCTTCTCAGTATTGTGCTCTCTACAACGAAGCCAGGAGAGGAGATGTTTTTCAAAGAACGTTCTATAGTATCCACCTACTTTGGAGACTGATTGAGAGATGATTTGGGGGCAGTGTTGATTCCCCTGCATTTCCAGTCTGTGATGCTTGGGCAGAAGAAGTCTTCAGGCGAAAAGAATGCAGAAAGTTAAGGCTCTGAAATGGTAGGGCCCGAGGCCGTGTGGGTTGTTCAGGCGGCATGAATTTCCCTAGTGTTCAGCAATTAGGGTGACATCAATTTTTATGTGAAAAGTCATCATCCAATTGAACAGGATTTAACTTATGATGATTATTGTTGTTAATTGATATTCACATATTTCCTTATCATTGTACTCCAAGTGGGATTACCTGACCAAAGAGTGTTTTATTTCATTTTAAATTGATTTTTTTTTTTTTTTTTGTGGTGCTGGGGATTAAACCCCGGGGACTTCTCCTCTGAGCTACACCCTTAGGCTTATTTTATTTTTTATTTGGAAATAGGGTCTTGCTAAGTTACTAAGGCTGGCCTCAAACCTGTGATCCTCTTGTCTTAGCCTCCTAAGTACTGGGGTAACAGGTCTATACCACCCCACCCTGCTGCAAAGAATGCTTTAAAACTAGTAATGGTAAAGATATTGATGAAGTTGCTGAAAGTTAAGCCCTCAAATACAATGATACTCCCCACACTGATATAGAAACTTAACCAAGAAGGAAATTCACTTCTCTTTCATATGATAGACAATAAGTGGTCCTGAGCCTAGGGCTGACAGATTGCCATTGTCTGCAGCCAGCTCTGCTGTTGCTAGCATGGCTGCATTAACTGTCATCACATCCCAGCTGACAAGCAAAGTGAGCGGTGACCAGAGAGCACCCATGCTTTCTCTGGTAGTGCACGACTCAGAGGCGGCACGCATTCTTCTAACTCACATCTTATTGGCAGGACTTAGTCACATGACCACATACTAAGCTTCAGGAAAGCTACAAAATGCAGCCTGTAGCTCAGATACGCAGCTAACTAAAGCGCAGGGGTTCATTTTAAAGGTGGAGAGGATGACTGTTAGTGTGCAACCATATTCTCTGCTAGAATACTTGAGCCAAATTGTTTTTCCAAAATGATTTGTACCATAATTCAGTTCCACCGAGATTGCATGGACTTGTCAGTTCAATGGGCATACATAGAGGACTTTTTATTGTGTGAGACCTCAGATACCCTGGGGATGCTGATGTAGCGATGTGGGAGACAGCTGAGTATTCAGGAAATCTCTAGAGACCAGGATTAACTTAAGTGCTGAATGGTATGGTTCTGACCCTGCATGTTGTAGACAGAGTTGGTGAAAGCTGGAGTGGGCTGGTGTTGGTTACCAACTCTTTCTTTTTCTTTCTTCCTTCCTTCATTCCTTTTCTCCTCCTCCTCCTCCTCCTCCTCCTTCTTTTTCTTATTTTTTTTTATGGTGCTGGGGATTGAATCCAGGGGCATTCTACTTCCGAGCTACATCCCTAGCCCTATTTTATTTTATTTTACTTTTTATTTTGAAACAAGGTCTCACCAACTTGATGACAGTCTCACTAAATTGCTGAAGCTGATTTCAAACCTGAGATCCTCCTGCTTCCGCTTCCCAAGTACTAGGATTTCAGGCATGTGCCACCATGCCTGGCTTCCTCAGCCCTTTGTATTTATTTTTTATTTTGAGACAGGGTCTTAGCAAATTGTCCAGTCTGATCCTGAACTTGAAATCTTCCTGCCTTAGCCTCCTAAGTAGCTGGGATTACAGGTGTGTGCCATTGTGCCGAACTTCTGTGTTCTACTTCTTTATTCTACTTTTTCTGGAATATAAGCTTGCCTTCTTTTTATTTTATTTATTTAATTTTTTTCCATTTTATTTATTTATTTTTTTATTGGTGCACTGTATTCATACATCATAGTGGGATACAAACTTTTGTAGACATACATGCACACATCGCCCAGTCAGCCCCCACCCGATCCCCACCCTATTCTCTCCCCATCCCTCCCTCCCATGCTTGGCTTAGTGGTTGACATCTAGTATTATAGCAATTTATCCAAAATTAAAAATGATAATCTCACATAACAGTTTCATTTGTCTGATACCAAGCTTTTGATGACTTAAAGATAACATTTCAATATTTCTTTTTACTTTCTTTCTTACCAGAGAATATTTTTTTTCTTTTTTTTTTAGGTGAAACTATCATATATTTATATATTTATTTTCAGAAAAAAACTCTATCCTAATATGGAATATGGACTCTAGATACCCAAAACGATCTTGAAATAGAACAAAGCTAGAAGATATATATTTTCTGATTTCAAACCATATAAAGCTACAATAATTGAAACAGTGTAGTACTATTCTAAAGGCAGATATATAAACCATTGGAGTTAAATAAAAGCCTAGAGCTAAATTCTTCCCTATATTGTCAAGTTATTTTTGACAAGGTTTCCACGAACATTTGGTGGTAGAAATAATAATCTTTTAACTAAATATTGTTGAAACATAATAATTACATGGAAAAGAATAAAGTTGGACCCTTACCTAATCCCATATACAAATATTAACTCAAAATAGATAAAAGACCTAAATATAAATCTTAAGACTATAAACTTTTAGGAGAAAATCTGGGTCATAAAACCTCACAACACTGAAATTGGCAGTGATTTCTTGGATATGATTTCAATGGCACAGGCAATAGAAGAGTATACAAACTCCCTAAAAAAAAAATTGTATATCCAAAGACAATGTAAACAGAGTTAACAGTTACTAATAGAATGGGATAAAATATTCCCAAATGCTATATCTGAAGGTATATTAATATTCCAACTAGAAATCCTAGAAATTAACAACAATAAAGGCAAACAATACCATTTACAGATAGGTTAAAGACTAACATAAGTAATGAATCTCCACAGATAACCCATCTTAGTTGACTGTTGGATGGAAACTCTTGTTTCTCTGGTTCTGGTGTGTGTTACCTATTTCTTCTTTGTAGTTAATCTCTTTGAGTATTTTCTCTAGTGCTGGTTTTGAAGACATAAATTCCTTCAGTTTCTGTTTGTCATGGAAGCTTCTTATTTCTCCATCTAATTTGATAGAAAGTTTTGCTGGGTAGGAAATTTTTGGCTGGAAGTTGTTTTCTTTCAGAGTTTGGAATATGTTACTCCAAGCCCTTCTGGCTCTCATGACTTGGTTTGGGAAATCTGGAGTGATTCTAATTGGTTTGCCTTGAATGTCACTTGGCCCTTTGTTTTTGTTGCCTTTAAGATTCTCTGCTTGGCTTCCACATTGGTCATTTTGACAATTATGTGGCGTGGGGATCCTCTTCTCAGATCCTGTCTAAAGGGAGTTCTATAAGTTTCCTGGACCTGTGTATCAACCTCTTGCTCTATGTTTGGAAAATTTTCTGCTATTACTTCCTTGAAGAGATTGTTGATCCCTTTGGTTTCACTTTCTTTTCCCTCCTCTATTCCAATTATTCTTAGGTTAGCTCTCTTAAAATGGGCCCATATTTCTTCAATATCATATTCCTGCTGTTGGATATTTTTTCCTAGATTAGAAACTATGCGTTCATTTTTGGAATGATCATCTTCTAAGAGCGAGATTCTGTTCTCCATGTGGTCTAATCGGTTGTTTGTGCTTTGAATTGAGGCCTTTACTTCAATAATTGCATCCTTTATCTCTTTTTGGCTCTCTCTGAGTTCTTTTCGAAGCACCTCTATTATTTCTACAGTTATTTTCCTGATTTGATCTTCTAGAAATCTCTGATTTTCTGTTTTATTGGCTTCTGATGTTGTGGGGTTGTGGGCATTCATTGCTCCAGTATTATTCCTCTTTCCCATGATTTTGGAAGTTTGTGCCTTCTCTGGGTTCTTCCCTTGGGTCACTATGACTTCACTTAAGGTGTTCTGGATCTCGAGTCAGTAGTATCTCAGACCCCACTACTCCTTTACTGGGTTGTATCACAGAGTCTCCGACCCAGAGAGTCGATAGAGGCTGCTTTAGACTGTGGGGGGTGCCAGGTTGTACGTTCTCCTATGGTGTGATATCTCTGCCACCCCCCCTCCTCAGATGTGGAGGCCTCGGGTGGCGCCTGCCTGGCCCAGCTGCTCATCTGCTCACAGAGGGTTTCAATGGTACTCTGCCTGTGGTTGGGTCACTGGGATTGTGGTACTGTCTGCCCTGTCGCTGCTACTTGAGTTAATATTTGTATATGGGATTAGGTAAGGGTCCAACTTTATTCTTTTCCATGTAATTATTATGTTTCAACAATATTTAGTTAAAAGATTATTATTTCTACCACCAAATGTTCGTGGAAACCTTGTCAAAAATAACTTGACAATATAGGGAAGAATTTAGCTCTAGGCTTTTATTTAACTCCAATGGTTTATATATCTGCCTTTAGAAATCCCAGTACTGGGATTTCTCCTCTGTGGCCCGCAATTTGACTCACTGTTCTTGAGTATGCAGATGTAGCTGTACTGGATTCGGTGAATTCTCTGCTGCTGCCGCTGGTGGCAATATGGTGCCGCTGCTACACCCTCGGCTGTGAGGCTGGCGCATTTCTTCTTGGTTTTGATTTCCACTCTGAATCCCTGCGGCGTGTGCTGAGCTCAGCCACTGGGAGCTTTAGATTTTACCTGCGGCGAGAAATCCCGCCTGGCTGTTCTGCAGCGGCTCACCTCAGCTTACTGTAGCCGTCCGGTGAACTCGCCGCTGCCGCCGGCAGTATGGCGCTGCTGCTGCGTCCTCGGGCGTGAGGCCGGTTATCTCCTCTGTGGCTCTGAGCTCTATTCTCATTCCGCTTTCTCTCTGGACCTGGTGATTTTTTTGTTTCTCTGGTGATGGTGTTTTCTGGCTATGAAAGGCGCTGATTTTGTGGTAATGAAGATTGGTTGTTAGCGGGGCTCTTAAGCCCCGCTTTTCTCGGTCGCCATCTTCCCGGACTCTTGCCTTCTTTTTATTCACTCAGTTTTCTATACCTTCATTTTCCCATCCATCATACCATCCACCTATCCATTCGTCTATCCATCCATTCATCTAGCCAGACACTCAGGTAAGCTAATTGTCTATAAAAGTAACAACAATGCCTGGAGTGGTGGCACATACTTGGGAGGCTGAGACAGGAGGATTGTGATTTGGGGCCAGCCTCAGCTACTTAATGAGGCCCTCTACAACTTAGTGAGACCCTGTTTCAAAATGAAGAATAAAACATAGGGCTGGGGGTATAGCTCAGTGGTAGAATGCCCCTGGGTTCCATCCCCAGTACTTAAAAATAAAGTAACATTAATCTCCCAATTGAGTGAATTCATGGCATAATAACGGGCTGATGGTATAGATGGTTCGGAGAACATATGCTAGATTTAGCTATCTTACGTCTTCTACTTAATCATAGAGCTAGCCAGCTTAAATCTGTAATGTCAAGATAAAAGCAAATTTGAAGATGATTTCTCTCAGTCTGCAATCACTTCTGCCTAACCATTGCCACTGTAGCATGTGAATAACTTGCATCTGTGGAGGTGCTATTGCCCGGGGCAGCAGATGTGAAGGCCTCGGGTGGCGCCTGCCTGGCCCAGCTGCTCATCTGCTCACAGAGGGTTTCAATGGTGACTCTGCCTGTGGTTGGGTCACTGGGATTGTGGTACTGTCTGCCCTGTCGCTGCTACTTTCATTCTGAGGAGCTTCACTCTGAAGAAGCTTTTGACACCTTTCACAAACATGGGTCAGCATGGGAAAACCAGTGCTTCTGTATGAGACTGATTTGATCTCTTTGCATAGCGGCTGAACTTGGGGTAAATACTTTCCTTCCCACGTCAAACACACAGGACGTGCCAGCCCAGGGCCCCTCCCAGGGGAGCCTGGGTCTTCTCAATGGGGTCCTTGGTGTCCCGGGAGCCTGGCTGACTTGGGCACTGGTTCATCAGTCACTTCTGGGCTTGATGCCACTGGCTCTGGGTCTAATCAAACATCTGTAGCTTAGTGGGACATCCTGCTTGCTCTGGTGACTCAGAGCTCCGGGGGCAGCTGGTTGAGGTTTTGTTTACAGCAGTGGCACCCACTTGTTCTATACCCTCAGCTCCCTGTAAACCACTCCACAGGTGGCCTGGCATTTGGTGCAAATAAGACTTTGTCAACTGTTGCTATCTTTCTTCTGTCATTTTTTTAAAGTTTTCTAAACAAAATTAAGCTGTGGGGAGTCCATTAATAAAAGGTTTCTATTACAAAATTATTGGCACTCTGCAAGGGGCTTTGGAGGAGAGTAGGAAGGAAGATCAATATTATCTAGAATAAAATGGCAGGGCAAACATTACTCAGGGAAAATTGGCTCTTCAGGGGGAGAGGGAATATAGATTTCCATCTGGGCAGTCAGTGTCTGAATATGGTGAAACAGCATGTTAGAATTGGTGGTTTGGTAATTATTTGAGAAGTCTTGGGGAAACTCAAGAAACACATTTAGTGTTTTTTTTTTAAAGAAAAACAAAATCCTCAGCTAAAGCTTCTTGGAAATAAGAAGCAAATATTTGCACAGACAAGCAGAAAATTGAAAATTAAAGCAGTGTGAACCCACTGGATGACAAAAATGCAGAACATTTGGTTTATTTGTGGTGGACCTAAGGCCACAGAAACTGTGGTAACTATGCCTGTGTTTGCCTTTCCTTCCGGGAAGGAAGAAGGGCTGGAAGGAAAGGCCTTTAGGTGGGGAGCTAATGAAAGCCATTCCTCTTCTTTAAGCCTGGATCTTTCACTTGTCTCTTGGAAGATTTGTGAACAGGTAAGAATGAGAGAGGAGTGCAGTGGATTGTTCCAGGGAGCAGATCAATGGAAGGGGGTCGAGTTGCTCTCCATCTCTGTCCTGTGAGCCAGTTAACCTGTGGGCTGGTTAAGTGCAACTGGCAGTTAATTGGGCCATTGTTAGGACTGTGCATAATCCATGGTACCATTTGCAGATTACCGAGATGGGGATCTCTGGATAGTTCCTGGGATGAGAAGAAACTTGTTTGGCTTCAGCTGTGATGGGCCTGGCTCTCATGTCCAAGAACTGGCCAGGGGACTCCTGGGAGTCCTGGGCATTTCCAGAGAATGTGAGGGAAAGGTAGGAGGAAGAAAAGGGGAACTTCCAACTCCCAGGTGAAGAAGTAAGGGGGTGGGGGGAAAGAGTGAAAGAGATAGAAGAGGAGGGTGGGGTAGGGGGAGGATATAGTACTTTTTGGTGCTGACTGTGGCCTTTGGAGACCTTTCACCTGAAACAGCTTTTTGAATATTCAGAGGGGTCTTCATGTTCTATAAAGTATTAATTGGTGCTTTATGAGGAAATAAAAAATGGGATAGAGAAATCCCATTTGGGAAATGTTTGGTTTAACAGGTTTCTTTAGTGTAAATCTTCTCAGAGCCTTCAAGAAACTCAGTTGCATTATAGGGCTCCTAAATGGGACCATTGTATGTAGCCTCTCCTCAAATAATTTTATTGAAGGCTGGGTGTCGTGGTGCACACTTGTAACCCCAGTACTTAGGAGGCTGAGACAGGAGGATCGCGGTTCTCAGACAGCCTCAGCTACTTAGTAAAGCCCTCTGCAATTTAGTGAGATCTTGTTTCAAAATGAAGAATAAAAACAGGGCTGAGGTATAGTTTGGAGGCAGAATGCCCCTGGGTTCTATCCCCAGTGCAACATAATAATAATAATAATAATAATAATAATAATAATAATAATAATAAATATTTTTATTGAGGACTTATTTACTGAAGGATGATTCAGAACCATATTTTGAGAAACAGTTTTGGTCCAGGCCCTTTCTTACTTTCTAGACAACACAGCCATTTTCACACCAGTTCCTCTCTGGGTTCTGAAGCTGAGACAAAGCCCTGTCACCACCTCTGACTGAAGCAGGAAAGTCCCTGCCAGGGCACGTTCCAGAGCCAGTCTTCACGACACCAGTGCTCATTCATTCATTCATTCATCCAGGGATGCACTCATTCTCTCAAACTCTGTCCCTGTTTGCTGTTGTGCCGCTGGTTCTGGCTCCAAGCACTTGCTTAGATTTCTTGCCCGTGCCTTAGTTTCGTCGCTCGGTATTTGGAAATGTCCTGATTTCTCTTCCAGCATCTTGACAGTCAGCGCTCCCGCCTTTGGCTTTGCCCTCCTCTCTGACTCAGTATCCCTTACTGTCTTCTCAAGATCATTCTCCAGGGCAGCCCTTCGCCTTATATAACCCACCTGTATAGGTGGCTGACTAGTGGTTCAGTTTTCTCCACCAAAATAAGCTAAAACCTTCATCTTCATTTTCTCCTGACAGTATCGACTCAGGTAACATCTATCTTCTGAGTCTCTTCCAGCATCTCAACTATTCCCAGCACCAGAAAGTTTTTTCTTTTAACAACCAGTTTCTTCTAACTGGTGAATAAGTTATTTCTTCTTTCCTGTGATTTGAACCTTCAATGTGCTCCCAAAGGCCCTTGTGCTAAAGGCCTGGTCTCCAGCCTGTGGTGCTGTTGGGATGTGGTGGGACCTTTAGGGGCTGAGGCCTACTGGGAGGAAGTTAGGTCATTGGGGGCGTGCTCTAGAAGGGGAGGTTGGGACTCTGGCCCCTTCCCTCTCTTTCTGCTTCCCAGCTACCACGAAGTGGGCAGCCCTCTCTGCCATATGCCCCTGCCATGGTATACAGTGCTGCCACAGGACCAAAGCGACAGGACCAAGCGATCATGGACAGAAAACTCTGAGACCATGAGCCAAAACAAACCTTTTTTTCTTTTTAAGTTTATTATCGCAGGTATTTTGTTCCAGCAATGGAAATCTGACTAACATACTCTTGTTTTCCACAAGGGCAATGGAGAATCAAGAATACCACAGAGGGGCAGTGGGGATTGGTGTGTTAGTGCTGAGGTGGGCAGGCTTGGGGACTTTGCATTCTTCCTGGAGGGAGCAGTTCCCACCCTGGGTTTAGCCCCTCACATGCTCTCTGAGGACCTCTATGATGCATGGCAGGAAGCTGGTAAAGTTCCTTAGGCCTGATCCTCACTACTATGCCCCTTCCCATGAAGTCACTTAAATGGTGACAACTCTCAAAATTCTCATCCCTGAGAGAACTCCCTCTAGAGACACAGTTTCATGGGCTTGTGTTCAAACTCCCACTAGCATCATTCAGTAGAGACAAACCTAGGACAGGCCAATGAGATGCTCTCCTAAATGATATACTTCCTCTGGAGGCCCACCTCTTCTGATGAAGACATTTACTCCACTCATTTTGAATGAGTATGAAAACATGGGATAAAAAAATACTCCTACCCGGAAGTTCAGGTCAAACAAATGAAGAACTTTAAGCTTCCCTTGTACCCCACCCATGAATCCTGACAAAGATTTAAAAAGGTAATTATCCACTTCTTAGATTTACTTTCTTTCATTTTCTACAAAAGGGGTTCCTAGCCCTTAATGAGAACACATAATACAGAGAAATATATATATATATATATATATATATATATATATATATATATATATATATCACCAACAGAAAAACTTAGCTCACTAACAGAAAAAATTAGCTCACTAACAGAAAAACTTAGCTCACTAACAGAAAAAATTAGCAGTAGAGAAGGAAGGATATGGAAGAAATTATGGAAGAAATTATGCTTTTGGAAGGTTGATTTTTTTCCCCAAATACAATGACTACCTGCTCATCATAGGTATTTTGGAAAATATAGGAACAGATAGAATGAACATTTGTGTATCAAGATAAATGGGGAAAATTTCACTCTGGTGTCAGCCAAGAAATGGTTATTTATTTCTCCAGTGACTGCTGAATTTTTACTTACAAACATCGTAGATCTTGTATCTTTTCATATCTCCAACTTCGCATGAGTTAGCAGAAAACTGCAGTGTTCACTTGTAGAATAATTATTCATTGGATAGTGTTTATTAAATGCCTAGTGTATGCTGGGGACTGCTAGGGCTTGGGGATATATTAGCGAGACAGACAGATGTGGGGTGACTGTTCATAGAAAGTATGATCTGGTGAATGTTGACAAATATTAATACATTTCAATGAGTGTATAGCGAGCACTGACTTATTTTGTGTGTGTGTCAAGAAAACTTAATTCCTCCAATGTTTGAGTGTTCTTTCAGTATTTCCCCCTTCTCTCCACTCCACGGGGGCTAGCTTGCACTGTGTCCTCAGTGGGTGATGCCCAGGTTGCCAGAGGACACCACTGTCTTCTGTAAACGTTGCTTGGCATTGTTTCCTGGAGGAGATTGTGGCTGGCATCTCAGAGGAGGATGAGAAAAGAGGAGTGTGGTTTGAGAGAGACAGGTGGTATGTAAGAAAGCCAGGAGCTTCTGTCAAATTGAAACAGGATAGACAGAGCTTCAAAAAGCAGGGATTAATCATCTTTCTTCCTGGGGATTTTCAGAGGGGAGAGGAACAAGGAAGACTCCACGTGCCTATGTTACAGCAAGAGCAAAGGCCTTCATATCTGTACCGCAGAAGACAGCAACTGGGCTGCCTGACTCAAGGGACCACGGAGACCTGGACCTTGAGCATATATATGCTTGCTGACCGGTATGGAGTGATGACTGGGAACCCCAAAGTTTCAATATTCTTGATGTTCGTAGGGAATGTGGTCTTCTGATAAATTCCAGTGACCAGCCATTTCTAAAGTGTGACTTTCTCTTAGAGTAAGTGACAATCTCGAAGGCTCAACTTAAATCCATATCTGAACACATTTATACTTATTAGTATAATGATATATTTATATTATTTACAATGCATGTATTTATTTTATACTATCCAAAAATGAGAATATTTAAAAGCAAAGTATGGCACTGAATAGGAGGGGAATCCCAGTAATGCTTTACTACCAACCTTCAGGATGAGGGTTCAGGGTAATGATTACTTATAAGGAAAAAACCGTAATATTTCTTTCATCCAAGGTTGTGCTGACAAATTTCTGCCATCCATATAATCTCACAGCTTATTCTTACATCAACAGTTAAAAAAATGACTAAGCCCATTTTATGGGTGAAAAACTGAGGCTAAAAGACACTAAAATGATCACACTGCTAGCAAGTGTACAGCTGAGACTTGGCCACGGTTCTGCCTGGCTCCGAAGTTGGACCTCCTTATACACAGCTAGACTTCCTTCTCCAAAAAGGGCCAGCCCACCTGGAGACATTTGGCCCTGGTCAGCATCTGGGGGTACTTACAATTCTTTCAACTTTGGCAAAGTGCTCATTGAAGAAGTAACATTAATGAGGAAGAAAAGAGAGGAAGAGGACGGTAGAGATAAGAAAGGGGGCAGGAGAGAGGTTGGAACTGAGAAGGAATCCTCCAACTATTGTCTGGAAGAGAACTGAGGCTGTTTTCCTGAGTCTCCACCAGCCAGGAGCTGGTTGACCCTCCAGGCCTCGGGGGCCTCAGGAGAGTTGGGCGGGTAGCACCGGGGCCCTGGGCAGGCCACACACGGGATGTATCTTGGCTGCTGCTGAGCCTGGAGTGACTCTGTACCACTGAGCCCATGATTCTGGCCCTGTACGACTTTGTGGTCCTATTTGAGCTGCAGAAAACCCTTGGTACTGCTCCTGGTTGGTGTATCATCTTTGTGTGGTGGATTGCACTATTGCCTCTTGTCCTTTACCCCCATTTCTATACCCAGTGCCCTATGTACCACTCCTCCCATTGATGCTGGGCTTGGCCACATGACTGACCCCAATCAATTGGATGTTTTCAGACATCATGTGAGCAAAAGCATAAAATGAGCTTCAGAATGGAGTTGATGCTCTTGTGTTTCAACCATTGCCAGGAGAAGAGCACAGCTCAGCTGGCCTACTGCTCCCAGGTGGATGGGAGACAGGTGGAGATGGTGTGGACCCAGTTCAGCTAATCCCAATCTAGATCCACTAATAAACAGCTAATCCACATAGACAAAAATAAGACAAGTCACTGTTTTAGGTCATGTCACTCGTCTTTGGGATGGCTTGTTACACAGCACATTGTATCAATGGCTGACGGTTACATTTTGCCTCTGTACTTGTCATATCTATTGCTTCATGGTACATCCTTATCATGGGTGCTACATTACTTTTTAGGGGTGCCAGAAGCACTAGCAGGAGCTAAGGTAGCTTCCCCCATAGTTGTAGGTTCCTGAGGGTACACCTGGGCCCTGGAATGGAAGAAGGGAATTTTTCAGACTGCTTGTTCACTTCAAGTTGCAGATGTCCATGTCTACATCCAGCTGGAAGATGCTGAGAATATAAATGGGGTAAGGGGCTGGCTAGATCAGTAGGTTCATTTTCTGAAACCTTTCTATCTGGTATCATGTCACAACCACCACTTTTACAATTTCCCAGGGTGGGTCAGTGGGAGTGTAAGCTGCTGGAAGCCAGGTTTATGAAAATGAGCTGAACGAGCCATTTGAAGTTGACTTCCATCTTTCCCACCTCTAACTGCCCACATCCAAGTCCTTGCTCCTAGCAGCCTGGAGGGGAAGGGCATCTTGGCAGAGCAGTTTTTCAGAGATACAGAAGAGAACTGCCAATCGAAACCCCTGCAACTTCAATAATGAGCAGCCAGCCAGGGTGGCTGCCAGTGGTTTTCTCTGGGTGGTAGGATTATGGAGGTTTTGAAAAACAGTTCTTTGTTCTCCTCTGTGTTTCCTAAATCCTCCAAACTGGGCATTTTTCTTGAATACAAAAACAATCAATGCTAATAAAAACAAAGAGATAGCTCCAGTGCTTTGAGTGAAGCCCTGTGTGTTGGGGCGAGGCAGGAAGGGAAGGCAGCTGAACAGTGAGACCAGGTAGTGGGGGAGCAGCGCCCGGCGGCTCTCCACGCAGCAGCCAGCCCTGCCAGCGTCACTCGGCACTGGCCGTCCCTGGGGGTCATGCTCCCAGCCTTGGCGGGGCGGCTTGTACAGACTCCCTCCAAGGAGGTGGGGGGTGAGGAACTCATTGAGGGGTACTGCGGATCATACCAAGCCCATCAGCACTATAGGGCCTCCAGGCTTTGTGCAGCAAATGGGTTTCTGAAAAAAATGGTGAGAATCACAGTTCTAAATCAAAAACCATTTTACACGTGCCAGGGAGTTTCCTGAATAAAAGACTCCTATTGTGAAGCCTTGGGTGAAGTGAATAATTCCTCTTCTTTTCATCTTTGGCATCCAACTGGATTTTCTCTTGGGGTGTTTTGGGTTTCCAGGAGAAACCAGATGACAGAGAAAGGCATATCCTGGAACTTCTGCCCTAAGTTAAAGGCCAGTGGCATCATTTCTGATTTGAAGGACAGCGCAGCTTCAGTCTAAGTCCTGGTCCTGGTAACATGCTAACTTGCTATGTTCTTTGTATGTACTGCTTTTCCTGCCTGGAATGCTCTCCCCCCAGATACTCACATGGCTCCCTCTCTCCATCCCTCAGCTTGTGCTCAAATGCCACTTGTCTTCTTAGTGAGGATTTCCTTATCATTTGTATAAAGTTGTGACCCTCTAGCACTCTCTCCCTTTAGCCCGTTTGATTTTTCCCCATAGTACTTATTACTATTTGTTGTGCTGTGTATTTTCCTGATTTTCTTTACTGTCTGTGTCTCTCCCTGGAAGGCAAAGCCTACGGGGCCAGGACTGGGGTTTGTTTTATGCACTGCTATATCCCTGGTGCCTGGAATAGTGCCCAGCAGAGTTTCTGCCTCAATAAATGCTGTTGGGGAAGCTGAATTTTGACACTGGGTATGTTACTTAAGTTTCCTGTGTCTGTGAACTATAAATGGGTGAAGTGAGCAGCTGCCTCTCAGCCTGAGAATTGGGAGTCAGTAGGCATCGGAGGGGCCGGGGCGACCTACAGAGGGTGCGATTACTTCTCAGCTCCCTCCAAGCTTGTCACAGGGAAGCTGACCAGATTTTAAAGTTCCCCTGATTTTTTTCTAAGACAAAGTTAGGAAATTGAAGTTTTCTAGAAGGGGAAATCACCTGATTTTTAATTATGGTAATCCACTCACATTTTACAAAAACCCTGTGCTGATCAGACAAAAACATCTGGGAATCAGATCTGACAGGTGTTTAGGCTGGGATGTCTGGACTAGGTGATCTGTCTCTAAAATTCCTCTCTGCATTCTTACAGTTTTTTCTAAAATTCTAGGTAGGCTTCCATTAGATTATTCCATTTTTCCTGCTGTGGTGGGAAGCATGCAGACAAATCAAACACAAATGGGTTGTCTTGGATGGTAAGGTCTGGGCCATCTTATTTGTCTCCCCACTGTGACAGGGGACGTTGGTGCCATAGAAAACCACCAGCTGCGTCATAATGACACCAAGACAATCGGTGTGTGACCTGGACAGATTGGTTCAAGGAGCAAGGCAAAGGGCTCCTGTCACATTTTTCAGGTTTATGGGATGTAGAAGATTTTCTCTATGCAAGATAGAAACTCCACTGGGCCCTAGCTCTGGGCTTATTGGGTGGTTTGGAGGAGAAAACGAAATTACCTCTTTTCCACTCTGTCACTCTAAAATTTCATTTTATGCAGCACATTTTATTCTCATATAGTGATTTCTGCTCCTTGGCTGCCATTAACAATCCTTAATGCATGTATTTGATAACTTGTGAAATGTCCCAGCGGGTCCACTGGGATCTACAAAGGACTGTGGCGAAACCATGGCTGAAACAAACAGGAAAATACCAGCAAATGGAACTGCTCTGATGGCTTCCAATCCCAGGACCACCATGATGAATGGCGCTCTTCTCCCAATTACAGGGGTTGTAATTGGACCTCTTCCTGCTGCAGAACAAGCTATTTTATGGCTATGATATGGAGTATGATATGAAAATATGGGTCTTGGGACTAATAGGCAGCTGTAAGTTCCTGGACAGGATTGGACAATAAGAGGTGAGAGAACGAATCCAGGATGTGTGTGTGTATGTGCTACTGCAGGGGTAAGGCGGTGTCTGTGGGTGACGTGTGAGGAGGGAGGAGAGGCAAACAGGAGCCATCACTGTGGTCTGCAAGAATTGCTATGGAGGTGCACAAGGAGCCCTGACTTTAGACTCACAGGAACGGGGGTTTTAGGGTCCACTTCATCTCTTATCAGTGATGTGCCTTTGGGCAAGTTCCTAAACTGATCTGGGAATTCTTTCCATCATCTCTAAGATGGGGCCAGGGAAGCGTTCCTCCAGGGATCAACAGGAATAGCAAATGAAGTCATGTCTGTGGTGCCAGATACCGCAGAGAGACTCCGTACCACCCATGCACCCCAGGATTTGAGGCCTCAGAATTTTTAGTTACAAAATGGTAGCTGGGATTGAAATAGGCCAAAGGAACAGTCTCAAATGCTTATAGAGCTGAAATAGAAAAGTTAACGAGTGAGGCAGCCAGGTGGAAAAACAGCCCCAGCCTGAAGCCCTATGACCTATTAGCTCTTCCATGTGTTCTAAGATCTTTACATTTCTGAGAGGCCCTAACTCTGGTCTTAGGGTGAAATAAACCTCCTGATTTATAAACGTGGCCACTGAACTCCTCTCTCCCCCTTTAAAAGTGTATTGTTTGGGCCTCCAGGGTGTAGATGGGCCAAACAAATTCAGGTTATTTCCAGCCCATGAATCACTATTTTGCTGTCTCTACCCAGAAGAATTTAGAAAGATTGTAGAAAGATTGTTTGTTAGGGCATGGGTAAGTAGTTCTGCGTTCAGATGACCATAGGAAAAGCAATTTCAAAACAAGCATTGCCTGGAATTCCACACAAAAGTCAGAAAAGCTTGCTGCTCCAAGGTCTGGATCAGGGAGGGTATATCCTCCCTTGGATTCATGAAAGCTGAAAAAGTCAGACATGCATGAAATGGGTGTTTTTTCTAACTCTAGCCACTGGTACCAGAAGTTCTAGGGTTGAGGCTTGGGTAGGGGTATTTTTAGGCTTTTATAAAGTTCCCTTGTGAGATATGATGTCAGCCATAATTATGAGAACTACTGTAATATTTTCTAAAAGTAATCTGGGATTAATAGAAAAATAAAAATTTGAGTATATCTAGAAATACATTTTGAAATAATAAAAGAAAAAAATTTGTTTTCTAAAAACTTTTCCTCTTATTTTGTAGTCTCACCCTCAAATTGGAAAATAATACAAATATCTGCCCTCCCTCCTCACCTAATCAGTCAATATCATTATCTACATAAACACATTAACATGTACAACTAAAAGAAATTTTTTGTTGTTAGAGAATTGCATTTATATATGCTGTCAGGTTTTAATTACAGGGACTGTAAGTCCCCATGGGTGGGTATTAAACTTGGCCACAAATTATTTGAAGTTCCTCTCTTCAAAAGGTGAGACCCAGTTCTATGCACCTTGTGATTTGCTTTGACCAATAAATAAAATGTGATAAAAGAAAAGTGCATCCTTGGAGTTCAGGCCTCTGGGGATTCTGCAGCTCCCACTCTTGTCCTCTTGGATCCCAGCTGCCGTGTGTAGAAACTGAGCTATCCTGCAGGAGATCCCATGGAGGAGAACC
Source organism: Muscardinus avellanarius (assembly GCF_963383645.1). Classification (NCBI taxonomy): domain Eukaryota; kingdom Metazoa; phylum Chordata; class Mammalia; order Rodentia; family Gliridae; genus Muscardinus; species Muscardinus avellanarius. The sequence continues at coordinate 98,739,030 of NC_137787.1, read as the reverse complement.
AAGTTGTTCTCACTGACAGTTCCCTTGTCAAACATGTGACTGAGGCTGTCCAGGCCCAGCCAGCCACCAGCTGACCCACCAACTGAGATCTGCCAACAGATTGCAAATGTAGTCAGCCCAGTTGACACCATATGGAGCAGGGACAGGTGGTCCCAGCTGAGACTAGCCCAAATTATGGACCTAAAAAATTGTAAGTTTGAGACCCTCAGCAACTTAGCAAGACCATGTTTCAGAAAAGAAAAAAAAGGGGGGGGGGAAATTGGGGGTGTAGCTCAAAGGTAGAATTCCCCTGCTCCTGGGTTTAGTCCTAGCAACTAGTGTGTGTGGTGTATGCATGTGCATACATGCACACGCACGCGCACGCGCGCGCGCGCGCGCACACACACACACACACACAAACACACACACTTGCAAGCAAAAGACAATGGTCACATGAATCTATTAAGTTTTGGGGTTTTTACTTAGGCATAGATAACTGACACACCTTTGTTGTTTTTCCATATTTCCTTAATAATAGGAAAGCTTTCATAGAGTTGAGCAAATATTTTCTGGAAGGCTGAGAAGTTTGCAAAATATTTCAAAAGCAATACTTAATGCTTGAATGTTATTTATGCTTTGAATAATGCAAAGGCTCTCTCCTTTTTCCTGCCTGTCATCCACAGTAGGATAACAGTGTTTCTCCTTGTGGTCAAGATGCTACTGCAGCTCCAAGTTACCTTGCAATAACATTCCCAAAAGGAAGAGAACGTTGTAGGAAGAAAGTTCCGTGGGGCTCTATTTCTGAGAGGAGGAAACCTTTCCCAAGGTTTTCCCAGCAGATGTTTCTTCTGCGTCACTGGCTAGAGTGGGATTATTTGGTCACCTTATAGCAAGGGGGGTTAGGAAATAGCTTTCCCGTGTTCTCGGTTCCAGATGTGGGAGGTGGGCTCTACCTTTAGAAGAAAAACAGGGTAAGTTGGTGAATAAGGTGGCTTTTGCCTGCTACCTAAGGCCAAGTGCAGAGAGGATTGAACACCCAGGATCCCGAGGCTTCAGGACATAGCTATTTCGTGGCTATTTGCCTTTTTTATGAAATATCCTGAAATTAACCAGAACATTGAAACTTTTGCTATTAGGCATTTCAGGGTTAAGAAATGGCTGGCTACAGCAGAACAATGAGGATGATCTATAAGTCTGATTGGAGAATTTCCCTTAATCTTTTGTTGCTTGGTGGCCAGGAGTCAGAGACAAATGGAGCTTTCTTTGTTGGCTGCTTTGGGATTTGGGGTCAAAACCAACAGGGTGGCCACAGTGATCTCGACATTTGAATTATGTTAGAGAAGACCAGTTACTATCTCTTTCAAAACAACGCCTGCAAGCTGCCTGGGAGATGAGAATGGAGCTGGAGCCCAAGGTGAACAGGTGGACATTGCACTTCCATCTTTCTATCAGGTCCTCTTTAGGCTACCTGAATAGTACTCTCCCAGGAGTATTCTCCCGACTGGCGGGAAACTGGACCTCTTCCAACCATGTCCTTTCTCTTGCTTGATGTGATTTCCCTGGAATTTGAAACAGCAAATTAGTAAAGTCTTACAAGTCACATTCTAAATTTGAACTATTACATTTTTTTAATCTTATGGTAATTTGTTTTTCTATGCTAATTTTTTCCCTCCTACTTTTTTTTCTTCTTTTGTGGTACTGGGGTTCCTGGAAGCCCTTCTACCTCCGGGCTACACTCCCAGACCTATTTTTATTTTTGGAAACAGGGTCTCTTAAGCCAGCTTCAAACCTGCGTGATCCTCCTGTCTTGCCTCCCAAGCGCGGGGATTACAAGTGTGCGCCACCACGCCCGGCGCTTCCCTCCTACTTTTTAATCCCTGGAATTTCCTTGTCTCTTTGGACTTTTTCTTGACATATTTGTACATGATACTCAATGCCTGGAATCATTCTGATGATCTTCTAAGACTGTGTGCAGCTAAGGGTCCAAATATCAAGGACTGTGGGACATTAATAACATGTTCAGATCTGAGGATTAACCGCAAACCTATTCCACCTTGACCACTCGGTGATGAATTCAGTAATTATATTTACAAATGATTTCTCTTTTTAAAATTTGAGATATGGCCTAGCACGAAAAGAAAATAATTTATGAGTAGTTATGAAACATAACTATCCTTTTTATTTTGGTGAATATTTTTCTAATCTTTTGAGGAACATATATACATAAACATATTGACAATATATGTTTACAAAATAGAATTAATCACACTGAACATAATGTTTTATAATGATGCTTTTACTAAAAAATCTTGTATTTTCCATGAACATGTCTAAAAATAAAAGATGCCAGACCATCCCTGGTTTACAATGGTTTGACTTCATGATTTCTAGACTTTACAATGTTGTGAAGGCGCAAGCAAACAACCATTCTGTATGAATAATTTATCTATTTTCCAGCAGGATTTTAAAAGTGCTAAGCCACATATATTTAATTATAGATGCTCCTTAACTTACGATGGAGTTATGTCTGGTTATATTCACTGCAAGTTGAAAATACCCTAAGTTGAAAGCACACTTAATACATTCAACCTAATCATAGCTTAGCCTTGCCTACCTTAAACATGCTCAGAATACTTACATTAGACTACAAAATTATCTAACGCAAAGTCTATTTTATATTATTAAAGTATGAGATAATACTTTAAGAAAATGTTAGATAACTCATGTAATTTATTGATTGCTGTACTGAAAAGTGAAAACCAAAATGTTTTCATGAGGACACTTCTACACTATTGTGTGGGTGAAAAATCGTTAAGCCAAACCATCATGAATTGGGAACCATCTGAAATATTTTATTTTTAGGCTTTTACATCATTTCCATTTTTTCCATTGTAAGCAATGCTATGCTATAAACAGCTTTACTGCTAAATATTCAGGTACACTGGCGATCAGAATTATGAGTCAATGGTTTGCCAACAAACTGCTGCGTGGGGCTGGGACAGAAACATGGTGGAGCAGTGTGTGTGGGGCTTGGACTCGAGCCTATCCACTGGGGCCTTCACGTGTGATGCTGAGCACAGAAAGACTGCACGGCTCTTCCAGTGAGGTCAACTTGACATTCTACCAGAACAATGAATAGGGATAGGTATTTTTCTAAATTAAATTCTACAGAATTATTTTCTGTTTTGTGTTGAGACATGCTCGGCTTTGGCTTTGGCTTTGGTTTTGGCATGCAGTGACCAGCAGAACAAAAGTCATATTATGAAGTTAAATATAGATTTTAAAACCATAATAGCCTCAAGTAGATAGCTGGAAAAAGAAGGAAGGAGAGGCCATCTGTTATGGCAGCAATAGCTGGAAGATTTAAGGGTTGGAAGATGAATTGGTTACATTTTTTTATTACAAATCTAGTGTCTATACTCTGTTCTGAAATTTCAGGATTATAACTTTTTCAGGATCTATAAATTTAAGAAGTCAGTCACTAATAAAATAAAATAGAAACTCAGCCAAGGTGGTGGTAAGTTCTGGTGCTAATTATTCTTTTGATGGAATGCTTTTTTCTGACACCTTTTCCCCTTTAACCATGGCTTTTTTTGTATATTTGTTTTCTCTGACATGTTGTCTAATATATATGTAATTTTGATGATTATACCTGTTTAACATTTAATAGAAATGAATAAAATTAAATTAATAGTTTAGTTCTTTGACTCAGAGATTACAAACTACACAAGGATGGATGAGAAAGTTAATAGTAACTTCCAGATTTCTCTTTTTACTTACTCAAAGCATGTATACATTTGGAATGTGCTCCTCCCCCTCCTCCCCTCCCCCTCTTCTTCCTGGGCTCTCAGGAGAGCTAAGGTGACTGAGGTAATGACAGGCCTGTGGCCTCTGAAGCCTTACAGGCCTGGCAGCGAGTCACACTTTGTCTTCTGACTGCAGGGCCTTGGGTGGGCCTGGTTCTTCTGAGCTTCAGCTTTTTTAATCTGTAAAATGATTATCGCATTACTCTGTTTAATCAAAGAAATAGACTTTGATTAACCTCAACAAGAGAAAGACTTACAGGAAGAAGGTAGCTTAAGAAATGGAAGAAAGTGCTAAACAGCTGAACCCTTGGAAGGGATGGTTCAGGGATTGTGTCCAGGGAAAGTCTGATGCAACTGCCCTAACCCACAGGATCCTGGGAGGAGGGACCTGATTGGCTGGAGTTGAGACCCATGTCCTCTGCTGGCCCCTCCTTTCTCCAGAAGGGTGGTACTGGTAATTTTTTTTTTCAATTAGGGGAGAGTGTGAACGCAGTCCCCCACTACCACAAATTATGCAGTAGAGTTTCCCACATTTGGAGAAATCACAGGAGTCAGCACATCTGGAGTGCAATGGATACGCCTTGCCCTGGGAAAATGACCTTCGTGATCATGTATCTCCCCTGCAGTGCCGGTCAAATGATTGACAATTCCACTAAAGTCACATGAAATGAGGAAAGGACACTTTTTAATGAGGGAGACTATTCAGAGGGAGAAGTACTAGGGGCATGTACATGAAGCCAGATACCCCTCAGAGCTCTTATGAATACTTAAGATCCATGAGACATGAGACATGCTCAACAAATAATAGCTACTGTGGTTATTAGTAGTGGATCTCCAAATTACCCATTGTGTTAGTAGGAGAACAAGGATAAGAATTATTTTTTCTTTTGATTTTATTATATTCTCTTTATACCACATATTACTAAAGTGCAGGTTTCCTGAGAGTGGTTCCTGAGACTGACAGGGATCAGATTCTTGGGAGTGGAGGGGGTAGACGCTTCCTCTTTAACAAACAACCCAGGAGACTCTTCCGTATACTACACTTTGAGATTCACAGCTCTTAAGGATCACGTGGGACGATTTGATTCCCTGCTTAGGAAGCATTTTGGAAGGAGAGATTTTTCTCTGCTACCGCAGCTCTGGAGGACATTCTTTTTACTTGAAGGAGTAAAGCCATCTAATCAGACAGATTGTTCTCAAAGCTGTGCCTCTCAGCCCCGACTGCATATTAGAATCACCTGGGGATTATTAAAAACCCAAGACCCAGGATTTCCCTGTAAAGCCCAGGTGTGACTACTTCCCCTCAACAACTAGGTAGCTTCGACGTGCACCAGCCTGGGAACTACAGAGACATTCTTCATATCCACTCTGGAAGTCCATTGGTCTTGCCTTTCAGAGAAGCGACTAAGGATGCGTAGAACTTTGTGGTTTCAGAGTAGATTCAATGCAGTGATCTCATTTAATCCTTAAAGAAACCCAGTCTGAAGGTAGGTGAGAACAGGAAGTGGTCTCTTGCTTCCTCTCTTAGAGATGAAGAAACTGACTACTTCATAATAGCCACCCGGTAAGATGCCACTAGTGTCATAGCTTCGAAAAGGAAAAATCGGAACCAATCTTGTTCTTCCAGCCTGAGGCCTGCAGCTCTGTCCACCACCCTCTGAGGAACTGGCGGAGCTCACAGACTTTCAAGCTTGCTCTCAGCTCTGAGGTTCAAGGCAACTTCAGCATGAGCCCCGAAGCCCTTCACAAGAGATCATTTGTGAAAAACACCCAAAAGGGCCTTCAGCCACTTTCTGGGAGGTCTTTTAAGTCATTTCTGACTTTAATGTTTTGATTTAGCTACCGGTTCTGAGCTGTGCCTTCTGGGCCTTAGGAGAGAGAGAGGATTATAACTACACGGCCTCTGCCAACATCCTACAGGGCGGGCTCATCTTTCAAAGGAACATTGCCAAAGGAGCGGTCACTTCTGCTACAACAGGAGCCTGCTTTAGCTGTTTCTTTACTCCATAGAGCACCAAACAGAGAACTAATTCCAGTCAGTGCTCGATGGTTAGACACAGACTGGAGGACCTCACCCTCTGACAGCTGCATCTGCTCATGACCACTGCTATAGTTTAGATCTAGAGTATTTCCCAGAGGCCCACAAGTTAAAGAATTGGTCCCCAACCTGTGATGCTAGTAGGAGGTGATGGAGCCTTTAAGAGGTGTGGCCTAGCAGGAGAAAGTTAGATCATTGGGGGTGTTGCATTGGAGGGAATATTGGGAGTCCCACCTCTTCCTCCCTCTTTTGCTTCCCAGCCACCATGAGCTGAGCAAGTGCTACCACCATCCTATACAGGTCTGTCACAGGTTCAAAGCAACAGGGTCAGATGACCTTGGACTAAAACCCCTGATAACACGAGCCAATTTGCCTTTCCTCCTTAGTTGTTTATCTCAGGTATTTGGCACAGCAGGGGAAACCTGACTCACATCCTTTTTTTATTTTAATTTTAATTTTTTTTTTTTTTGCAGGTCTGGGAATGGAACCCAGAAGCATTTGACCTCCAAGCTACACCCCCTGCCCAATTTTTTATTCTTTATTTTGAAATAGGGTCTCACTGAGTTGCGAAGGGCCTCACTAAATAGCTGAGGCTGTCCCGAACTGCGATCCTCTGGTCTCAGCCTCCCAAATGCTGGGATTACAAGTGTGTGCCACCACGCCCGACTCACATCCATTTTTTAAAACTGTTTTTCATTATAAAATAATTTCTAGCTAGCTGCTGAAGGACATAAAGCAAAAAGCAAGAATAAAGAGCCACTTGTGATGATACTTATTATAGACTCTCTGTGTGTAGTAAACTTTGTGTTATTTAATCTGCACAATGGTCAGCTCCTCAAACACAAGGAACTTTAAAACCTGGGTTCTAGCCGAGCGTGGTGGCACACGCCTGTAATCCCCGTGCTTGGGAGGCTGAGACAGGAGGATCGCTCAGGTTCAAAGCCAGCCTCAGCTACTTAGTGAGGCTCTCAGCAACTTAGTGAGACCCTGTTTCCAAATAAAATATAAAAAAATGGGTCTGGGAGTATAGTCCAGAGTTAGAAAGCCCCTGGGTTCCACCCACAGTACCACCAAACAAACAAAAACAAACCTGGGTTCTTAACCACCATCAACTTTCCCTGACACAACCACCAGGGAAACACATAGCCCTCATAAATGTGTGAGCTTCTTTCTTCTTTCTTCTGGGCTCTTGCCTGGGTTTTCACTGGTGGGAGCCTCTGACAGCTCCTTGAAGGAGGGAGATGTTTGATATCTCTGTGTCTTTGTTCTGCCAGCCTTGTTGTTAAAAAAATGACCTCTAGCTCTTCCCGTCTTGCTGTTTTCAGATCTACCATCAAGGCATAGCCAAGGGTAGCCTCCCTAATGCAGCGGAATCATGTCCCTTTAAATTCATATGTTGAACCCCTACCCCCCCCCCCAGTACCTCAGAGTGTGACCATACATGGAGATGGAGCTTGCTAGACTTTGCATATGTGCTCTCAACATTCACGTGTTGAAACTTAATGGCCAATGTGATGGTATTAAGAAAGGTAGTACTGAGAGGTGATAAGGTCATTAGGGCTCCACCCTCATGAATGGGGCGAGGTGCCCTTGAAGAACAACTTGGCAGAGGGAGTCACCCCATTTGCCATTCCATCTGCCACGTGAGGACAGATAGTCCCTTCTCTCTGGAGGACACACTGTTCAAGCTTGACCAAATCCTCACCAGCCAACTGGTACCTTGATCTTGTACTTCCTAGCTTCCAGAGCTATAAAAAAATACATTTCTGATTTTTATAACTGACCCAGGCTCAGGAGTTTTGTTATAGCAACACAAATGGACTAAGATGAGGCCTTTAAGGAGGTGATAAAGTTTGGGACATGCCTATAATCCCAATCCTTGGGAGGTTGAGACAGGAAGATCATCAGTTCAAGACCAGCCTTGGCAACATAGCAAGACCTTCTGCAACTTAGCAAGGCCCTGTTTCAAATAAAGAAATTTTAAAAAGAGCTGAGGGTGTGGCTTGGAGGTAGAATGCCACCGAGTTCCTCCCTAGAACCCAAAGAAAAAAGGGCAATAAAATTTAAATGAGGCTGCTGAGCTCTAATCCAATCTGAATGTATCCTTGTAAAAAGAGGCAATCTGAATGCACAAAGAGACACCAGGGATGGATGCCCTCCCACAGAAGAAAGGCCGTGTGAGCCCAGAGCAAGAAGAACCATCTGTGAACCAAAAACAGAGGAAGCCAAGCCTGCTGCCATCTTGACATTATACTTCTAAATGCCGAACTGTGAGAAAACAAACTCCTGTGTTTAAATCAACCAGTCTGTGTGTGTGTGTGTGTGTGTGTGTGTGTGTGTGTGTGTGTGTGTGTGTTTATGGCAGACCACCCTTACTTGGTGCTCTCACTGGGTCCCCTTCATGAAACTGCTCTTCAATTTGTTGTCCCCTCTGGGCCATACGTTCCCTCGAGGGCCAGGCCTGGCTGTTTTCTGCCTTTCTAGCATGTAGCAGGCCGTGGAGTATGTGTGAAGTTCAGGAAAATGTGTGTGAATGAATGAGTGAACATGAACAACAGCTCTTGCCTGGTGTTCCGGGCGCCTGACAGGGCCCAGTGACAGCTTGTGGTGGATTGATTCCTGCACATGGGGGAGTTCGGGGAAGGGCTGAGGGGCTGCAGACTGGAGAGCGCTCTGGCAGGACAGAAAGTGGTGGTCTCCCAGCCCCCGCACCTCTTCCCACCACTTGGCCTGGCCTGGCCGGCCCCTGGCACACTCCTGCACCGCCCAGCCGCCCAGCCCCAGCCTCGGCTCTCAGCCTGTCCTCCAGTCTCCATCCACACTTAATCACACGCAGAAGCTGTGACTCCCCCGAGGCCCTGCTGTGTGGTCCTCTCCTCAAAGGCTGGTTCCCCACCCTGGTTTCTGGAAGTCCCTTTGGAGGGCTGACAGTCTTCCTTTCCCACCCCTCCAGCTGGACAAGCTCGGGGAACAGAAGGAGTTTTCTGGGAACATACTGGGGAGGAGAAGCCAGGAGAAGCGACAGAGGTACACAGTTGGGCTCCGTGCTCAGTACATGCTGTCCCTGAAGGGCTCGGAGCTGCTTCCAAATCACCCGCTGGTCAGAGCAGGAGCAAAGGAGATGGCCGATGGCACAGTGTTCTCCCAGCTCAGGCTGAGATTCGGCCCTAGCTGGAACGGCCTTTCTGCATAAGGCAACCCTCTGGAGGAGAGGATTTTAAGTGAGAAAGAAGCCAGACAAATCTGGCCCGGATCAAAGCTCTGGGCCTGGGGGGGGGGGGCTGAGCCTTGGAGAGGCTGGATCCAACTGCTGGGTCAGCACCACACAATGGACCAGGGGAACAGGGCAGGCTTGGCACGACATAGGGGAGGGTGACACCCCCACACTCTAGAGGCACTTTGGACACTCTGAGGGCTGCTGCAGCACTGGGAAGGTGTCATAAATTGGCAGCAGTGGGTATGGTGGCTGGCAGAAGAGGAGGTAACAGGAAGATGGCACTTGGGGCCACCACGTTTGCAGGGGCACTCTACCTTTGAGCTACATATACCCTGGCCCCTTTTATTTTTTATTTTGAAACAGGGTCTAAGTTGTTGAGGCTTATCACTAAATGACTGAGCTGGCCTCAAACCTGCAATCCTCCAGTCTCAGGCTCCCAAGTACTGGGATTACAGGTGTGCACCACTGTGACACCCAGATTCACTTTCTTTTTGAATCCCAAGGAAAACAATCAGAACTTAGAGGTGCAAAAGGTCACATACAGCATTATTCTATATATGAAATATCCCAAACAGGCAAATCTGAAGAAGAAAGTACTTTGGTGGCTGTCAGAAGCTGGGAGAAGGGAGAGGTGGGACTGACTGCTGATGGAGTCAGGGCATCTTTTGAGCCATGTCCTGAATTGGTGGTGAAGATTGCATGACCTTGTGAATAGCCTAAAAACCTCTGGATTGTACGCTTTAAAAGAGCCAGTTTTATGCCATGTCAGTTTTCTCAATAAACCTTTCCTTCAGTTATTGTTGCTTTTAAGACAAAGGAGTCAGGGACAAAGGGAAGAAAGAGAAGCAAATAAAACCTAGTATAATATGCAATCTTGAACTAAACAAAAAAGAAAGAAATTTTAATAAACACACACAGAAAATGAGATGAGATTAGACAAAATGAAAACTGGGAAATAGGTTTCATCTGGTGTACAGACACTGTTGGTGGCTTTTTGGGAATGCTGAGCTAAAGAAAATTTGAGGTTGCTTTCAGACTCAACAAGAATAAGCCTCATTATCATTGAGAGATGTCTACCCTGAACACGGTGTCGAGGAGTATGCAAATAAAGAAAATACGGCTGGACAGACCAGAACAGACTTTCTGTGGAGTAAAGCCTGGTGGGGCGGGGGGACGGACCAGGAAAGAGAGTCCATGAGAGTGAGGAACCCCCTTCATTACAGATGAGGAGCTTTTATGGGGCTAGGAAGGGGAGTACGGGAATAGTGTATGCCGCTGTTGGTGGGCTAGTGACCAGGTCACCTTGGGGCAGGGTAATGGTCAGGGGGCATTCCTCTTTCTTTCATGCCGTTTTAGGTCCCTTTGTTCTCTGTTCTTTCTGTCCAGACCTCATGGTGCCCACACAGAGGGCAGGAGAGAAGTGGCAGGCAGTATTTGCCATCTGACTGGATAATCTTCAAGGTCCTTCCAGCACCAAACTCCCAGATGTGAGACACTCCTTCTGGAGTGGGAGGAAAGTGTGGGCCAGGGGAAGCTGAGTTGGCAGGGGAGGGAGACCAGAACAAGGCGGAGGTCTTCTATAGTCCACTTGGACCCTGCCATGTTCCTGTCTGTGAAGGCTCCCCGGCCTCCCTTTCCCAACAGCCTCAGTCTTGGAAGAGCCAGCTCCCCTGAGAACCTGCTGCCTCCTCCTGACATCCCAATTCCCAAGCACAGTTCTCCACCAGCTCTTCATGGGTCAGTGGTCCGTTGCCTTTTTTCTAATTGCCCCCTTTTTTCTCCACAAGATGGAGAGAACTCTCCTTGGAATAAAGGCAATTGAGCAACGGAAGGCCTTAGACCAACCCCTCCCTGCGCAGACCCCGTCATTAAAATATGTGCATTGCTAGCATGCTTGTCTTTCTACTGGAGCTTAGCAATTAGGATTCCCCCCTCACTTTTCAGAGTGTGTCAGGAGACTCGCTCTGGGCAGCAAAGAAAAATACATTTGTCATTGGAATGACAGCCACGACACTCTGGGCCATTTTTATCCCGTGGCGGTGAAGCTGGCCTTATCCCTTCTGGGAAAAATAATGAATATTAGAGGTTCTGTTTACAAATATGCACCTTTCGCTGATTTCCTCACCGCCCAGCAATTTTTCAACAGGACAGCTTTCTTGGAAACATTGTACCTGGCCAAAAGATGATAAAATGCAGTATCCAGAGAAATGCCTGGGGCTCTGTTTACTTAACTGGGTAATTGGGCATGCTCTCTGAAAGGTCAATCTCTGCAGCCAAGTCACTGCAAGGTGTTGGTCTGGAAGGAAACGCTCTGGTTAAATAATGAGGGCTTAAACTGCCACTTTCTCCCTTCACCTGCTTGGTTCCCAAGGGACTGCCATCTCCCGCAGGTCTCCAAACCTCTGCCTTCCTTTATTCAAGCCAGTCTTGAGCTCAGTGATCTACATGGACCTTTCCAGAAGGAGCCAAATGTGTGTGCACACATCCCTGCCCCCCCCCCCCGCGCTATTAGTATCTTTGCTATTTGAAGCTAAACCTTTTTGTTCTCCCTGACACACAAATGCACTTAAACCCTAGAACTGCTAATGAGATCAGAAAGTGATTAGCTATCAGTTCACAAATGAAATTGACCGGTGATGGTTGGAGGTTAAGGAAAGGAAGTGCCCCAACCACAGCCCACTGCTGCCTCTGATCCTATTTGTGTCCATCTGTATCACCTATGAAATTGTTTCTAGGGTCTGTTGTCTCTGTGGGGTCATCTGTTGTCTCGCTGCAGACGCTGCCCACAGGCTGACTTGAGGCCCAGAGCCCTTGCTACCAGAAGCCAAACTCAGGACTGAAGGCAAAACGTTCAGAGCTTGCTGCAGCTCAGATGCTCCTCTTTAGAAACAGAAACAAGAACAAAACAAAATAAGCTGGGCTTGATGGTGCAGCCTGTTATCCCAGTAACTGGGAGATTGAGACAGGACCGCAGGTTTGGGACCAGCCTCAGCAACTTAGTGAGCATCTCAGCAAGCCAGCAAGATGCTGTTTCAAAACAAATAAAACAAAACAAAAGAAAAAAAAAAAAAGAAAACAAAAGGGCTGGGGCTGAAGCTCAAGTAGAATGCCTTTGGGTTCAATCCCCAGTACCACAAACCAAACCAAAACAACTCCCCCCAATCTTGCCCTTTCTGGAGGCTGAATGGCGGGAATGCTATTATGAATTATTTAGGTACAAAGTTTCATTTGGAAACTTGTTTACATTTGTTTTCATTTCTCTAGTGTGTACCTAGAAGTGGAATTTCTGAGTCACATAGTGACTCTAAATTTTATGTTTTTGAGGAACCACCATTGATTTCCAAAGTGGCAGAAGCGCTTTATATTCCCATCAACACTGTGAAGGCTGTAGTTTGTCCATACCCTTGTCAACACTTGTTACTATCACCTTTTTATCCAATAAAGATGGAGTGGAGCGGCAGCTGTTGCATTGTAAGAATAAATAAGCTGAAGACCAGAGCAGAAATGGGACCTGTTCAGCATCACATGCCAGAGTGTGATCAGCAGGTCTCTTCCACCCCTTACTGAAGCTCGTTCCCACAAGACCTGGCATCCTTGCTCTTCAGCACTAAAAGAGAAGTAAAGAGCCCCACAGAGGGGTGCTAGGAGGACTCAGACCTCCCCCACTTTTAGTACACACACATAGAAGAGCTCACCCTGGTGGAGAACAGGGCTTCAGGAGCGTCTTCCCATCGGTGGGGGGTCTGGGTAGGATTTCCCAGACCCTGTGGGGACTCATTTTGCCACTTGAATTCTTCTTTCCCCTTCTCCTTCTCCTTCTTTCTTCTTCTCCTTCTCCTTCTCCTTCTCCCTCTTCCTCTTCTCCTTCCCCTCCTCCCCCTTCCTCCTCCTCCTCCTTCTCTTTCTCCTTCTCCCTCTTCCTCTTCTTCTCCCTCCCCTCCTCCCCCCTTCCTCCTCCTCCTTTTCTCCTTCTCCTATTAAACCCAGGGGCATTCTTCCTTTGAGCTATACCCTCAGTTCTTTTCCTTTTTTATATTTTATTTTGAAACAGGGTCTCTCTAGGTTGCTGAGAGTCTGATTAAGTTTCTGGGGGTCTTGAACCTGCGACCCTCTTGTTTTATCAGCCTCCCCAGTACTGAGATTACAGGTATGTGCCACCATGCCCAGCTTCTGAACTCTTCTTTGATTGCTGTGAGTTTCAGCAATGTTGTAGTAAGTCAGCTTTACTTACTCATTTTGGAGGACTATTAGATGTTAGTCACGGTGTCACACACCAGAGAGACAAAGATAAATATGATATGGCTTAAACCCAACATATGATTTCAGTATTATTGTAATGAATATTAACAATAGAGGACCTGCAGGGCATGAAGGGGGTATAGGTGAGGGCCTAACCCAGTCAGGAAACGGGGACATCTTGAAGACCTTAAAGTGAGGGTGATACTCTGGTTTGGAGATGGTTTGTGTGTGTTCTCCATGGCTTTAGAGGCTGAAATTTAATCCTTACTGAGAGATATTAAGAGGGCGGAAACATCTGACAATGCTGTTTACAAGTAGGGCCTGTGGGATAACACACATGTACCTTGTCTCTGGCTGTGTGATATCCTGCGTCATCTCAAGAATCTTTCAGCAAAAATGCTGAACCAGATGCAGTTTCTTGAACCCCCAGAATGTGAGCTAAATAAACCTCTTTTCCTTATAAAGTTCCCTAGTCTCAGGCATTCTGTGGTGATAATGCAAAATGGCAATATAGGCAGAAAGCTTGCCATAATCATTTTGCAGACAGGAGTAGAGGAAATATGCAGGTAACTAGTCTGAGATGGGGGAGCAGAGCTTGAATGTCAAATAATACATTATTCAGCAGCCCAGGGCCACAGCGCCCACAGTGGGGGAACATTCACAGCTACGAATCTACTTCTGAGTCCAGTGTGTACAGTGAGGAAAGTGCTGGGGCCTAAGAAGGCTTTGCTGAGGATGCTTCCCACACACAGTGTGACTGGTGGTTTTCAGTTACGAGGGACACCTGAGGTTCCCAAACAAGCACACACATAAAGAAGAGCCTGCGTTGATTCACCTTTTCCATCTTGGTTTGCGTAAAGTACCTATTCTTTCACATCAGCCTTCAGCTATGTGGTTTCTGCCAGGCAGGCCTCAGTGAGATTGTGAAATAGGTGAGGTTTCTTCTGTAGAGCCACGTGGAGCTATTGTGACTCCATCTCTTGGTAATCTATGTTAGAGAGTGATGCATGTGGGTATAACGTGCCACACGAGCTGTTTACTGTGAAGCTGAACACATTTTTTACCTAACTTTTGGTGTTGAAACACTTGACTCTTCAAAGCTGTGTTTTCCAGTTCTTTGTGCTGGTAAAGGTATCGGCCTAGTCAGTGTGAAGGGCCTCTTTAAGTGAAAAGTCAAGAGAGATGGTAACTAGCAGGAGAGGACGTACACACGGGTGCTGTTTGAAACAAGGGCCAGCCAGTGTTCATGTTACTCATTTCTATGGCAAGAATCCTATCCTGGCAGTTCTAGAATTTATACCTAGAAACGCAGAGGAACAGTCATCATATATGGTAGTAAGAAGGGGAAGAGTGGGGATTTGTTTGAAGCTTTTAAATAAATGATTACTTAGGTTACTGATCAATGAAGAAATGACATTTTATATAAGATGTATTTCATTGCATTTTAAATAAAAGTGATAGGATGGCAATTATTCCTGTCACAGATGTGTGTGTGTGTGTGTGTGTGTGCGTGCGTGCGTGCGTGTGTGTGTGTGTGTGTGTGTGTGTCTGTCTGTGTGTGTTTTACTGGGGATTGAACCCAGGTACTTTATACTTCTGAGCTATACCCCAGTCCTTTTTATTTTTTATTTTGTAAAAAAGGTCTCACTAGAGCTGGGCGTGGTGGTGCACGCTTGTAATCCCCGCGCTTGGGAGGCTGAGACAGGAGGATCGCACAGGTTCGAAGCCAGCTTCAGCTACTTAGTGAGGCTCTCAGCAACTTAGTGAGACCCTGTTTCCAAATAAAGTATAAAAGAGGTCTGGGGGGTATATCCTGGAGGTAAAAAAGCACCTGGGTTCCACCCCCAGTACCACACACACACACACACACACACACACACACACACACATACACAAAGATCTCACTAGTTTGTTGAGGCCCTTGCTAAGTTGCTGAAGCTGGTCCTGAATCTGGAATCCTCCTGTCTCAGCTTCCCAAGTACTAGGATTACAGGCATGTACCACAATGCTTGGCTACAAAATATCATTTTTATTTGCAGTACTGGGGATTGAACCCCGAGCATTCTATCTCTGAGCTCCACCCTCAGTCCTATTTTTTTATTTTTTATTTTCAATCAGAATCTCACTAAGTTGCAGAGGGCCTCACTAAGTAGCTGAGGCTGTCCAAGTACGTGTTTCTTCTATCTCAGCCTCCCAAGTACTAGACTTATAAGCGTGTACCATCACACTCCGCCAGAATATAATTTTTAAAAACTTGGATTATAGCCATATGTGGTGGCTAGTACTTGGGAGCCTGAGACACGAAGATTGTAGGTTCAAGGTCAGCTTCAACAACTTAGAAAGTTCCTGTTTTTTTTAAATAGCTATACACACACACACACACACACACACACACACGTATATATTCTATGTGTGTATATGTGTGTATATATATATATATATCAACCTCCCTTTCTCTCTATATATGCATATATGTGTATATATATGCATATATATATGTATATACCTATATGTTCTGGAGGTAAGTTTAGAGGTAGAACACCTCTATGGTCAATTCCCAGTATCTGAGAATTAAAAATAAATAATTAAAGTTGGGCTTGCCAACCCAAGACCTCTATAGCACCATTGCCCTGCCTATGGCACCATGGTTGGTAGAAGAAGAAACGTTTTCTTTCCGTTTGAGAATGGATGTGACTCTTCGGTTTTGGTAATAAGGTGCAATCTATGACCCATTAGAATATAGACTCACCGGACGTGGTGGTGCACGCTTGTAATCCCAGCATTCGGGGGGCTGAGACCAGAGGATTGTGATTTGCAGACAGCCTCAGCTACTTAGTGAGGCCCTTTGCAACTCAGTGAGACCCTGTTTCAAAATAAAGAATAGGGCAGGGGGGTGTAGCTCGGAGGTCAAATGCCCCTGGGTTCCACCCCCAGACTCTCAAAAAAAAAAAAAAAGAATATAGATTCATTGCATGAACTTATTCTCCTTCATTTTCCCCCACAGCTTGCGGGGAGTTCTAAGAGGGACCTCGCTTCTCCAGCTCTCTCTCACGAGTGCCGGGTGCTGTACAGCAATGAGCAGGAGACTAGACGGAGGCGAGGAGAAGACTGAGAAGGTGGCCAGGAGGGAGAGGGCTGAGGAAGGTGGCCAGGAAGGAGGGAGAATGTGCAGGGCCTGGTCCTGGGGGCTCCTGGATGAACTCATGGAGTGAGGGTAAACGGCGAGAAAGACCTGTAATTTGGTGTTTAACCACCTCCCCTTTCTCCCTCTCTCCTTCCATTCCATACTTCAGTAACATTTGCAGTGAGCACCTTTTATATGTTAGAGACGAGCTGAGCTTCTGGTATGTGAGAGATGTGTGATCCAGGGATCCTGTGCTTTCAAAGCCTCCAGTGAGCCGAGTAGGGGTGTCTTGAGGGGCAACATGTTGTCTGGGGGACAGTCCATCCAGAACAAGTCTTACCTGTTGATCTGGGGGTGATGTGGGGGGTTTACTAGTGCTAATGTGCACAAGATCCCTGCATTTGCCAACACTGCTCTTGTCTTGCTGTTTATTTTGCTCCCCAAATACCTGCTTGCTTTTCTAAACTAGCTGAAGCAGCACTTCTCTGAGGGCAGCCCTCCAAGCGTTGTGTGTCTGCTTCCTGCTTCCAGGTGAGGTGGTCTTGGAGCCTGAGGTTGCGTCAATGAGACTCACTGGCCAGGACGAAGGTGATGCTTAGCAACAGCTCTTCAGAGAATGAATGGGTAAGCCTCACTTGTCAGGGCTGTCTTCCTCCTGCAGCCTCCCTGAGTCACCACCCAGTGTCCGGTTGAGCCAGGGACACTCGTGGAGAGGGGCTAAGACCTCCTGGGTTTATAGTATTTGGTCAGGAATAGACATAGTTTTCTGTTTCTGCTGTAACAAGCTACCATAAATTTAGTGGCTTAAAGCAGTACAGATTTATCATCTTTAAATGTTGGGAGTCAGAGGTCAGACTCAGGTCTTGGTGGGCTAACACCACATTCCCAGGGCTCTGCTCCCTCCATGCCCTAGAGGAGAATCCCCACATCCCTTGATCATGACCTTGTCATCTTCAACATTCAGGGAAGTTCTTATACTGTCATCTCTCTGGCTTTCTCTCTTCTGCATTCCTCTTGTTTAAAGTGATGACATTGGGACAACCCCAAGTCTGGGATCATCTCCTTGTCAAGTGGAACCTGGATAGCATTTAACACCTTAGTTTGCTTTGCATGCACCCTATCCTATTCAGAAATTCTGGGGAGTAGGATGTGGGCATCTAGAGGGGCATTGTCCTGTGTCCCACAGCCTGTGATAACTGTCAGACCCCAAGTAGGGGACCTTTTGGTTGCTTTCCCAACACTCTGTTCCACTCCTGTTCACAACTCAGACTTAAGCGATTTGTGACCTTCCATTTAAACCAAAGACCAATGGTTGATCCAGGAAGGACCTATAGGTGTTGCGGGTCAACACCTTCCTCCATAAACGTGGGCAGGAGGGAGTGAGTCATGCAAAGTGTTGGCTTCTCTCTGGTTCTGAATTTCAACCACAAGCATGTGTTTGACCACAGAAGAGCCATTCCTAGGTCCTGATGACTGTCACTAGTGACAGCCCTGTGTTAGGTCCCCTCCCACATATAGCGTCTCAATGCCACATCACTACAAGGTAGGTATCATTGTCCTCATGGCTCAAACGAGGAAACTGAGGTTGAGTTAAATTAAGTAATTTGCTCCAGGTCACATAATAAGGGGCAGAGCTGGGTTAGAGTCTAGGCTTATCTGATCTTACACCATTTATGGTCAACTCTCAGGGAACCATTTCTTCTAAAAGTCCTTTCAAATTATTTCTGTTAGTCCTTAGGGGAAAGGCTGTGCATTACGACAATCTGGTGTGTGCTTTTAAGTAATACCAATGACCTGCTTCAGACCAACTGGATCTTAATTTTGGGAGTGAGCTTGCTCATCTGTATTTTATTGTAACTTGATTGGGGTTAAGAACTGCTTGCAAATGTTGTGTGTGTTCTTTGGAACCTGTATATATCAACCTGTGCACTTAACCTCTGTCCAGAGCTGCTCCCTTTATGGTCTGTGGCTAAGGAGGAGGAGTCTAGCAAGTTTGGTTTCCAGAATTCCCTTGGGGTTGCAAGGCCCTTCCTAACTTGTTGGCGACTGGTTAAGTTGGCGACTTGTTGGTTGTCTGGTTAAGGTCCCCGTGGCCCTGGAGCCTCTCTAAGTGCTCCTTTCCCCTTTTCTTGACTTCGCATCTGCAGGTAAACATTTTTGCCTGGGCATCTATGTTTACCCAGGTGAGCAGAGGAGCATAGAAACAGCCCCATGGAATGTAGGGGTAATGCTCTTCACTTTGGAGGAATAAAAATGCTTCTTTTCAACTCCCTTACTCCCTTTTCCCTCATTGATTTTATTTTGGAATAAGTTCTCAGTACTCGTAGAAAATAGTAGTTTGCAAAGACAGTGATTTAAGTTTCTCCCCTGACTTCTTGTTGGTTTAGTAAATCCATAAAACACTTTAGACTGGAAATAACTTGAACACTTGCCCAGAATGACAAACATGTGCTCTTTCCAGAAAAAGCAGGCAGTTGGGATGGAGGAGAACTGAGTTTTGGCCCCATTTGCTGTATGACATCAGGGAGGTGGCTCGGCGTGTCCATGAGGGTGGTAGGATATGCTAGGGATTCTTCATTCTCCAGGCTAGACGTGTGTTAACAATTAAAAAAAAATTTTTTATTTATGCAACACTTCAGAAATATAGAAGATGAAAGGTAGGTCCAGTGGCACATGGCTATAATCCCAGTACTTGGCAGGCTTAGACAGGAGGATAGCAAGTTTGAGGCCAGCCTCAACAACTTAGTGAGACTTTGTTTGAAAAATAAATATAATATATATATAGCTTCAGAGAAGTGATAACAAATGCACAAAGCTTAAATAATGGCAATTCTGCACATCCATTTTAGAGTTTCTACAAAGGAAAAATGCATTGATATCTGCCCTTACATTGTCTCACCCCATCTTTTTCTCCTTTCTCCTTCCCCAAAAGTATTCACTCACTTGAACTTGATATGTGTCAGTATACTAAATATGTAAGAAAGCCATACAACTCAACTGGAAGAAAGCCAAATAACATAAACAAACAATAGGCAAAGGACTTGATGAGAGAGACATATTTCCAGAGAAGACATTTGAATGGTCAACAGGTATGTGAAAAGGAGCTTAGCATCACTAATCATCAGGGACATCAAGAAGCTCAAGGACCTAATACCTCACACCCGACAGGGTGGCTGTTATCAAAAACCAAGAGAGAGATATTGTTGGTGAGGCTGTGGAGAAAAGGGGCCTCTGGCATGCTGTGGGTGGAAATGTAAACTTGTTCAGCCATCATGGAAAATAATGTGGAGTTTCTTCAAAAAATTAAAAATAGAAATTACTGTATGATCCAGCAAGCTCACTTCAGGGTATATACAAAACCCTGTAAAACAAAAACAAAAAACAAAACAAAATCAGATATCTTAAAGAGATATCTGCACTGCCATGTTCATTATTTATAATAGCCAAGACATGAAAGCAATCAAAGTGTCTGTCAATGGATGAGTGGACACACACACACACACACACACACACACACACACACACATATACATATATATGTATATGTCACATTATAATATCACATAATATATAATATATATAATATATAATGCAATATTATTCAGCCTTAAAAAAAGAAGGAAATACTGCCATTTGTGACAAGATGATGACCCTGGAAGGTATTATGCTAAGTAAAATAAGCCCAACAAAGAAGGGCAACTACTGCATGATCTCACTTATATATGGAATCTAAACAGTTGGCTTCACAGGAGCAGAGTAAAATGGTGGATTCCATGAGATGGGGATGGGGGAAAAGAAAATGGCAAGATGTTGGTCAAAGGATATGAACTTTCACCTAAATGGTGAAAAAATTATGGGAATCCAATGTACAACATATAAATATATGCTTAATAAATACTGTCTTGCACACTTGAAACTTGCTGAGAGAGCTTAATTGTTTTCCCCATATACAAAAAATGGTAACTATGTGAGATGATAATGGATGTACTAATTTATTTATTGTGATATTTCATAATATATATCAACATACCATGTTCTACATCTTAAATGTATATAATTTTGTAAAGTATATCTCAATAAATCTGGAGAGAAAAAAGAACTACTCCTCAAGAATAGAAATTTAATTTTATTGTATGCTTGTTTCTATAAGTTTTCCTTTCCTTATTTAATTTTTTTTCTTTTTCTTTTTTTTTTTTTTTTTTTTTTTTTTTTTTGCAGTACTGGGGATTGAACCCAGGGGCATTTTACCTCTGAGCTACACCCCCAGCCCTATTTTTTATTCTTTGAAACATGGTCTCACTGAGTTGCAAAGGGCCTCACTAAGTAGCTGAGGCTGTCTGCAAACTGCCATCCTCCTGTCTCAGCCTCCCAAAAGCTGGGATTACAAGCGTGCACCACCATATCCGGCTTCCTTATTTTCTTATTGTGCAGATGATACAAATAGATTTTTAAACATTAAACCCTGTTAAAACAAAACCTATACTTAAGGGTCTTTTGGACATTATCCAACTGATTTGGCTAGCAGTTTGCAGAAGATTTTTGTGTGTGTGTGTGAGATTGGCTTATGGTTTTGTATTCTCACACTGTCCTTTCCGGTTTTGGTATCAAGGATATGTTGTTCTCATGAAACGAGTAGGGAGCATTTCCTCTTTTTCTGTGCTTTGAAAGAATTTGAATCAGATTGAAAATATCTGTTCCTTCATTGTTTGGTAGACTTTACCCATGGACTCATTTGAGGTTGGGTTTTTTTGGTGGGTATATCTGTGTATGTGTGTGTCTGTGTATGAATAGATTTTTAAGGATTTATTCAGTTTCTGGATTAATGATAGATCTGTCCAAATTTCTCTGCCTTCTTGGACAATTTTGATAAGTTGCATTTTTCTAAGACTAGAATATTGTAGCTTTAATCTAAATCTTTAAATGTTCAAAATATGGTTATTTGTAGTATTTTCTTAGAATTTTTGATAATCTCCACTGCATTTATAAATAGTTTCTTTACATTTTTTCATTGGTGTGTTGCAGGTGACTTTGGGTATAATTTTAAAATATATCATTATTTTCTTAATCAATCTTGTCAGAGATTGATTAATTTTACCTAAGTCATTTTTCAAATAATTACTTTCGGTTTTATTGATTTTTCTATTGTTTGTCTCTTCTATTTTATTAACTTCTCAACTTAAATTTAGTTTTTATTTTCTGGTTTTTTTTCCAAACTTAAATTTAGTTTTAGCCGCATAAGGAGATAAAAATTGTGCATACTGATGAGGTTCCATATATTTCAATACATGTTGACATTGTGTAATGTTTAAATCAGGTTAAACGTATATATTTCCTGAAATATTTATCACTTCTTTATGATGAGAACATTAAAAATTATTTCTTCTAGTTTTTGGTACCCAAGTTTTGATGAGCCAAAATTTGTTCTTCTTTCTCCAACTTTTTGAATCAGAGGCTTAGCTTGCTAATTCTGTCTTCTTTAACTTGCATCTTCTATTCTGTAAAACCTCTGAGTACTGCCTAAGCTGCTTTCCCTACAGTTTGATATAGAGAATTTTCATTTATTTCAATGCCAAATATTTTCTGATGTTTGTTAAAATTCCTCTCTTGACTCATATAAAGGGTTATCTTTCTGTTAGAAATTTTTATTTCTATTACATTGTGGTTCAAAAGCATGGTTATGTGATATTTGATGCTCCACATCTGTGAGGATTAGAGTGAGCTTTGATACTATGTCTCCTCTCATTCTTAGGTGCAGGGATTTATATATGCTTACTAGGTCAAGCTTGTTAATCATGTTCTTTCAAACTTCAGGAGATAAGAATCTTCTCCTTAGATGGGAACTATAGTTGCCTGAGAACAGACTGCCTGTTATACTTTCTTGAAGATTTCTTTTGATTTATTAGATATTTACTTATTTTAAGAGCTACCTAGTGGTTTTTAAAAAATTGCTTCAGATTGCCATGCATTTTGGCGCACGCTTGTAATCCCAGGATTCAGGAGGCTGAGACAGGAGGATTGTGGTTTGCCAACAGCCTCACCTACTTAGTGAGGCCCTTTGCAACTCAGTGATACCATGTTTCAAAATAAAGAATAATAATAATAAAAAAAAATAGGGCTGGGGGTGTAGCTCGGAGGTAGAATGCCCCTGGGTTCTATCCCCAGTACCGCAAAAAAAAAAAAAAAAAAAAAAAAAGGAAATTGCTTCAGATTATGTCTGTTACTTCAAGTTCTTGAAAGTTAAATCTTAACTTTATACTGTGTCTGCCTTTTGTCTATGGCAACTTACTTCTTGTAGATTTGGAAAAATTTAATTGTGAACTTAGATTAACATATTTTCATTATGAATTTATTGTGGCACTAATGTTTTCGCTTTTTCCAGGAACCTCACGGTTAAACTGGTCCTGCATCAGGACCAGTTTTTATGCTTAGTTATCAATTCAGGAATTTCTAGAACATGTGGGCCAGTTTGAACCCCAGGCTTGTCTGGGGCTTCTAATTCCCCCAAAGAAGTATTTTTACTCATCTAGAACCCAGGCAGAGACTGAGACAATTGCCTCTTTAATTTTGTTTTAGTTTAAAAGGTATACATTTTTGAGAGTTCTATTTGAAGAATTCTCAGTTCCAACCATCTACCTTGTATTGTGTCAAGATCTTGTCTTTTAAAGTTTTAAAAATCAAGCCATTGTGTTATATCTCTAGGTAACTATAGCTGCTAAGTGAGTACTCTGATTTAATTATTCTCTTTGGCACTTGAAAATTTCCTTTTTCTTTCCCTATGAGTCTAACCATATATTAAAATAATTTTTATTATATATTTGCCAGCAATTCTTGGTTTTAGATACATGAACTTGCATTGTCAACACTGATTGGCATCTTAGTCTTCCATAGTCCCAGAACTTGTATTGATCCTTAGTGATTTTAGATTTTATTTCTCCTCCTCCTCTTCCTCCTCCTCATTATTATTATTATTATTATTATTATTATTATTATTATTATTATTATTTTGATGGTACTGGGGATAGAACCCAGGAACTTTTCTACCTTAGGGTAGAAAACTAAAACTATTTTATACTTTATTTGGAAACAGGGTCTCACTAAGTTGCCAAGAGACTCATTAAGTAGCTGAGGCTGGCTTCGCACCTGTGCGATCCTCCTATCTCAGTCTTCCCAGTGCTGGAATTAGAAGAGTGCGCCACCACGCCCGGATCCATCCTTAGTGATTTTAATTATTTAAAAAAAAAACACTGAAAGTTTTAGGACACCCTGAGATAAACACCTGTGAAAACGATTCATCTGTTCATTTTCTATTGAATTCAACACCTCAACAATATTTAGATAGTACCTCTATCTCTGCCAGCTGGAACAAAGCTGTCATTATTGGCCCTGTGTTCTGTGGAAGACCTTGGGGCCAGCAGCAGCTGTGGGATCTCTGGAGGGCATTACAAATCTGTGGTTCTCATCTCTTTCTTAAAACACCTTTCCCAGGCAAAAAAAAAAAGAGATCTGTGGTGGAATTTAGTTCAGCTTCTTCCCCAGTGAAGTCCCCTTTGGCCCTATTAGGAGGTTTTTTTCTTTTTCTTTGCTTATTCCAGAAACAAAGAGCTCATGATCAAAAGAGAAAGTATGCAGAATTTTCAAATGAAAGACCTTCCCAAGAGAGGATTTTTCCTGGTATTTGTTTCCCCTGTCCCCGATGAAAATACACAGATAGCTTCTGGGGAAACATACAGAGGTCTTTGTAGGCCTTGCTTAAGAAAAATGATCAGATTCATTAAAACCTATTTCTGTAAAAAGAACATCCAGGTCCTATGTTCATGTTCTCATATTCTCCCATAATAGCCAGGAGTTAATAATGTAGCCATAAGAACTATAATTTCACTGTCTTCTAAGTGTCAAGTATTATCTTAGTGCTAGGAAGATTAAGATAGAAGAAGGTAGTCTTTACCCTCAAAAAGCACCAGACTAGTGGAGAGGTATGGACAATCACCAGAGAATTAGGAGTGAAATAATCCATAAAGGAAAATATTGATGAATTAGCCTTTATTAAAGTTTAAATTTTTTGGTGGGTTTGGTGGCACATGCTTGTAATTCCAGCATTTGGGAGGCTGAGACCAGAGGATCGCAGATCGCAGACAGCCTCAGCTACTTAGCAAGGCCCTTTGCAACTCAGTGAGAACTTGTTTCAAAATAAATAAAGAATAAAAAAAACAGGGCTGGGAGTGTAGCTCAGAGGTAGAAATAAAATTAAAATTAAAAATTTTTCTTTTTCAAAAGATATTGTTGAATGAAAAGACAAACCATGGATTTGGAAGAAATATTTGAAAACCATTTATCACATAAAGGTCTCGTGTCAAAAATATATAAAGAACAATCAGAGGTTGATAAGAAAACAAATACCCAATTAAAAAATAGGCAAAAGATTTGAAAGGGGCATTTTACCACAAAAGGTATATAGATGACAAACAGACACATGAAATGATGCTTATTAGCCATTTGGAAAATGCAAATTTAAAGTGTAATAAAGTTCCAGTACTGACCTATTAGAATTGTTAAAATAAAAAATATTGACCATATCAAGTACTGGGTAGGATGTGGGAAAGCTGGAATTTTCATATAATGCTGGCAGGAATGTAAAATGGTTTAGCCACTTTGGAAAACGGTTTAGTGGATTCTTAATAAACTAAATACACTCCTCTCATATACTCATTTTACTCTCAGGTATATACCCAAGAGAAAAGCAAATAAATATCTATAAAAAGATTGATACATGGATATTCACAGATGCTTTATTTGTAATAGCTCCATACTGGAAACAACTCAAATGTCCACCCACAGTTGGGATGGATAAACCAAGTTGGGTCCATCCATTCAGTGGAATAATGTCCAGGAATAAAAATGATTGAACCATTGGCACACGGCACACACCAAGATGGATCTCAAAATAATTATGCTGAGTATGAAAGGAGACAGCAAAGAAAAGAACAATGCTATATGGTTTTTATTGAATTAAAGCCTAGAAGACGAGAACTAACCTAGAGTGACAGGAAATAGATTAAAGGCTTCCTTAAAAACTCCAGAGAAGAGATTACAAGAGCCATAACTTTTAGGGGTGATGTTGTAACTGAATTCTTCCTTTACTGACCAAAAGGATGCAGGGTTTCCTTTCACTGGATTCTTATCTGCAAAACTGAAGAATAAAGCTGACAGACTATAAAAGGGTGGGTATAGAGGTATAAAGATTATTTTAAGCCAAGAGAAGATAGAAGACGATAACAGCCTCCCCAACACACATGGCAGGGAAGGGTTCCCACAAAAGAGAGTAACAGCTGAAGTTCTTGGAAGGTGAGTTTTTATTTCTTCTTTTCTCCATCTGCTCTTTTGTGATTGGTCAGAATTGGGTCTTGGGGACTTTGCCCAGCTTCAATCTTTAAGTTGAATCTTTATCCTAAAGGTCAGTGAGCTCTTGTAATCTCTCGGGGCCATACATCTCCTCTCTCATCCTTTGATCACGCCTAGTGCTGAAGTTTTACACTAATTTGCACTGTTATCCCTGTATCTGTCAACCCTCCCTATCTCTGTGCTTTATACAACTGGCCTTTTTTTTTTTTTTTAACCCTTTCTGTTTCTAGGTCCTCTGCCCTGCCTTAATGTATTTGGACTATCTTGATTATGGGGATGGTTTCATGAGTGTATACCTATGCCCAAACTTACCAATTTGGTTTAAATATATGCAGTTTACTATAGGTCAATTAAGCTTAAATAAGACTACTGAAAAATAGGGTGGCAGATGGGTCCCTTGGAAGAGGTAAATTCTGAGTGCTATCAGTAGACAGTGAATGAAAGGGCTGCTTAGTCCAAATTACTCAGAGAGGGAAAGTCTGACCTGAGATTTGAAATTCGAGTACAGGGGGTGAAGAAGGGAAGGAGAAGTGGAGAGATGTCTACGTTGACACTAATGCAAAGGCTGCAAAGCAGGTCAGGGTGGTAGGTTCAGAGGCCCGAGTGTGGCTTGACAAGGCTGAAATATAGGATGCTCACGACTAACAAGCAAGAAGAGAGGAGAGGAGGGAAGGGACAGGTAACGACTCTCAGATTCCTTTCCTTCTCTGAGTTTATAAAATTCCTATTATTCTTATTCACCAGCTTGTCCAGGCATCTACATCCCTGGATACAAAATGAGGTCACAACTCCATTTATGGGCAAATTATACTGCTACTTGCCCAAAGTATCCCCCAGTTATTTGAAAGAGCCCCGAATGGGTCTCACATATATGCTCACACAATAGTCTGCCATGTTCCTCTTTAACTTTCTAACTCACATCATTTGACACCTACTGTCCAGGAAAGCTACATTGATTTTCTTGTTCAAAGTGCCCACTGGGAGAACTCCAGAGTTTGTGCTGAGATTAATGAGGCATTGGGTGTGCCCAAAGCCACCAGTCTCAGGTGCTAGGGTAGCAAGATACTATTGTCATCAATCAGTATTGCATTGGGTTAGTTAAACAAGACTCACCCTTTGCAGAATTCCCTTTTCATTATAGGTCCGAGTTAGCATGGCTCCCAAGAGGCAGTTTTCAAGAGATTTGGAAGGTAGGATAAGTCTGGTGATCACTGTGGGTTTCAGGGAAGCTTGGCCACATTCATCACTGATTTACTATCTAGCTGGGACAGCTCCCGCCAGATCTCTGTCTGGCTTATGTTAAGCCCTGGGCTAGGTGTACAAGCAGCTTTGCAGTGAGAGGGCTGGCCTCTCCTGCAGATTAGACAGGACACTGAAGTTGGAGTCGACAAGACACAGGTATAGGTCCCACTTCCTCCTTGTGCATGTCAGTTTGTCGTTGCTCATTTCTGCATCTAGGTTCCCTCCTGACCGCTGGTTGAGCAGACCTATAGCAACTTCAAGTTTGCCACTAGCCCCAGAGACAACAGGCTGCACGGAATTTTCCATCACCTCCCACTGGAGCAGAAAGGCTAACTCCTATTATACTCTGCCATTTCATGTCACTCATAGTAGCCCCATGTCTCTGAGCCCTAAATCAGGACTCCCGCTCCACTTTGTGCCGCCTAGGCCCAGAAGCAGCTCTGCTTTGTTAAACCTCTTCTGAAAGCCAAATGTCCAAAGTCTGATCACCACCCTTGCGATCAGAGACTCAAACCACCAGGCTGGGTGGGGAGAGGTGCCAATGCAAATCTGGCAATTTACTTGCCTTTTCCCAGCCCCACCCCAACCAAATGCCTTCCTCCTCCTTAGGTTAATAGAAGCAAAAGCTCCTTGCACTTCCATGGGTGTGAACAGATGTTCTGCGTGGGTGTGAGTGCTAGCAGAGGGCTGCTTTGCTGTCCCCACCAGCCCCCTCAAGCTCTGCTCAGACGCCCCCAGAGGCCTCTCCTCCCAGAGACTTTGATTCTCGTCTTCAAAGAGTTCTGGCAGCTTGACCCTTTGCTCATGTGTCTTTGTTTTCACTCATTTCCTTTCCGTGGTGCTTTGCCAGGATTCTGGGATGGATTACAAGGCCTTCAAGAGGGTCTAGCTGGCTGAAGAAACAATGGAGAAGAGCATTTCCTGGCTGTTGAATGCCAGGCAACACCATATACGCACTGTTAAACATTGTCCACAGGCCCGTAGAAAGGGAGAAAATTCTAAACTAACACAGGATGGGATAGGCCTCAGAGGCCCCAAGTTTGATTTTCGCTGTGTGAGTCTCAGGTTCTTGGCAAGTTTCTTTTGGGCCCTCCTTGTAAAGCAGGTCCAGGAACAATTGCTCTTTTCTCTCCAAATATCCCATAGGACATTCTGGATATGGGAGGGAGTGCTCTGGGGCCTGAGAAGTGGTTCTTAGAGTGGCCATTTGTCCATTTGTAAACCTCATTGGAGCCCCTAGTTGATTTAGTATTTCTACGCACCCTTAGCCTATATATATATATATATATATATATATATATATATATATATATATATATATATGACTTAAGCATACATGGGACTTAAGCATTCTCAGATCCAAAGGGGTCCTGGGACCAATTCCCTGCAGATATCAAGGGGCCACTGTATATGTTAGAAACCAACACTACGTTCTCGTTTTTCCACTATGTCCACAAGATTTGGCATCAGTACACTGCAGTGTGGCATGGCACCTGTACTCTAAAAGCAAAACCCAAACGCATGCCTGCAGATGAATCTTATGACCAGTGAACTTGGAAGCAACGGATCTAGTGAGCAGTAGATGAAGAACGGGACATTACAACATTTGGGGACTCTGTCTACAAGGCCAAGGAAAAGGGAAGTAATTATCCAGATCATGCAGCACAAAATCACATTTTTACTAGAATTACAGGAATCATAAGTAACTTTCTGAGACTTTGGGTTGGGAAGCAGAGTGGTAAAGCACAAATCTTTTACCTCTTCAAATTCCAACCCAGCCTCTGGGGGGGGATAGTGTTGGTGACAGCTGCATTTTCTGAACAGTTTTACTCTTGTTGTGACTGCCATACATTCTGAGCCATGCTTATAGATAAGCTCATTAGTCTTATGGTTCACAAATCATAAATCCCCACTTTTAACATGGAAAAATGATGCCTGTTGCCAATAATACATTATGTTTTCGCTGATCCTCAAAGAGTATATTTCAAGACAATTTTCCATTTTGCTTAGGATTTAAATTTTTTAATGCATCTTTCAATACACATCTAGTTTTAGGTCACCACCAGTTGCATTGCAACTGAGGAGGCCACCTCTCCCTGATGTTTTGGGAGATCCAGAGATTTATTGTTCTGCCCCATTGTCTCCTTGGTAGCACATGACAGTTGGCCCCATGTTTCCTAATTTAAGTGAGGAAAATTTGGGCTCTGTCTTTAGAGACTGCATGGGGTGCATTTGGCCAAGTTTCGGGTCATTCTTGCAGCGCCTGTGTTTGCTGAATAAAGAATTTCTTCAATGTCAGATTTTCCAGGAGGAAAACTAGCCCATTGTGTCTCCATCAAGTTCATCATTCAGTGTTTATCATTCTGCTGTGAGTATCAGCCAGAGAGGAAGAGGATTGGGGCCGGCATTACATTTTACCTAAACCCACCGAGTGCTGCTATCTCATAGCCGGGCAGACCTCAAAGGCTACCAGTGACTCTGGGGCAACCTTCTGAAAAAAGAACTAGACATTTAGAATCCATGTCCTCCATCTGCTTGGCAGAAATAATGTACCATGAACTCCTAATGACCGTGCTATCCTTCTTTTTCTGTTTCCTGAATGAAGACAGTAACTGCTGTATTATTAAGATCAAGTCCTCTCTGTCTCTTTAATGAGAAAGGAATTCATGTTCTGGTTTTAGTTATTTTTAGACCAGCCCTTTGGCAATATTTTGAGCCAATGTTTGAGAAGGTAGAGAAAAGACTTTAAAATACTATCTAAGGACAGAAAGAGAGGCTGAACATGGGAACAGGTGAGTCTTACCTGTCAGGCACAGGTTTTCTAAGGGAGATCCCTGCAGTAGCAGCATCCGTGTCGCCTGGGGACTAGTTAAACTGCACCTCTGGCCCCTGAGCCAGAGTTGCTGAATCAGAAACTCTGGAAGTTGAGCCCCGAAATCTATGTTTGAGATGATTCAGAGGCACTCTGGAGTTGGAGAAGTACTGTGTTGGGGAACAAAAGCCCGCCCTGGGCGAATGTGAAGTGGATTTTGTCCAATATACATTTGGTTCTTCATAATACTCATTCCTCTCCAGTTCTCTCTCCTTGAGTTAGTTACTCAATAAATAGCTTGTTTGTTTGTTTGTTTGTTTGTTTTTAAATTAGGAGTATACTGCAGGAAAGCCACCCACTGTTTCAAATGTTGTTGATATAGGAGTGTTCTGAACAAGGGCCTGAGAATTTGCATTTCTAACAATTACCCAGGGGCTACCGCTCTGGGGACCATGTTTTGGGAGCCCTGTTTTAGAAATGAAAACAACAGACCCAGAAGTCAATGTGGCTTTGGGTCGAGGATGTAGTAGTGCAGGCTTTTCGGGGACCCATATGGCTGTGAGAACTACTTCCCAGCCTTTTCCTGCCTCCTACCACAAGGAGCATTCAGAAGACATATTTATTTGAATTGAACTCTAGTCCATTATAAAGAGATTAAAATAACATGCTGTGATTTCACCACCCAAAGGTTAGGCAATTCAAAAGCCAGAGTAGACGTGTGATTATTAAAAGGCCCTAGAGGAAATTGTCAATAGTTTTGGAAACTTTGGCTGTACATTAAAAGACCCATTTTGTGCTCTGCATCGCCCCAACCAGATCAATATGACCCTGTGTGCTAGCACATCCACCTCTTGTTTAATTTGCCATTTATAAGTTTGTTTGGCCCGATCAGTCTAAGCAATTCTAATGCAAAGAATAAATAAGCACAACAGCAAATCAAACTGGATTTGTGGGCACAATTATACAGCAAGAACTCTCAGAGCTGAGAGCAGAACTCTAATCGCAGATTAGAATACAGATGTTCACTTGTACATTATTTTCAGTCTCTGTTATCTGCTGAATATAAATGGTTCCCCGATTAATCTATCTTTTTAATAGTATTGCATGGCTGGGTTAGGTGAGAGCTGGGTTTTGCTGTGTACAACAGAGTGTGCGTGTGTATATGTGCAAGGTAGCCTAGTGGCAAATACACTAATCTCGAAATCCTCTGGGTTCCATTTTCTTTTTCTCTAAATTTGGGGCAATGCAAAATACTTCATGGGGTGATTTTAAGGACCAACTAATAGAAGGTAGGTTAGGCCGATAGTAGAGTAGATGTTCAATATATACACCATCTATTCCCAGACCTCCAGTTTCAGATGTCCAGGAGAGGACAAGAGGTGAATACCCATGGCTGGACTATAGCTCAGTGGTAAAGCATGTGCTAGATCCTGGGCTCAATTCCCAGCACCAAAAAAAAAAAAAAAAAAAAAAAAAAAGAAAAAGAAAAAAATGAATATCTATATTTACAGCCTCCATGCGCTGGGCTTCTCTCTTCTAAGCTTGTTCTGTGCTAATTGCTGGTACCTGAGCCTTGAATGGAGAATGAAGGGACTCCCTGGGCTGTGAAAGCTCTGTGGCTCCTCAGGACAGCAGATGTGCTGGGTCAGGTGATCACACTGGAGATTTAAGTGTAGCTTGTACTACAGAACTGATGCAGCTGGCTCCTGCAGATTTGGCTGAAACAAGATGTGCTTGAACTTTGAAGGGATGCCCTCTGCATGTGGCGGGTGCTGTGTTAGTCACAGCCATCGTGTTTGTCAGATGCAACCTCTCTCTACCATGGGAAAAACAGCTGAACCAAGTTCAGTGGCAAAATGACTGGGAGGTGGAGAGCTTGGGTTCTGGGAGGGAAGGCCTGGGGGGTGGGTTGGGTGGGGAGAGTGGGCGCAGTCTCTGCTTTGGGCATCGAGAAAGAAGATGCATTAGAAAAGTGGGAGAATGGTTGTGGAACCTAGAGACCGCAGGGTAGTTTTTCAGAAGAAGGTGTCTCTGGGTGAAGACCTTTCATGGAGTGTGGACCAACTCTCCCACCATGTGGCCCCTTTGGTTAAGGAGTGTATCATTGACTAAGAGAGAATCTGGAAAAAGGAAGAAAAATCACCAGTTAGCCATGTGACGAGTATATAGGATCAAGTGTTTTTAGGCAGTGGAGTCAGGTTTGGTCCTGAATTGAAATCCGTATCTGTGACTTCACACTGGGTGAGGTGAGTCATGTATTAAGAGGGATTCATAACATACCCGTCTCAGGCTGGTGTGAGGATCAGTGGGGAGACCGCAAAGAACCAATTAGCCAAACGCCTGGTCAGTGGCAATCACTTGGCCCTAGCATTGAGTATCCTGATGAAGAGCTTCACTTTGTCTGTGCCCAGGTATGGGTGTTGGTTTTGTGGTTTTCACCAGGTCACCTCTCCTTTCTGAGACTGGGTTGCTCAGCTCTGTACAGATAGAAATAGCCACAGCAGGCAGCGGGCGGGGGCAGGGGCCTGTCCGAATGTGTGCTGAGAAAGTCATTCATTAGGAGACCGAGTGGGAGGCGCGTGTTTGGGGAGGTGCACCAGAACAAGTTTGTTTGGAAAGAAGTATGTCTTCCGTTTTGACTGAGAGGAAATGGGGAGGGGATGTGGTGTCCAACACCAAAGGCAGGGTCGGCTGATGAAACATTGCAGCCCTGTTTCTCAAACGGAAAAAGAACGTTCTCGCCCTCTGTGACTCCACCAGCTGAGGTCCAGATTTCCAGCCTGGGGCACATTTGCACCTGCCGCTATGTCCTCACTTGACATTGGGTTGAGCTGCAGATTCAGCCAAGCAACTGGGTCCTGGAAGGTGGCCCTGCTATCATAGGGACCTACTTTCCAAAGTTTTCCAATTTTCAATGAACAGTTCATTGGCCATTTACTGAACATTTGCTGTATACCGTGTTCTGGGGATTCATCAGTGGAAAAACAAAAAACGGTATTAGTATTGCTCCTAAAGACGCTTCAGTCGTGTAGGAGATAAAGACAACAGACAGATAAAAGCCGACCTATAGGCATATTTATGATTTTCACTATTAAACGAGAGTTGAGAAGGCTGTGAGACTGCATGAGGGGTAAAAACCTAATTTGGACTTGGGGCCTCAGCAGCAAAGAGAAATGGAGTGGGAGTGGGGCTCAGACCAGAGAGGAAATGATGCAGGGGCTGAATGGAGAGGGCCCTCCCCGCCTTGTTTTTGTTTTCAAGCATGAACCTCCCTTTCATAAACAGGCATTGCCCATTGGGAAAGCAGCCGTCCTGCTTCTGGATATTATTGTCCTCTGAATGCACACACTTTGTGCTTCCTCCCCTTAATTCATCTACACCTCCCCTGCAGTTATTCCCAGCAATATAAATTTTACTCCAGGTGTGGCTCTGGTTTCCCCTCTTCTTGAATTTCCCCTAACTTCTACTGCACAGGTTCTCTTCCTTTGGGCTTTTCCCTCAGGGGCTGTCTGGATTTCTCTGTTAACCTTGGTCCCATTAGCGCATAGGGCACATTCTTAATCCTGCATGAAAGGTGTGTGTTGGCCTGTCCATGACATGTCTGAGCAAATGCATATGCAGTGTTTCCCCATCAAGCATACTGATGAGCCCATACAATGTTAGAGCTAAATGAGCCATTTTCCATTTTTAGATTTTATCCTTCAATCTGCTTAATCTGGAGGAGTTAAAACTGAAACACAGAGAAGGTAAAGGACCCTGCAAGTTGCTGTGTGAGGACCTAGGCTGCTTGGTCGTGTCTTGTTATATGTTTGTATCTCTCCGTGCACTTTTCAGGATGTTGTTCTAGAGTTAGAATGCAGTGCACTTTGTCCCCTTTGTATTCCTCTAAGTGGACCCTACAGATGCTATTCCATGTCACTTCATTACTCCCTTCAAGTAGAAGATGTAACTTATAGCATTATTTAGCCCTGATGTGTGGCTTGATTATCTTACCTCTCAAATGTGTAAAGCAATCCCAGTGAACAAGTATTTATTAAGTACATGCCGTATGTCAAGAATTTCACAAAGCTCTGGGGATGTACAGCTAAGATAGACCTCAGCCGTAAAGACAAATCTGGTTCCTGTCTTAGGGGAACACATAGTGGTAGAACTTAGTAAAGAAGTAATCACAGAAAAATATTTATAATAAAGAGATATGCAAAATTTGAGAACACAGAATAGACCAACTGCTCTTGTCTGGGGGAAATGGGAAAAGCTCATTAATACCTTCTCTACTTATCCCGCCTTTGTATTGTGAGATTCCAATGAGATAACACAGCAGAGGTGTTGATGAAAAATGTAAATGACCGTGTAGGAACTGAACTAACCAAATGGATGGTATTGTGATAGGGGAGGCTTTGGAGAGAATTCAAAGAAGACAATGACTGGGACAAGAAGGAGAACAGTCATCTATTTTGATGAACATTTTACACAGAGAAATTCAGTTCCATGGCTAAAGACTAGGCCAGCTATTGCTACCCGGTTTATACATTGAGATTTCTGTTACAGGAAGAACCAAACCTTGTCATTTCATTAACACAGTGAAAGCACTCTGTGACCTAGAGTCTTAGTCTTCATTATCTTCTCGCTGGAAGATGAGTGGGAAGACGTGGGCTGGAAGAGCAGCTGGGAGGTTGGTGGGGCTTTGGGCCTTTGGAATGGAAAGCCCATAGATGTGACCATCTTGTCAGTGTTATGAGCCCTGATGGGCTGGTGAGAGACTCACTTCCCTCCCCTTGTTCTCCTGAATCCTGTAATCACAGAGATCTGAATAGTGCCTTGTTTTGAAATAAGCAGTTTGCAAACAAGAGCAGCTGTCATAATGAGAGCGCAATGTTCAGAGAATTATTTCTTGATTAGGATTCACAATGCCGTAGGTCAAAGGACATCGCCCAGAGAAAAATAATTATGTATGGTGAAAGTCTGACATCACCCTCGGCGGCATTTATAAACAAAACAAGCTAAACTCCACTTGTATACTGCACTTGACACTTGATTCTGCTCAAACTCCAGACTCATCCAACCTAGTGCTGAGAGTAAGAAGGAAAAGTGACCACAGGGCACCCTCTGGTGGTGAGGCAGACCCACTGCAGTTCACTGTTGGAGCCCCTGCCCCTGGAAGAAATTTATAAATCTCAGAAACATCTTCAAAAACTGTTTTTAGTGTCCCAGATGTGGAGAGACATTTTCTGTCTGCAGAGAGAATGTTCTGAGGACCTTGCTGGATTGTGTTAGCAATGAAACAAGCAAGCACTGTGTAGTCTTCCATAAATGGCTCATTATTGGAGTGAAAATGATATACAAACAGCCCCACTGTAAATCACTGTGACAAACAGCTAACAAAACCAGAACCAGGGCCCTCTGCTTTATACAACTGTCGCTCTTCCTTCTTCCCCTCCTTAGCTAAACCTAGCCAGCAAGGGGTACTTGTTCTTTGAAGTTGATTCTCCATTATACAGCTGGAGAACAGCAGTATCCCCAAACTGTGGAGTCTTCTCTTTGTGTCTCTGTGAGCTTCAGGAAGTGCAGATGGACTAAGGAAGGCGGCTGGAAAGGAGATAATTCAAATGACCTGTTGTCCTCTCACCCCAGGAGGGATGGCTTCTTTGCTAATCAATGCACAGATGTCTCACTGGCTGCTAGCATGAGTCCCTTGTGTGACAAAGGGCTGTGGTCTCTGGGACAAGGACTGCAGCCATCCTCAGTGCAATTCCATGGTAGCGCTGTGTCATACCTTCACCTCAGTAAAAACAAGGGGAGACCCATGCAACCAACAGCACTTCAATGTTGCCGTTTCTATTTGTCATTGGGTAAAGGTGATTTGTCACAGCAGAGGCCAGCTAGAGATGACCCCACTGGCAATTCAGCAGGACCGACTTTCCCAGTCTGTGCCCAGACATCCTTGACTGTAAGTAGGTTCCCTTTAGTCTGATCATTTGCATCTGTCCTGATGCAATCCTAAAGCCGGGGCAATGGCAACCCCCACTTTGCAAGAGACTGCAGGCATATCTGTGATTACTGCAGCAGAAGTTTGAAGACAGGGACTACTGTACAGATTCAGCTGTTGTCCATCATGGGAAGCATGGTTTTCATGTCTGTGCTTTAGCCACTATATTCTTTTTCACATAGTGGTGAGGCCCTTAAAATCATTCTTTGGTCATAACAAATAATGCCCAGTGGACAAAAGTGTGTTATCCTCATATAAACGTTGATGTCACCCCCTGTAGACCCTTTGAGCAGCCCTGGTTCAGCTGGAGGATGAGCGTGCAAGGGGAGATGTCGCATTGTAGCAGAAACATGTCCTGGCAGCTCCTGGGCCCCAGAGGACCTGGAGTCTGGCTCTCCCTCACTTGAAGCGGGGCTTACTGTGTGTTTTTCTTCATAGACAGCCTGTTAGAATCTATTATTGGCCCTGTTTTGGTCAGGGCCAGTGGCTCACTGGGGCAGGGAGGCAGGAGTGGTTCTATAAGGACAGATGGTGACCTCATGTTGGGAGGATACCCCAGAGGGAATCAATCAAATTAGTGTTTTTCACATTTTTTAAACAACCAATCCAATCTAGACACTTTGAACATTTAAGTACAGACTTTTAAGTAAATCATGTAAACTTTAAAACAAAACATTGTAAACTCAGTGCCAGTAGTTACCACGTCATTGCCAACCTATTTTTATAGCTAATTCAATGTTCCACTTGTACATGCTCAGGCAGCTCCGGCTCAATATGGACTTCAAGTCACCATGTCAGAGCGTTTGTTCAAGGCCTCCTGAAGTTGTCAAAAGGAAAATAAGAATGTGGCCCGTCAGGGCTATGCTGGCCCTCGAGGGCTTTTCCCATTGGTCTTTTGAGGA
The DNA here is from genome assembly GCF_963383645.1 of Muscardinus avellanarius. Lineage (NCBI taxonomy): Eukaryota > Metazoa > Chordata > Mammalia > Rodentia > Gliridae > Muscardinus > Muscardinus avellanarius. Next base: position 98,702,286 of record NC_137787.1, on the reverse strand, counting down.
GCATTCCATCACCATCAGAGGTCTTTCCATGAGAATCCTCAGGAAAATCACTTACGGAGAAAGTTCCTTAGTCAATGTCCACGTATGAGTGGGGAGCTTGGCAGGACATGTTCAGTAAGCTGACATAAGCTGTCATGTGCTGTAGGTATTTGATTCTCTTCGGCCATCAGATCTTGAAGTTCTAGACAGCTCCAGATGACAATGGCCTCCTTTGATTCATCTGTAAAGGTGTCTCTGTGGACAGATTACTCACGTTGAGCACTCTGAGTGGTGCTGGTCATCTGGGCACCTGGCCTATACCCAGACTAAGTCCTGGGGCTTATGCCATGAGATACTGTGAAATTGTATGATATAATCAACAAGAAAAAAAAATGCTCTTTTGGACCCCACAGAGCTTCCATATTGCTTTTCCAGGCTTATAAGAGGCCTGACTCAGACTCAGAGTCAGCACTAAACACACAGATGTCTCACCTCACAACAGCTCGTTGGGGAAAGCCTGGGTTTCAACCTGAGGGTCGGAGCCCGGACCTGTGACATAGATAGTTTGGTGCTCATCAAACAATCACTCTTATTTAAAATATTTTATTGAGCCAGCTGCACTGGTTTGACCCTGTTTCCAAAAAAAAAAAAAAAGTATAAAATAGGTTTGGGAGTATAGCCTGGAGGTAGAAGGGTTTCTACCAGGAACCCCAGTACCACCAAAAAATAAAATAAAATAAAATAAAATAATAAAATAAAATATTTTATTGATTTTTTCAACAAATATTGAATACCTATCCTATGGAGATATAAGGGTGAACAATAATTTAATTAAATTAATAATTTAATTTATCTTCTCAGATATTTTGTTTTAAACGTTTATTAGAATACACAGACACTTGTGGTGGCCACTGGTAGTCTCTTGCCAGTCATTACCTCTCCCCAGCTGATTTGCTCTGTTTAAATTTAATTCTTTTTGATGTTTATCTCCTTATAATATGTTCTATTTCTATTTCTTGACTTGTGAATGTTAGATAATATTTTAACCTACATTATAAAAAATGAGAAATTAACCCTTATACTATGCTAGTTCCTCTTATCTTCTTCTAGTCTCTCAGTATTTGTTGATCATTACTATATTAGGATGTTAAAAAAAAGCCCTGTCCCCATCACTGGAAGCTGCAAAGCCAAAGACAATGGGTGGCAGATATGCTCACATTCTTACTAGAGGTGCCACACCATCTGCCTATCTATCTATCTATCTATCTATCTATCTATCTATCTATCTATCATCTATATCTATCATCTATCATCTATCTAATCTATCATCGATCTATCACCTATCTTATCTATCTATCTATCTATCTATCTATCTATCTATCTATCTATCTAGGACCTGCTTAAAAAAAAGTGCTAGATCATATGGAATTTAACCAGAAGCCACTTGTAGGTGATAAAGGAGAGCAGGGAAGATTGTCAGAGAGATTGGGGAAAATTTATGAGAGAGTGTAGCTGTTGGGTGCTTTCTTCCTACCTCAAACCCAGAAGAGTCTTTAGACTCACCACTCAGAAAAAGGGGTGGCCTGCTGGGAGTGGTGGTTACAGACTTGTAATCCCAGTACTTGGGAGACTGAGACAGAAGGATCGCAGGTTCAAAGCCAGCCTTGGCAACTCAGTGTAGGCTCTCAGCAACCTAGTGAGATCCTGTTTCCAAATAAGAAATGAAATCAGGCTGGGGGTGTAGTTTGGAGGTAGAATGCTGCTGGGTTCAATCCTCTGGTGGTCTTTGCTAGAAAGAGGGATTGGATTGGCAAATGTTTACTTTGCGGTCCTAGCTCTATGGTTCCTACTCCATCTTTCTTTTGTAAGTTGGTGCCTTATGTAGACTTCTCACCCGAGGATGTGCACATTGGCCCAATTTCTTGCTAATAATATGGAACCACAGTTTCCCCTGAGGTACATCACAGCCACTGAAAACCTTTTCTTCATAAGCTTAGATAGGTTGTACCAGATCTCTGAGGATGTGGGCATAGGCTTCTTCTCAACTCCAAGAACCCGAACTCACAAACTCTTCTCCAATCAAATGTTTCTCCTCTGCTTCTCTCATTCCCTCACCCTTATTAAACCATGTTTTCTATTTAACCAACTGTGGATTCTTCTCCCAGTCCAAGAAATATATATATATTTTTTTACCTCTGGTTTGATTTGATTTGGTTCAATTTGATTGGTGGGTGATGGGAAAGGCCATAAATCAAATCTCAGAAGGATTAAATTTCCACTGGGAACACTATGACATTATCCAATATCCATACCAGCCCAGATGTGTGAGTCTACAACATCCAGGGGCACCTCCTTTCCTGGGCCAGAGACTGACTTAAGGAAGGACAAACAACCTAAATGAACACTAGCATGTGAGGAGAAGCCTGCTGGGTCTTTTGGAAAAGGCAATGTTTCTCCTACAAGTAGGGAAAGATGATCTCTCTGTATCCTCCGAACCTGGCCACCCTGGATATGATATCTGCTGTAGCCGTTTTACAACTAGGACGAAGATGAGGCTGACTCTGGGGACAGAAGATGAGACAGATGGAGAGAAACCAGGCTCTTGATGACTTTGCTGAGCCATTGAATCAACCAATCCCCTTCCCCTTTTGGCCTTCCAGACTTCTGTTACGTGAGATAATGCATTTCCATATTATTTAAGGCAGCTTGAGTCAAGGTATCTGTTACATGCTTTTGAAGTCAAACTAACTGATAAGGTCTCTGAAGTCACTTCTGGAATCAGTGTGAAAGGATGCTGTGATCTCTTATCTACACCTGTCAGAGTTGGGGTGTTTCTTTCCAGGGGTGCTCATTAGCCACTTCTGAGATTCTGGGGTAGGTGGATTTCATTTCTTTTGTTTTTATTTCATTACTATTCAGAATAGTACTTTTTAAAAAATATTTTTTTGAAGATTTAAAGAAGTTTATTAGAAAGATAGAAATACAGAAAATAGAAATACAGCCCCATGCCCAAATGGCATGGGGGGGGTGACTCGAAATGAATACACCCTTTAAAAATATTTTATCAGTGCATTGCAATTATACATCATAATGAGCTTTGATGTATTCAAAACATAATGCACTTGGCTTGTTGTGTGTTCTTTCTGCATCCCATCCAGCTCACCCCTCTCTCCTCCCTACATGAGTCAGTGTGATTGGTGGTTATAACAGATATTGCCATCATATTATTTGAACTGTTTCTTTTTCACTCCTTCCTCTTTCGTTCCCTTACTCTCACCCCTAGCTCCCTTCAGCTAACCTACAGATCTCTCTCTCTGCATTGTTTAAAGTCCCTTATGTTTCCTGTTTTTCTCTCTAGCTTCCAAAAATTAGAGAAAAACATACTATCCTTGACTTTCTGAGACTGACTAATCTCACTTAGTATAATATTCTCTAGCTACATCTATTTTCCTGAAAATGACATAATTTTGTCCCTCATTATGCCTGAGTAGAATTCCATTGTGTGTATATATCACGTTTTCTTTATCCATTCATCTGTTGATGGACACCTGGATTGGTTCAATAATTTGGCTGTTGTGAACTGTGCTGCTGTAAACAGTGATATGTATGTTTCAGTATGGTATTCTGATGTTAGTTCTTTAGGAAAGATACCAAGGAATGGTATAGCTAGATCATATGATGATTTCATTCCTAGCTTCTTGAGGTTTCTTCAAATTGATCTCGGTAGTGGCTGTACTAATTTACAACTGAACTAACAGTGAATAAGAGTTCTTAACTTTTATGGTGACAACAGTGGCTATTACCTGAGATGGATACCCCTACTTGTAGGTCTTGTTCTATGCTTGAGTTTCCTGGGCTGTCTAACTCATTCTCATTTTTTCTGTTCCTTTTGACTCCCCTGGGTACTAAACTTTGCTGGATCCATGCTTATGACTTTCTCTCTTCCCTGATGTTGGGATTTAAAAGCCTGCCTGGAGATCAGACTGGAACACCACGCCTTTTGGAAGCATTGGCCGAGTGGTGCTGACGATATCTGTGTGAGGCTCCTCTAGCTGCCACATGTGTGACCACCAATGGCTGGGCTGAACTGGCTGACCTGGGGGTTAAACTAGTACCTGCTCTGTCTGGTCCTTACTGATTGGTTGGCAGACCTTCAGAAGCAATCTGCTTAGTCAAAGAGGATGCTCTTCCTAGAGAAAGAGCAGTTCTTTGGTTAAGGGTGTACAGACACTATGCTGCTAACAAAGAAATACAGATTTGGGCTCCTCTGCCAACATTACACTGTAAGACTTTCTGGATTTCTGGACTCCTCCATGCATTTCTAGATCTATAAACAAGAATGACAGAGAGTGAGCAAAAAAACAGAGCTACCATTTCCCAGCTCGCTTGCCTTTTTTATTTTCCTTTTTAACCTGGGAACAAGTTGCAGAGGCTCAAACCCAGTGTTGTTTGCAAATTCAGCTGAGAATAAAAATCAGATAGTGTGCACAGGTGTGGTCTGTGGAAAGGTTCATGGCGCCCTCAGCAATAGACTCTTGTTATTTTTTTTTGTTTGCTAATTGATTAAAAAATATGTATGTATAGCAAAGCTCATTTATTGATCGAGAGGAGAATGAAAAGGATAGCTTCCCTAATTAAAACCGATCGGAGCTGTGAAAGTTTAATTAATTGGATGCATGTCACTTCATTTCCATGTTATGTTGTGCACAGCGCTCTGTTTTCATAATTACTGTGTTGTGTCAGGGTGGCGGGTGTCTCTCTAATTAACAGTCTGAGGGAAAAGTGATGTATGGGCCTGTGGAGTAGGCGAAGTGGGTGGAAAGAGAAGTCCCAGCCAGAATCCACGGTCTCTGTTCCTTGTGGCCTGTTCCTTGCCATTCCCATCTCCCTTTGTTCAGTAAACAAAGTCCTGGTGGATTTCCCCCAGAGACTGCTGCTTATTTGGTTGTGTCCCAGGTGTTTCTCCATCAGAGGACAGGCAGGCTGAATAACACCTCCAAAGATGGCAGGTGAAGGCTCCCAGCAAGTGGGTGATGATCACTACAACTTCTTTCTCCTCAGAGCCTCCATCACCCATGGCATTCGCTGCTCACCGGGCCACCAACATAGGCCCACTCAGCTGAGACAGTCACTGGGTGTCCCCTCTGTGCAGTGTATGGGGAAGAGGAGAAGGGGCTTGGAGTCCAGGCCCCAGATTCTTACTGACATGTGATTTCGGAGAACTCTCCTAAATTCTCTGAGTCTCAGTTTTCTTATTGATGAAATAGGAATATTAAGACCTTCCTAAACTGGGCGTGGTGGCGCATGCTTGTAATCCCAGTACTTGGGAGGCTGAGACAGGAAGATTGCACAGGTTTGAAGCCAGCCTCAGCAGCTCAGTGAGGCTCTCAACAACTTAGCGAGACCCTGTTTCCAAATAAAATATAAAATAGGTCTGGAGGTGTAGCTTGGAGGTAGAAGGCCCTGGGTTCCATCCCTAGTACCACACACACAAAAAAAGACCTTCCTTTCAGAGATGTTGTGTGGATTATATGCAATAACACAAATGGTGTGCTTAATGCAGCTGTACCACCCTAGGTTTCTTAAAAATCCTTTCAACTACCTAATAGGTTGAGTATCCCGAATCTCAAAATCTTAAATTTCCCCAAATCAAAAACTTGTCAAGTGCCAACACGATGCCACACATGGAAAATTCTACTGTTGACTTTTCGTGACATGGTGAAGTCAAAAGTGCAGGCAAGGAGTATTATAAATGGGAGACTGAGACAGCAGGATAACAGGTCTGAGGCCCGCAAAAGGTAACTTAGCAAGACCCTGTTTCAAAACAATAAACAAAAAGGGTTGGGGAAGTAGCTCAGTGGTAGTTCAATCCCCAGTCCCATGCAAAGTGGTACTTCAGACTATGTGTGTGAAACATAAGAGAATTTCATGTTTAGATTTGGGTTGTACCCTCAAGATGTCTCCTTATGTATATACAAATATTTCAACTCCCCCCACCACCAAAAAATCTAAAGTCTGCAACACACCTGGTCAGAAGCATTTCTGATAAGTGATACTCCACTTACATTGTTTTAATTTAAGTCTGTATTGGAATATTGGAATGAGCTGTTTTAGACTGTAACTCCTAATCTATGCTCTACTTTGGAAACAGAATTCTTTTTTAAAATGAAAAGATGATTATTGTTGCATGCTACTGAGGATTGAACCCAGGGGTGCTCTACCTCTGAACTATATCCCCAGCTCTTTTTTTGTGGGTCTGAGGATTGAACCCCCTGCCCTATTTTTATTCTTTATTTTGAAACAGGGTCTGTCTCACTGAGTTGCGAAGGGCCTCACTAAGTATCTGAGGCTGTCTGCAAACCACAATCCTCCGGTCTCAGTCTCCCGAATGCTGGGATTACAAGTGTGCATCACCACACCTGGCTTCCAGCCTTTTTTGTTTATTTTTATTTAATTTTATTTATTTATGTTTTGCAGGTTTGGGGATGGAACCCAGGGCATTCGACCTCCGAGCTACACCTCTGCCCTATTTTTTATTCTTTATCTTGAAACAGGGTCTCACTGAGTTGCAAAGGGCCTCACTAAGTAGCTGAGACTGTCCGTGAACCATCATCCTCTGGTCTCAGCCTCTCAAATGCTAGAATTACAAGCAAGTGCCACCATGCCTGGCTTTGTTTATTATTTTGAAACTGTATCTAGCTAAGTTATCTCATGCTGGCCTCAAAGCTGTTATCCTCCTGTCTCAGTCTTCCAAATACTGAGATTTCCTGTGTGTGCCACCATGCCCAGCCTAGGAAAGATCTTATGAATGCCTTGCTGAGACCTTTCAAGGTGCCTTCTTGCTCAGACGATGGTTAGCCTCTGTAGCATAGAAGCCCTACCTCTGCACACGCTGGCTTTACCTGGCCAGCTTCCCCTCCTCCCTCCTCCCTCTTCCCTTCTTTCTGTGTCTCCTCCCCACTGCTCCAAATCTCCCGCACACCTAAGTACTACATGTTCTTTTTTCTTCTGCCCCAAAGGCTCCTTTTCTCCAAGAAACAAAAGTCCTACCAATTTTTTCAACTTTAGTTCAAATATCTCTTTTTGGGTGGAGTCGTCTGTCCCCCTTAGCACTCTTTTCTTGTTCAAAGTCTCTTTTGACTAAACAGTTTCCACAGGTAGGGTCAGGAAGTTACTACAGACAGGGGCCATCTCTCAGTCATCTCTGTGCCTCAGTGCCCAGCGAGAGTGGTATGAAGCAGGTGTGATGTCAAATGATGGATAGAAAGAGTGGAAGTTTTCCTCCTGTGGAATTACTATTTGATACCAGCCTTCCTGTTCAGACAGGGAACATTTTTATCTTGTTACATATTGTTCCTCATTGCCTGGCACATGCTAGGTGCTCAAAGAAGAAAGAAAACTGGCACATCACTGGATCTAAATGCTTCATTGATTTGTTGTGAAGGCAAACTGATGATGGAGACAAAAGTTCTTAAAGCTTCAGAATTATTGAAAACTGTAGTAAGGTGATTCATAATAGAATAGTAACTCTAACGACATTATTGCCATGATACATTTTATTATTATTGAATGGAGTGCTTGTTCTTTTTGGGAGTAGGTTTCTTGAGTAGCAGTGACCTCTGCATGTTGTTGCTGCACCTGGGGGCAATATTGTTGTATAGACCAACAGGCTCAAAGCCCTCAGAAAGCAGTCATAGGCCTTTGCTCAGTGGTTCTGGAACGGAGCTGCTATGAGCTTTACATTGTGCCTTTTAAAAAATTCTATAACTCTATGATTTTCTTAATATGCTATTCTCCTACCTCAGTGACATGTGCAATAAATAATGTATTCAGGTAGTTTTAGAAAATCATTTTATTTCCAAGCATTTATATGGAATCAAATCAATATTTATACTTTTTAAAAAGGTTCTTTTCTTTTTTCATTAAGAAAGGTTTCTTTTCCTTGGGATGTATATTTGACCTTATAGAAAATTATAAGTCTTTTCTCTGGTGGAAAACCCAAAGAAACAAAACTGAGTCATGAACATTGTCAGCCCTATCCTGGCTCACTAGTTAAGGACTGCTTATGGGAAACAAGTCCTGATTACACCTTCCATTCTAAGTCTTCACCCTTCACCCTTGAACATAGTTCAGAAAACTAGATAATAAACTATGTCTTCCATCTCTAGCCTGATACCAGTAATGCTTACCATATTGGGAGACAGAGAACATGAAGTCCCAAAGTATTTAGAAATAACATTGGATTAAATGACTAATGCATTTTAGAGTCCTTCCTCCACACCAAAATTTAATATTAATTAGGAAAAATTTTGACCCTAAACAATTGGAAGCACTGAAAGCCAGCCTGGGGGAGATTAGCCAGAGTGTGAGGTGTGGGGCAAAGGCCCAGAGGTGTGAGGGACAGGGCTGCAGGTGGGCTTTGCCACTGATGGGCCCTGGGGCTGGGAAAGTTACTCATCTCCTTCCAGCTTGAGTTTTCTTGTCAGTTAAAGGAAGAGGCTATGTGCTTCTGGGTGAGCATGCAGGCACCCAGTCCACAAGAATAATCCTTGCATTCCTATTGTGCTGGGTTCTGGGGACTTGCCGGCCTAGAGGCCAATGCAGACACAGTGTGCATTGATCATTGGTTCAACCTCTTGGGCCCTACAGCATGGGTTTCCCTATACTTGGGTTCTCTTCCTTGTAGACTTAACTTCACGTGGATGTGGCATGTAGGAGAACTTAGGAAGACATGGATTCTGGAAAGAAGAGGAAGTGAGCAGAGCTTAGTTTCCTGTCCTCCAGGAGACAGACACACACCTTGACCCGGCTCCTCTACCCGGGACACTGCTAGGTTCCCAGGCCTAAGTGTGGAGGAGGTTGGAGCCAGCACCCAAAGGCTCTTCATTTATATTACAGAACTAAGCTACTGTACTGTGCTCACTTAGAAAGGCAGCTCTTCTGAAAAAAATGTTGTAGCTTGTTTTAGTAGGCAAATGGGGGGAACAGGAAGAAGTGCATGTGGGGGTAGGTAAAGAAGGCAGGGCATGAGCAGGAGCTGCAGGATACAGGCCTGGGAGGTCACAGGGGCCACCTCACTAGCCTAGGACTGTGGCTCTCAGTCTTTATTAAGCTCCAGAATCACCTTCAGGGCTTATCAAACACACTTGAATGTTTCTGATATAATAGGTCTGGTGAGGCCTGGGAATCTGCTTTCCTAACGAGTTTCCAGGTGATGCTAATTCTGCTTTGTGATCCATTGTCTTAAGGAGGAGGGTTTGAAGGGGAACAATCCTGGGGTTTCTTGAGTAGCAGTGACGTCTGCATGCGGTTACTGCAACTGGGGATGATATCCTTGCATAGACTTTTAGTCTATTCTCATAGCACTTGGAGAGAATCCTAGGTTTTTGGTCAGTGATTCCTTGTAATATTACTAAACCACAAAAATACCCCTGGGCATACTGAATACAATAGAAAATACTACAGCAGTGAGGTGTTAGAATGGTGTTCCTCAAGCATGAGTTACAACCTGTATTCATCACAATCACCTAGGACCTTGCTGCTCAAAATGCAATTCCCAGGTCAGCAGCACTGGTGTTACCTGAGTGTTGGTTGGAACTGTAGAATCCTGGAGTCTACCACAGACCTACTGAATAAGAACCTACTTTAAAATATAACTTTAAATTTTTATTTTTTTGTGGATAGGGATGAAACCCAGGGCATTAATCATGCTAGGCAAACACTGTCACTGAGCCACATTCCATCTCTATAACCTTTTAGCAAGACCTCTGGGTGACCTGTAGGCATGCTACTGATTGAGAAGCATTGCTCTAGGGGTTCACAGATGTGCTTCTTGGGTGGGTGCAATTGGAGGTAGGGGTGGAGAGGTGGGATGTGCCATTATATGATTAAGAATCATCACATGCTAGTTTAGCAGGACATTGGTGTTAGTTTGACTGAGATAGGAACTAAGGGACACAAAGAGAGCTGCTGAGTATCAAACCTTTGGGATGTAGGACAAGCAATTCATAAGCAATGGCAGCTCCAGTCCTTGTGCCCAAGTCCTTGTCTGCAGTATGCCAATTGGTTGAAAAAGCCACAAAATGCCCAGATAACCACAAGGCATTCCACAAGGGAGTATACACATTAAAGGCTTTTGGCAACCAAGAAATGACCCTAGCCCCATTATAATAGTAAGATATACCATAGGTGGAGAATTGAGACGGTAATGAGACATGTGGTGTGGGAAGTAGATTGACTCAAAGTGAGGAGCAAAGTCCAAGCATTAGGAAAACTGGCATGAGATTGTGTGACCCACCCTGATTTCCTAACTACTGCCCCATTATGGAAGCTAAGATGCCGGACCAAAATGGCAGCTCCTCCCCTCTCAATCTGAGATGGTCCACACTCATGTTATGGAGCCTGTACTTTTCCTTATAAGGAATCACTGCCCTGCTACTCACATTTAGCATTCCCTCCCTCCCTCCCTCCCTCCCTCCCTCCCTCCCTCCCTCTCTCCTTTCTCTCTTTCTCTCTTTCTCTCTCTTTCTTTCTTTCTTTCTTTCTTTCTTTCTTTCTTTCTTTCTTTCTTTCTTTCTTTCTTTTTCTTTCTGCGGTACTGGGGATGGAACCCTGGCACATTCAACCTCCAAGCTACACCCCCCAGCCGGATTTTTTAGTCTTTTTTATTTTTTGAAACAGGGTCTCACAGAGTTGCGAAGGTCCTTGCAACTCTGAGGAGTATCTGAGGCTGTTTGTGAACTGTGATCCTCTGTTCTCTGCCTCCTGAATGCTGGGATTACAAGCATGTGCCACCACTCCTGGCTTCTTACATCCTTTTCTGCAAGGTGGTCAAACATCTGGAAGTTCTGAGTAGAGGTCTCCTCTGCTCTTAGACTTCCATGTGGTGGCATGATTGTGGGTGAAGACTTTGCCAGGAATTCAAGCTTTTGCCAGGATTCAAGCTTTCACAGAGCATACATACCTGGAAAGAAAGACTACTGGAAGGTAGGATAGTTTCCACATGTAGACTGACAATTGTCTCTTTGAACCAAGGTATGCAGTGAATTTCCTTAGCTTCTGTGCAGCAGATAAGGTTGGGTATAGGTCATGACTAAAGGGAGGAACAAGGAGAAGGAGGAGCACTCGAGTCAGGCTTGGAAAATGTGTAGCCGACCTGAATTGCTTAGTGTCGTATTCCTTAGGGTGTAGGGAGCCAGTGAAATAAGAAAATCTGGCAGGGTTTTATTCTCGACTAAGCATCACTAATAATAGTCTCTCTTCCAAAAGGCCTAGAACATTTCCCCCATGGTTTTAAGATATAATTCACATACCATACAATTCAGCCATTGAAAGTGTACAATTCAATTTTGTTCACTAGCAATCACTCCCCATCACTTTCCTCTTCCCATAAGCTCTAGGCAATCATTAATCTGCTTTCCGTCTTTATAGACTTGTCTATTCCATTTAGATCTAAATGGAATCATACAATATGTGGTCTTTTATGATTGACTCTTTGGCTTAGCATAGTGTTCTCAAGGTCCATCTGGGTTGTAGCATACATTATTACTTCATTCTTTCTAATTGTCAAATCATATTTCATCATGTGGATATTCTACATTTGTTTATGTATCATGAGGCAATGGACATTTGGTTTGTTTCCACTACTTGGCTACTGTAAATAAACCTGTTTTAAACACTCATATGTAAGTTTTTATGTGAATGTACCTTTTCATTTCTCTTGAGTATGTATCTAGGCGTACTTCTGGGTCATAGTGTGCGTCTATGCTTAACCTTTTGACAAACTGTCAGACTATTTTCAAAGGGGCTGCAACACTTTACATTCTCATCAGCAATGCACAAAGATTCCAGTTGTTCTGCATCCTCGCCGCGGCTTGTTATTATCTGTCTTTGATCATAGCCACCCCAGTGGGTGTGTATATCTCATTGTGGTTTGATTTGCATTTGCCTGGTGGCCAGTAAAATAGCACTTCCTTTCATATGTTCTTTGGAGACATGTCTATCAGATCCTTTGACCATTTAAAAATGTATTGTCTTTGCATTGTTGACTTATAAAAGTTTTTAAATCTATTTTCAGATACGAGTCCCTTATCAGATATACAATTTGTAAATATTTTCTCCTATAGTGTGTGCTTTTTTTTTCTTTTCACTTTTTTGATGGATGACATCCTTTGAAGCATAAAAGTTTTAAATTTTGGTAAAGTTCTATTTTTCTACTTTTAGGTTTTTCTGCTTGTGCTTTTGGTGTTATAACACCACTAAGAGGGTGTGCTTAAGCCAAAGTCACAATGATTTACACCTGTATTTTCTTCTAAATAAGTGTGTGTGTGTGTAGTGTGTGTGTATATACATATATAATGTGTATATATACATATACATGTATAATATGTATATAGTACATATTTGTGTGTGTGTATGTATGTGTGTGTGTATTATATAGTCTAGCTTTTACATTTAGGTCTATGATTCATAGAGTTAATTTTTGCAAGTGGTGTGAGGAAGGGATTTAACCAGTTGTCCCAGCACCATTCATTGAAGACTGTTCTACTCCCATCAGATTAGTTTGGCACCTCAAAAACGGTTATTCTTTTTAACCCTAGCTCTATACCAGACTCACCTGGGAATGTTGAAAATATACTAATGCTTGAGTTCCTCCTCAGTACAAATAAATCAGAACCTCTGAGCATGAAAATTCTTATGTGATTCCAACATGTCGTCAGGGTAGAGAAAGTGGGCCTCAGGTTTGGTTCCCAAGAGGTGGTCTCCAGATTAGCAACACTGGCTACACCTTGCAACTTGTTATAGCTGCACATGCTCAGGACTCTCCTCAGATTTGCTGGAAACAGCAACACTAGGTATGGGGGCCAGCAGTTTGTTTTAATACACTTAATTTTGAGAACCTTGGCCTTAACTAGGGTGGTGCTCCTGTTGGAAGTGATAGCAAACTACCTTTGACATCAAACTCACCTGTTAGCCTTCTGCCCCTGTATCCATACAAGTATCCACGCAGGCTGTTTGTCCTACCTTAGGGTTCACTGACCCAGAGCCTTCTGCCACTAATACTGTACTTGTAAATCCTTTCTCTTCTTAGGCTAAAATCCCTGAACACAAAAAGAGGCCCCTGCTCAGCAATGCCTATCTCCACTTGCAGAGCTATGACTGCACTGAACGCCAAGGCACAGCTCTTAGTGGAGCCTCAGCAGACTCCTATGACTTGTGCTCTCTCACTTGTTGGTCTTCCCGCCTGTCCAACAGGCGCCCTCCTCATTGATGAGGATATTTATTTCCTACCATGCACCCTTAGAATCTTAGATTTCCAGGAGGATGAGGATGAGCTGTTCAGCATGAATAGCTTTTGCTTCAAGCGACTGCTACACAGTAGGCTATATTCCTAGGATGGAGAAGCCTCAGGCCCTTGTTTGGCTCTCCTGGCCAAATCTCACCTTGTGCCACTTATGTAGAACTTCTCTATTCTCTTGCTTTGGAACCTAACTCCTGCCTTTCTTTGTAAGATTCCAGGTGTTGAAACCTGGATGCTGTGGTTTCAAGGTGGCAGTTCTCCCTCCTCTCACTCAGCCTGCCCCTCCTCTGTGATGGGACACACTTCTAGGGTGTTGTGTGCCTCTGGGTGTGCTTGCCCAGCTCCATCCTATTGGTCCCATCACTGGATAGAGCCCTGACTCTGATCCACCTCATGCATTCTGCTTCCTGAACCAGATCTTTTTCTTTCTAAGATTATCAATGTCTGTAGATAGTCTGTGCTGAGTAGGGTGTTTTGATTCTTACTACCCAAGATGTGGCCCAAACTGGCCAAACAAAATGAGAATTTTCATGTGACCCAAAGCACAGGCAGGATCTGGTTTGGGTATGGCTTGATCAGAAATTTATAGGTACTTTCAGACTCATTGTCATTTAGTCCTGTTTCATGATGATTTATTTTTAGGTTCTTTCTTGTGGTATCAAGAAATGGCTACAACAATCCCAGATCTTGTATCTTTTCAGCTTCATCTTTCATGGAAAAGCATGAAAGTCTCTCATCTTAAAATCTCATTGTAAAGCTGGGCGTGATGACTCATGCCTGTAATACTAGTACTTGGGAGGCTGAGACAGGAGGATCACAGGTTTGTGGCCAGCCTCAGCAACTTATAGTGAGGCTCTCCACAACTTAGTGAGACCCTGTTTCAAAATAAAAAATAAAATGGGAGTGGGGTATAACTTATAGATAGAATGTTTCTGGGTTCAATTCCCAGAACAACAAACAAACAAACAAACAAACAAACAAACAAACATCTCATTGCTCCCCACTGGGTTTGATGGGTCCTATGCTTATGCTGGGCTAATCTCTACAGAGAATGATAATTTGTCCCATTGATTATTTGGACCTAGGTCTTAACACTCCACCCTCAAAGTTGGGTGTGGATAGTGCTTCATGTCTACTATAAAAACAGAAAATGGGGAAGGAGTGATGTGATATAATACACAACACTTCATTTTTGGCCCAACTTTTCCTGGTGTAGAGTTCCTAAGACTTTCACTATTTGCTGTGATTTGTATGCTAATGAGGTGACTGGTTGCTGGGGTCCTGGGAGGACAGTGTTAGGCACCAGAAAGATCAAGCTATGGCTTGAGGTCTTTAACTTTTAGCCCCTGGAGTTTGGAGGGATGGCTGGAGAGTGAGTTCAATCACTAGTGGTTAATGACTTCATCAATCATGGGTACATAATGAAACCTCTATGAAAACAATAGGGTTTGAGGAGGTTCAGGGATTGTGAAGACACTGGGGTGTGGAGAGGGTGGCATGTCCAGACGGGGCATAGCATTCTGTCCCTTTCTCCCCACAACTTGCCTTCTGCACTCTGCCATCTGGATGAATCTGCTTTTATCATTCACAATGAACTGGTAATAGTAAATAAGAAGGTTTCCTGAGTTCTGCGAGTAATCATAGGAAATTATTGAACCTGGAGTAGTGGAACCCTTGAATTTAGGGATAATTGGTCATGTGACTGGAGTTTTGGCTAGGAGCCTGACTCTGGGGGTCTTAATGAACTAAGACATTCACCCCTCGAAACTAAATAGAAAAAATAAAGTGAAATAAAGGAAAGGAATTTGTTAAAGACAGTTTTATCAGGAAGACAAGGGGGATAAAGTGTCCTTAGCCCTGTCTTCAAGGATACTGATGTGATTATAGGAAAGAAGGCTAGAAGTATGCATAGTCAAGCGGTCTTGGTTCAACTGTGGTCTGATTAATCATAATCTTCAGATCCTCCATGTGGAGCTTTGTTGATAGCTATGAGAAAGTTGCTGTTGTCTTGGGCATAGTTTTGACTCATCATAAGGTATTTACCCATCAGATCTGCTGTTCCTGGAATTCAAGGTGACTGTAGGAGACAATGACTTAGAGAAAAGGACGGGTCTGAAAAACATGATGCGCTACTTCTGGCAGGTTTAGGGCACTGACTGGAGACTTAGATGCTGCTCAGCGGTCTAGAACAGGACGTTGTAAGTAAGAGCCAGTTCTTTGAGTGAAAGCAGCCTCTGAGTGTCTAGGGTAGTCTGAAGTACAGATGACTACTGTGGACACAGGACTACGTCTACAGGGGGAGGGCAGTCTTGTGGGACTGAGTTCTCAACCTGGGTTCTGTGCTAACTCTAGGGCAGTGTCAAAATTAAATTGATGGATACTCAGTTGGTGTCAGAGGATCAAAGAATTGGGGTTGGAAAAGATACCATGTATTTGGTGGTTGATGAAAATGTCCTTAGGTGGAATCTTACCAAAAATAGGGTCAGCAGAGGCTGATCATGTCTACTACATTCCTCTGCTCTGGTTAAATTCCAGATCTGCTTCTCCTGACAGATAAATGAGTCCTATAGATACCACATTTTCCTGGGGCAACATCTTCCGTCCAGTCCCAAATGCTAAAGTTCATCTGAGGAGTGGTTCATTGATAGAGTAAAAGTTAAATTCTTCAGTCCGTTGGGAACATTTAATGGATATAACTTTCCCTGAAGACAGTCTAGCACTATGTGTTGCCCTGAAAGAGCGTATACCATTTGACCTTGTAATCTTAATTCTTAGGAAATTATCCTAGGGGAATGATGGAATATATGGGTCAGGCTTGTGGTAAAATCTTATCTTTTGCAGCATTAATCAAATAAATTTCAGCATATTAGCATATCTTTAGGATGAAATATTATAAAAACACCCCAAATTTAAAGAACATAAATACATGAAAAATGATATATTAAGTGAATGCCATTAATAATTTATATAGTATCAATCAAAACTCTACCAACCATGCTTTAATAAAAGAACTAGAAACATATAGCAATACCATAACAGTCTTACCCCGGGTCATAGGATAATCAGTTTAAATTCTTTTCTTATATCTTTTTTCTGTATTTTTTGATTTTTCTATAAGGATGCTGTCATTGTGTCTAATCTCCAGGGTAAGATCTAGAAGGGCAAGACATAGAGTTCTCCTTTTATAATCAGGATAAAAGTTAATAAAAAATTCTTTCAGCAGTGCGTGCCACATCAATAGAATCAGACTCTCATCTTTAAACTGTGCGGAAAGGCAAGGGAATGAGAGTTTATGGGCTGAATTGATTTGCACTCTTTTTTCTTACTCATAAACTGTAACCCATTCAGGGCTACACTTGAGGTGCATCCTCTTAGGATATACCCGTAGGAGATGAAATCAAAGGCAGGGACAATTGAGACAAGGCCTTCGTGCTCTGTAGAGGAGCACTGGGAAGGGAGGAGGCCTTAGAACAGATGCTTCCTCTGGACAGAATCAGGAGGGACGAGACCACGGGTTTGTCTTTCAAATCTGTGGAGTATTAGCTGTTACCAGTTGGGTGATTGATCTTAGATCACTGCTCAGGACAATGGGACCCAAGAGATTAAACTGAGGTCATTGCACACAGCCTGCGGTTTCTTTGAAAGGCCAGACTCTTTAGTTCTAGCAAAATAATGAACTTAGGGACCTACCTCTGTGCATCTCCTCCTTTCTTGACATCTCTCACGGAATGCTCAGGGCTTCTGCTCCTGAGCTCCCACCCACTCCCTATCCTGCAGTGTTCTGGCTTTATGTGGATCTGACAACTTCACACACATTTCCAGATCTCTGTACCTCTGTTCAGGTTCTTTTGCCTTCAGCAGCTCCACCCTCTGTAATTGAACAGACTTGATAGTGGTTTTGGAAACATGGACATATATATTATATTTGCTTCCCAGATAATTCTTTATTTTTGTGTGGTACTGGGGATGGAACCCAGGGGCATTATACCATCACCCCTGTTTTTTAGTCTTTATTTTGAAACAGGGTCATAGTAAGTTGCAGAGAGTCTATATAGCTGAGGCTGGCCATGAACCTGTGACCTTCCTGTCTCAGCCTTCCAAGCACTGGGGTTACAAGCGTGCCCTACCACATCTGGCTGCTTCCCAGATACTTTTTGGATTTGCATAATGCAAGGCCCAGTGACAGGGTGTAGTCTATGAGACTCCCAGTCTCTTAGAGCCCCTTTCTATGTTCTGCACAGGGGGGCCTTGCTCATATCTTGTAAGGAGGGGTGCACACTTCCCAGAGAAACCAGCCTCATTGTGGGAATCCAGGCACCTCTTCTGGGCAACCCACATTTCATCATTTCTTAAAATTTATTTATGTACTTAATAGCACTGGGGATTGAACCCTGGGGCATTCTACCTCCCAGCTATATGCCCAAACCTCTTTTTATTTGTTTATTTTTATTTTTATTTTTTTTGCAGGTCTGGGGATGGAACCCAGGGACATTGGACCTCCATGCTACACCCCCTGACCAATTTTTTATTCTTTATTTTGAAACAGGATCTCACTGAGTTGTGGAGGGCCTCACTTAGTAGCTGAGGCTGTCCACGAACTGCGATCCTCTGGTCTCAGCCTTTCAAATGCTGGAATTACAAGTGTGCGCCACCACACCCAGCTCTCTAGACCTTTTTTAAATTTTTTATTTTTTTATTTTTTTTATTTACAGGTCTGGGGATGGAACCCAGGGGCATTCGACCTCTGAGCTACACCCTCTGCCCTATTTTTTTATTCTTTATTTTGAAACAGGGTCTCACTAAGCAGCTGAGGCTGTCTGCGACCCAAGATCCTCCAGTCTCAGCCTCCCAAATGCTGGGATTACAAATGTATGCCACCCTATCAAAGTGGATGAGGGTATAGCTCACTTTTCTGGACAGTTACCTGTGATCTCAATTTGTTTATCAAAGTTTATTTTTCTCCACCAATTTGAGAGGATATCATAATGTTCCATGTGAATTTGGATCTGTTTTGGCTGTGTATCCTCTTTCACTGTTGGTATGCCAATATCCCTGAGATTTGTGGACAGGCTGTGGATCCTTAAGTCCAGAGACAGTGTACAGCTTCTGTCTCAGCTGGTTCTAGACTCCAGCTAGCTTCTTTCTCTTTTAGACTTTTTTTTTTTTTCTTTTTGCAGTACTGGGGATGGAACCAGGGGCATTCTACTTCCGAGCTACACTCCTAGCCCTACTTTTTTTTTTTTATTTTGAAACCGGGTCTCACTTGTTATGGTAAAACTTACGGTGGCGCAGTACCACTGTTCTGGTGCGAGAGGTAGCCATGGGTTCTTGTTCTGAGCTATTTTAGAAAAAAAAAATGGCCTGAACTCTTTTTTTTGCTGTAAACTTAAGTAATTTTTTAAATTACAAAGCCAGAAAGACAGGGTAGATTAATAAAGCCTTACTCTCAAAGGGGGAGAGTGAAGGGGAGTAACTTGAAAGTAAGTTACTGAAGTTTTTGGGTTCAGAACAGTTTTTATAAAGATACATTACCCTTTGCCTTGCTCAACCAATAATCTTCTGGCCTAGGTGTGAGCTCACCCATTAACTCTGTGCAGGCCCTTTTTTATGATTATGGGGATTTCTTGCTTGGCCCCAAAGCCTTCCTGCCTCCTTGCAGGCTTAAGCCTCGGTCTTTGTTAGGACCAGAATGATTAACAGAGTCAGGGGTCAGGTGGTATCTGCCCCCTCTTGACAGAGACCTGTGCCCTCCTTCCACATTCTTGGGGGATTCTAGCCTATCTACTATAAGTAGTTATTATGTAAACCTGTTTTTAGAATATGAAGGCTATAGGTCCCAACTCTTCTGTCTATTTTCTACTTGCTAATTACTTTTAGTGAGGGAATTCTGCATTATAACAGCTGCCTGAGTGCCTGGCAGTAACCAGGCCCTGACTGATTTTTACATTTTGACACCAATTTTTGATACATTGATACCAAATTCATTTTCCAATACATTAATACCAAAGTCATTTTCCAATACGGACACATTAATACCAACACTATTTTCAAATACATTTTTTTTTGGTGGTACTGGGGTTCCTGGAAGCCCTTATACCTCTGGGCTACACTCCCAGACCTATTTTTTATATTTTTATTTGGAAACAGGGTCTCTTAAGCCAGCGCGGCTAGCTTCGAACCTGCGCGATTCTCCTGTCTCCGCCTCCCAAGCGCGGGGATTATAAGTGTGCGCCACCACGCCCGGCTTCAAATACATTTTGAAGCTATTTCCCAGTACCAGCATATCACTGAGTTGCAAAGGGCCTCACCAAGTAGCTGAGGGTGTCCGTGAACCACCATCCTCTTCTCTCAGCCTCCCAAATGCTGGGATTACAAGTGTAGGCCACCATGCCCAGCTTTCTTTTAGACTTAATACTGGTATTGCTTGTATCTTTCTCCGTGACGTATAAGGCAGATACTATCATTCCCATTTTATGAATACAGAATGAGAAACAGGTTTGTGCAACTAGCACAAGGCCATGTACCTGGTAGGTAAAAGAGCAAGATGCTGCAAACGTACGTAGTAGTGAGGTAGGATAGGAAAAATAAAAAGAGCACATAAAAAGGACGCAAACTGGAAAGGAAGGAGAAAATACAGTTTTAAAATCTAGAAACTTTGTTATCTTTACCTTATAGGGTCTGCTTCACCTTAGAGGGTCTGCCAAAGCCCATACTTTCAGGCCATATTTTTAATCCTAGTAGTCTATCTGGCCTGTCCTTTCTTAGGCAAAGGTCCTCCACAGGCTCACACTTTTTAATCACAATGGCCGGTCTTCCCACCTGAAATTCCTAAGATGCATGGTGAACAAAGGATCCCTCCAAAAGTCTGGCTTTGGTCAAGACCAGGCATCACCCAGAACTCACCAATAAAATGGCAGGAACCTGAGGATTCAAAAAAGGAGGACTGGAACCCCCATCCCTGCCATGTGCCCCTACCCACCTCCTCACAGGATATTCTATAAGAAGGACTAGAAAGACCCCAAAGGGGCTCTCTTCATCTTTTTTAAAAAAATATACTGTTATTGGTGCATTATAGCCTCACATTGTAATATAAAATCATGTTGATAGTGACATGCAAGCACACGGCTCTCGGTGGGCTTTCCTCCAGGTTTCTCTTGAGATGGCCTGCATTCTCCCTTGAACATATACTCCCCACTTTTCTTAAATAAACTTCTGTCTTTGTCTCTGACTGGAGTGTACTGAAATTCTTTTCTGCCACAGAAACCAAGGACCGCATTGATCCAGAGTTCCTGAGGCGAGGGATCAACCACCTCCCCCTGACAGTAGGACCTCTGAGACAGATACCCAACTATCATGATCTACTTTTTTTTCCAGAATGTTGTTGTTGTAATTCACATGGACAGCTACTATCCAGATCTGTCTGTCAGGCACTGTGTTGAGTGCTTTTAGTACTTTGCAAATGGTGTCTTTTAAACTCACTTCTGTATAACAACCCTGCAAAATAGAAATTGTACCAGCATTAGGAATGGCTTAGGAAGGTTTGAGAAAAATCTGATTATTAATAGATAGATTTCAAAAATAATTGTGTCAAAATGGCAGTAGACCTGGGGAAAAAATGACTTGGTTGGCGTTGGTTTCAGTCAGGAAACAAACAGCTATTGAAACTTAAATTGATTTAGATAAAAGTAATTAGCAAGTTGATAGGAGAAGGGAACAAGGACTTTCTCTGTCTAAAGACAGATCTACATAATAATTAGATAATCTAGCTAGGATGAGAGGAGGGGTAGACCTGACCTTTGATCATGACCTTCCTGAAAAGAGACCTAGGTGGAAAGGACACCTGGGCTCCACCTTGGCAGGGAAATAAGGGGAGGAACCTTACAGGATTTTTACATCAGAATTACGTGAACAAGATGGAGGTCATGTGTATAAAATGCCGGGTCCACGTGTTGTATTTTTGGTGAATTCGTTCGGACCCCCCCCACTCCCCGCCCGTGCAATTTCTGAATGGCATGGGGCTTTAACTGTCTTCTGTATTTCTGTCTTTTTAATAAACTTCTTTAAATCTTCAGCAAGAGTCTGGGCTAATGTGTATTTTACCCGTAGCTCAGGACAAGAACCCGCGGTTTTTCTGTTTTTGTTTTTTTTTGTGTTTTGAGGGAAATTGTGTTTTGAGAACCTAACAGGGGTTCTCGGAGACAATTTCCCCCAAACCATAACATCTTCACAAAACCGTAACAGAAATGATCATCAGATTTGTTAAAAATTGAAAACTGAGGTTTACAGAAGTTTTCCAAATTGCTCCAGGTCACCTGGTGAGTATGTGTGGCTAACAAAGTCCCTGCTCTTCACAGTGATGCTCATGGGCTCTCTATTTCCATCATCAAGTGCTCTTATTCTTTTAAGAACCATTCCTTTGTCAGCCACAGTCCTCCAGCATTTCCGCAGACTCAGAGGCAGCAGTAGGCTGGAGCAAGCATGGGGCTGCCCAGGGCTCTCTCTTCTCTCAGCTCCCGAGGCAGTCCCACTCTCCTGATACTAGTTTGCTTTTTCAGGATAAAAAATTTCTTTCAACATGTCACCTCTCCATGTGGGGTCTTTTTCTTCTAAAGCAGCTAATTAATATGTTGGTGTTAAGAAACACCAAATAGAGGACCCTAAAATTCAAACATAGATGCTCAGGCTAAATGAGGAGGGTGCTGGGAGCAATAGAAGACTTCTGAGCTGAGAATTGAGACAACAAGCCTTGGTGGCACATGTTTGTAATCCCAGTACTTGGGAGGCTGATACAGGAGGATCACAGGTTGAAGGCCAGCCTCAGCAACTTAGTGAGGCCCTCCACAACTTAGTGAGACCCTGTTTCAAAATTAGAAATAAAATAGGGCTGGGGTTGTAGCTCAGAGGTAGAATACTCCTGGTTCAATCCTCAGTACCATGCAGAAAAAAAGGAAGGAAGGAAAGAATAAATAAATAAATAAATAAATAAATAAATAAGGCAACAAAATGGTATTTATGGAAATACAGATATAATTCTGTGCTTTCTGTATAATCCTCACAAAGAAAGAAAAGAACCAGGACAGCTAACTACCAAATATAATGAATACTGTTTGTAAAGTTTTGATCTTTGGGGCACTTTGTTCATCTCTATTAAATACCACATCATTTGAATGTAAAATAATCTTCTTTTTTTTTTTTTTTCTGTTGATTAGGGGCCTCTGTACCCTGTAGACTCTAGGAGGGCAGAAAAAGACTTTCTGCTTTAGATAGATCTCATCATTCCAAGGACTAGTAAGAACCTTAGACAGTCCACAGAACCCTTAATCCAGGTGACGAGGTCCTTCGTGACCAGGCTCTGGCTTTCTCTCTCTGGCCACCACCTTCTACCTTTCTATACTTGCTACCAACCCTCTATTCAGACTGACTATTTTAGTTCCCAAAGGCCAGCGACTTATTTTGTCCCTAGGCATTTTCCTGGAATAGTTCCTGTCCTTTTTTTCTACCTCCTCCTTTTCCTATGTCTTGGCTGAGAGGTGATCTCCTTTTAAGGGAGCCTGTGTGGCCCAGAACATGAGTCGGGTGTTCTTTCTATGGCTTCCTGCTTCACCTTGCAATGTCCTGGTTGCTAGTTGAGTGATCTCTTGACAGCGTTCTCACTTCCCTATTTCTTGGTGGGAGAGAGCTGTGTCTCAGTTGTCCTTGACCCTGGCACGGAGCAGCTGTCTAGAAAATGCTGGCGTGTGACTAATGAAGGAACATTGCCATAGGCCAGCTGTTCCCATCTGTTGCACCGATTGATTAGTTGGTGGCTTCTGGTTCCTAGGGCCTCCTTCTGTCACCCTAAATAGAAAAACCTTTGCTTCCAAGTCAGAAGCAGAGGATATCCTTCCTTCCCAGGAAGACCTTTCTTTATGGACCCCTGACCTCATGCCTTCTATGTCCTGGGTCTCTTAAAGAGCCCTCCTTTTGTGGGAATAGATCCACCATATGATCCAGCTCTACCACTCCTGGGTATCTTTCCAAAGGGGTTGAATTCAGAGAAATACAGCAACATATGCATACCTACGTTCATAGCAGCACAATTTGTAATAGCCAAAAGATGGAACCAACCCAGATCACCATCAACAGATGAATGGATAGCAAAACTGTGGGAAATACACACAATGGAATTCTATTCAGCCATAAAGAAGAACAAAATTATATCATTTGCAAGAAGTTGGAAAGCCCTGGAGAACATTATGTTAAGTGAGATCAGTCAAGCACAGAAGGAGAAGGTACATATGTTTCCTCTAATATGCCCAAACTAGGAAACACAGAGGATACCAGTGGGACTCCAGATAATGAAGGGGAAATACCAGCAAAGTTTGAATGGAAAGATAGGAGAGGAGGAAGGCTGATCTTGATTAATGAGGGTCTACATCTGAACATGTGTAAAATGATGAATAAAACATGGTTAACCTGGACAACCATTGGCGGGAGGGGGGAAGGGAAAATGGGAGCGGGGGGGGGGGAGAGGGCACCAAATATAGTTTAAATGTATACTATTTATGTTTAATTAAAAAAATTGTTAAAAGAAAAAAAATAAATTTTATCAAGAAAAAAAAAACAAACAAAAAAAAAAGAGTCCTTTTTCATGGGGTCACTAACAGTGCCCTTTGTAGGCTCTTTCCTTGGGCCAATTAATGAAAAAGCAATGCTTCCATTTGCTATATAAATTCCAGAGCTACCAGGTGGTGCCTAGGACCTTACACCTCTTCCCTGGACCTCTTTCTCCTGGGGAGCCAGCAGCTGCTGCTCCACCGACTTCCTATAGCTGCTGTCTCTCCTCCTCCTCTGAGCAGCAGTAGGGGCTTTCCTCCCTTTCTTGGTTAATCATTCCCTTTCTTTGACTTCTGTGACCTCTCAGCTTTGGTGTTCCTCTCCTTCTATTTTATTCTAAAGGTGGTACTTGTCCATCTACTTTTAAAATATGGATTTTCTCAAGTTTGTGTTATTAACTTGCTCCTCATTCTGAGCAAGCACATTTCCTCTCTCTCGAAGTCTACCCAATGCCTCAAAAGGGTAGAAGACTCTAAGATGCTCTGGGGCATAGCTCAGCACATGCACTCCTAAATGAGGACCTCATTCCTTGGAATCATAGGTGGGGCCTTGGGTGTCTCTCACAGGGCAATTGAAGGAAATGGTATCCTCAGTCCTGCCAGGAGCTCATCTACCATCTGCCCTATACCCTGAACATCCATCCATTAGGATCCAGCTGCTGGACCACCAGTGCCCATTGAGGATAAGGGAGCAGCCAGAGGAGACCATGTCTCCAGAGCCCAGGGAGTAGCTGGAGGACCCAGGTACATTCCAGGTGTGTAGGTTGTAGCCATCCAAAGTGTGGGTCACTCAGGGTATCTTGACTGGTGGGCACAATCCCAAGAGTCATCACATATGTTGGATAATTTTTTTTTAGTGTCTGTATCCTCTAGAGATATCAAAATCAACTATATGTAGGCTGAGTGTTCTAAAAATTCATTTTGCAACTGGGCTGATAATCATTATGTTGAAATACTTGGCATGAAAAATTTGATTAAATTTGAAATCTGTTTACATGATTACTGCCAGTAATATTTGTCAATGAAAGAAAAGAGTTATTCAATTATTATACTCTAATCTTAATGTAGACTTTTAAATTGGTATATAATAATATTACACAATAATAGGATTTGTTGCTACACATTTATACGTGCACATAACATAATTTGGTCAATTTCATTCCCAGTGTCTCCCATTTACCTCCTTCCTTCCTTTTCTTGGTTTCTCTCCTCACCCTATTGATCTCTCTTCTATTTTCATGATATTCGCTTCTCTTTCTTTTTTTCCTCTCTAGCTTCCACATCTGAGAGAAAATATGCAACATTTGACTTTTTTTTTCCTTTCCTTTTCTTTTTTCTGTGGTGCAAGAAATCAAACTCATGGGGGCATTCTACCTCTGAGCTATACTCCCAGAGCCATTTTATTTTTTATTTGGAAACAGGGTCTTGCCAATTACTGAGACTCTTTGCTAAGTTGCAAAAACTGGCTTTAAATCTGCAGTCCTCCCATTTCAGCCTTCCAAGCACTGTGATGATAGCTGTGCACCACTGTGCCTGGCCTCGAACCTTGACTTTCTGAGTGTGGCTTATTTCACTTACCATCATGCTCTCCAGTCCATCCATTTTTCCTGCCAGATGAAATTCTTCTTTATGGCTGAATAAAATTTCATTGTGTGAATCTACCACAATTTCTGCATCTATTTCTATTGATGGACACATAAGTTGGTCCATAATTTGGCTATTGTGTATTACATTGCTAAAAACATGTATATCCATGTATCACTATAGTAAGTATGCTGAATTTAATTCTTTTGCAGAAATTCTGAAGAGTGGTATAGCTGGGTAATATGATGGCTCCATTCCTAGTCTTTTGAGGAAACTCCATTCTGATTTCTGTAGTGGTTATACTAATTTATAATCCCAATAATGTATAAGTGCTCCCTTTCCTCCAAATCCTTGTCAACATTTATCATTATTTGTGTTCTTGATAACTGCTATGCTAACCAGAGTGAGATAAAATCTCAGTGTAGTCTTGATTTGCATTTCCTTTATTGCTAAAGATGTTGAACATTTTAAAATAAATTTGTTGGTCATTTGTATTTATTCTTTTGAGAGTGTCTCTTTAGCTAATTTACTCATTTATTAATTGCACTATTTGTTCTTTGGGTGAATTTTGAGTTCTTTATACATCCTGAATATTAGTCATTTGGTCATTTGTCAGAATAATAGCTGATAATTTCTCTCATTCTATAGGCTCTCTCTTTATGTTTTTAATTATTTCCCTTATTTATTATCATTTGTCAGAATAATAGCTGAAAAAAGTTCTCATTCTATAGGCTCTCTCTTTATGCTCTTAATTATTTCCCTTATTGTGCAGAAGCTTCTTCATTTTTTTTTTTTTTTGGTGGTACTGGGGTTCCTGGAAGCCCTTCTACCTCCGGGCTACACTCCCAGACCTATTTTATATTTTTGAAACAGGGTCGCTTACGCCAGTGCGGCTGGCTTTGAAACTGTGCCAACCTCCTGTCTTCGCCTCCCAAGTGCGGGGATTACAAACGTGCACCACCATGCCCGGCTTAGAAGCTTTTTAATATTATGCTGTCTTATTTATTAATTTCTGATATTATTTCCTAAGCTTTAGGAGTCCTATTGAAGAACTTGATGTCTGTACCTATATGTTGTAGTTGACCCTTTGATTTCTTCTAGCAGTTGCAAAGTTTGTGGTCTAATTTCTAGATTGTTGATCTACTCTGAGTTGACTTTTGTACAGAGTTTCATTTTTCTACATATGGATATACAGTTTTCCTAGCACTATTTGTTAAAAAAGACTGCCGTTTATCCAATTATGTCTTTGGCACCTTTGTCAAGCATCAGATGGCTGTATCTGTGTTGGTGGTTTCTGTGTCTTCTATTTTATTCTAATAGTCTATGTGTCTATTTTTATGCCAGTGACATACAGTTTTTATTGTTATACCTCTATAGTATATTTTGTTTCTTCTTTTTTTTTTTTTTTGGTGGTACTGGGGGTGGAACCCAGAGGCTTTCTACCTCCGGGCTATACTCCCAGACCTTTTTTATATTTTATTTGGAAACAGGGTCTCACTAAGTTGCTGAAAGGCTCATTAAGTAGCTGAGGCTGGCTTTGAACCCGTGCGATCCTCCTGTCTCAGCCTGCCAAGCGCGAGGATTACAAGTGTGTGCCACCACACCCGGCTATAGTATATTTTGAAGTTGTGAATTTTGTTGCCTTCACCATTGAATTTTGCTTAGATCTGCTTTGGTGTTTCTGGATCTTTTATTATTCCATATAAATTTTAGAAATGTTTTTTGTTAGTTCTTTGAAGAATACTATTGGTATTTTAATGGGGATTGCATCAAACCTGTAAGTTGCTTTTGGTAACATGGCCATTTAAACAACACTAATTATGCCTATCCATGAACATGGGAGGTCTTTCCATCTTCTAGTGTCTTCTTCAGCTTCTTTCTTCAGTGTCCTAGAATTTTCATTGTAGAGCTCTTTTATCTTGTTTATATTTAGTCCAAGTTTTTAGTTTTTTTGAGGCTATTGTAAATGTGATTGTTATCCTGCCTTTTTTTCCCAGCAGATTCATTATTGGTCTATAGAAGAGCTTTTGATTTTTATGTTTTGATTGCTATCCTGTCAATGGAGACTTTTGAAGGATTATAAAAAACTGATTTAAAAATTTGTGTTACCTGTTTGTGGGAACATAGCTTCTTGTTGTTGGAAACCATCAAGAAACAGAAGGGATGCCCATTACAAAATATCACTCATGAATCACTTGTAATATTTCCAGTCTGTGTGCCTCAAAAGAATCAGCGCTTTACCTTTTGTGGAGTTATAAAAACTATGTTCATGAATTCAAATTAAAGTCTTTCCACTTAAATATTTGACAATATTTTATGTGGGAATTCCATATAAATTCAATATTTAATACCTTTCTGAAACTTGTATTTTATTTTTTATCACAATGATATTAGTATGAAGTGAAACTATTTTTTTCTTATTAAACTCTAATCTTCAGTTGCCCTCAGGGTCTGATATGAGTACTATCATTTTTCTCTGTGTGACATAATATAATAAATTGGAAAAAAATTTAAAAACTTTATTGAGGTGCCTTTTACATAATCTACAGTTTGCCCATTTTGGGGTTACAATGCAGTACTTTTTTTTAGTATATTTATCAAGGCAACTATCACTATAAAATTTTGAACATTGTCTTCATTTCCAATAAGATGGAAAACACATTTTGAAGGAAGAGGAGAAGGAACAAGAAGGCATTCCACAGAACTGTGGACCTGTGATCCTGAGAGCCAGAGAGTGGGCACAAAACTTCTGAAATGCTAGGAGAAGTGTACTAGGCTCCTAGAGAGACATGGAAGGCTAAGGAAGAGACTCCTGCTTCTGGAAAAGGCTCCTGGATCAGTTTTTACATCACCTCTTCCAGGGAGACTTTTCTAGCTCAACACAGGAGCCCTGCTTCCTTTCCCCTATACTTCTGTGTCCACATTTTACAGCACAACTATCATAAGAAAAATTTTGGTTGGTGGATCTATTGTCTGAGCAAGAATGTAAGTACCCTTTCTGGGTCCCCAGAACTTAGCCCCTCATCTCTGGCACATAGTGGAGTCTCAGGCAGCATGAGCCCAACAAATGAATGATGCCCAGCCCTTTATACCCCAACCCCAGGGTTGCTGAAGCTGGCCAGAGGTAGACATTTTCCTTCCCAAACAAACCATAGTGACCACAGCAGAATCAGACCCTTGAGTTCAGATCAGCCAGTGGGACCACATGAGGAGGGGGGCAGACTGGGAGCACAGCTCTGCTCTGACCCTGGGCTGCCTCTGCCCATTCCTGTTGCCCTCAGCTGCTCCCTCAGCTCCAAACTGACACCCTGGGATCCTTTTCTCTCCAGCCACAAAGCCCCATGATTCCAAAGGAACACCTTTTCCCGTGTCCAGGGGAGCTGCCTGCATTTATAAGGACAATTTCCAGGAGGCAAAGGAGGCAACTACAGGAGGGTTCCCCTCATCCCTGGCTCTGCATGAAGATTTAGCATCTAGCATTTGCCCAGACAGGCACAGCCTCCCCAGACAGCAGGGAAGGCAGCAAACAGACAAATTGCCTTCACAACCCAGAGAAGTAGGTACATTGGCAAGATGGCTTCTTTGGGTCCAGAAAAAATGAAGAGGTTTAACATGAGCCCATCAAGCCGTTTTTGAGTGCACTTAACAGCTGCCCAGACCTGCAACCCCCTTTTTCAAAGTAGAGGTACTTGGCTAATAACAGAGCTCCGTTATTCTTTATCTTCAACTCTCAACTCTGCTCCCTGTTTCTCTTTGGGGCCTCTGCTCACTAACCCATTTATTCTCGTCGTAACCCACACTTATGAGTGACATGAAAAAACCTAGCAGGTGCTATGGGAAAGCTTTTGGTGGTGGCTTGAGCCAACAAGTGACTGTGGCCGCGTCAGGACTCCTCTACAGGCGATTTCTGTTCAAGGTGCCCCAGTAGGCTTCAGGGCTGCGGTGGGAGCTGCACTTGGTGCCCACCTGAAGCGGGGCTCCGGCCTCTCCCCTGGGCTCCAGCTCTGACCCCTGGCTGTTGGAGCAGGAGCAGCAGCCCCTAGGGGAGGTGGTCAGTGACTCCCTCTCCCATTCCCTGGGTACTTCAGGATTAGTCTGGGTACTCAGACAGCTCAGACCTGATTCCAGTTTTCCTGTCTAATCATGTTGTTAATTAACATAACAGATCTTCACAGCTGCGGACTGCGGTTTGCACCCCCCACACTAATTAGTGCAAAAGCAGGGAGCGAATCAAGCACTGATTTGCCTTTGTAGTAATGATTATTTTGGGAACAGCCCAACCTCCTCTAAGATAATCTCCCCCACACCCTGAGTTTGAACCATGTACTTTCTTCTTCATGGATTTTGACTTTGCTAGGCCAGGATGAGGAACCCAGTTTTTGAAGAGACTAATGCCACAATTTGTCTCCTGTGGTTTTAAGAGACAACAGGAACTATGAACAGAGAAGGGGGAGAGAACACCTCATGAGGATGTGACCCATTTGAAGGTGTTAGTTTGTTTTCTTTTCAGAAAGTGGGCCCCTTCAAGGTGAAATCTGAGTCTGGCCAAGTGTCCAGGGGAGGACTCTGCAAAGCCCCCACTCATGCCTGGCCCTTAGGAAATGCTCAGGCCTCTGACAGCGGGTGCATCTCACCCTCCCTGGGCCATACTGGGCCCACCAACAGCAGACACTGCAGTGCATCCTGAAGTTGGAAAGGTGCTCAGCTCAGCCGGATCAGGAAGCACCAGGCGTTCCAGTGGCCTGGGAGCAGAGATGGCCTTTGAACCTGATTCTCTGGGTCCTCATGTGGGGCTTGCCCATCTTCCAAGATGCCTCTGTGGTCACTTAGACCCATGGCAACCCTGTGTAGTAACATGGTAACAGAATAGGAGTTTTTTTTTTTTTTTTTTTTTTTTTTTTGCAGGTCTGGGGATGGAACCCAGGGGCATTGGACCTCTGAGCTATACCCCCTGCCCTATTTTTTATTTTTTTTATTTTGAAGCAGGGTCTCACCTAGTTGCAAAGGGCTTTACTAAGTAGCTGAGGTTGTCCAAGAACCATGGTCCTCCAATCTCAGCCTCCTGAATGCTGGGATTACAAGCGTGCACCACCACGCCTGGCTTAGAATAGGAGTATTTGAACTTCTGCTGACTAGGCAGTTTGTGTGTGTGTGTGTGTGTGTGTGTGTGTGTGTGTGTGTGTGTGTTTAATTCCACATGCACTGAGATTAAACTCAGGGCACTCTACCACTGAACCGTATCCCCAGCATGTTGTTATTTATTTGTTTATTTTTTGCGGTACTGGTAACGGAACCCAGGGGCATTCTATGTCTGAGCTACACCCCCAGCCCTATTTTCTATTCTCTTTGTGTGTGTGTGTGTGGTACTGGGGATAGAGCCCAGGTGCATTCTGCCTCCAAGCTACACCCCGGCCCTATTTTTTATTCTTTATCATTTTATTTATTTAATTTTTTTTGCAGGAACCCAGGATCATTTGACCTCCAAGCTATACCCCCTGCCCTATTTTTTATTCTTTATTGTGAAACAGGGTCTCACTAAGTTACGGAGGGCCTCACTTAAGCTGAGGCTGTCCTTGAACCACCATCCTACGGTCTCAGCCTCCTGAATGCTGGGATTACAAGTGTGCGGCACCACACCCGGCTACTTTTTATTCTTTATCTTGAAACAGGGTCTCACTGAGTTGCAGAGGGCCTCACTAAGTAGCTGAGGCCATGTACTACGATCCTCCTATCCCAGGATCCCAAATGCTGGGATCACAAGTGTGCACCACCATGTTCGGCCAGCACGTTGTTATTTTGAGACAGGATCTTGGTATGTTGTTTAAGTCAACCCTGAACTTGCAATTCTCCTGCCTCAGCCTCCCGCGCAGCTGGAAGAACAGGTATGCACACCGCAGTCAACACTATCCAGTTTTTTAAGGAACAGATTGTGCTTGTTGTGCTTGAAGGGACTTTGTCTATTTTGTGCTTTTTCTCCTGGCACCCCTTTCATCTTTGGAGGACAATGTTGCTTGTTTTTCCCCACTCTCACTCTATCTTCCCTTTTCCAAACAGAGCTTCACCTAACCATCATGTCGCTTTCTCCTCATCCTTTCTCACACTGTCCTCTCCTGTACCAGGCAGCGTGAGGTCTGGGCTCTGGGTAGAAGTGTTTGGTCATCAATTAGTGATGTCTTCTGGGGGGGTGGGTGTGCTGTTATGTACCAAGTGAGCTCTATCACCTACCATCCTCATCCTTTAAAAAGGTTTTTTTTTTCAATTGTGGAAAAATGCACATAAATAAAATTACCACCTCAACAAAGTTCAAATGTATATTACGTATACAGTAGTATTGCGTATATCAACCAATTTCAAGAACTTTTTACCTTGAAAAGCAAACGCTGTATCCATTAAAGAACAATTTATTTTCCCTTCCTTTGCTTCTGGCAACCACCATTTTACTTTCTGTTTCTCTGAGTTTATGAGTTTGATTACTCTAGGTACCTCATGTGAGTACAATTATACAGTGTTAGTCTTTTGTGACTGGCTTATTTCACTTAGCGTAATGTTTTCAGGATTTACCCCAGTTATAATATGTGGCAAAATTTCCTTCTTTTAAGGTGTAATAAAATTCCATTGTAGGTATATTTCACATTTTGTCTTTCCATTCAGCACTATTGGACTCTTGGGTTTCTTCTACCTTTTAATCATAAGAATAGTGCAACTATGACTTTAAGTGTAAAATATCTGACCCTTTTAAAAAATTCCAATAACCTAATGATTCAACTCAATATTTTTCAAGCTTGGGTAGATTAGAACCACCAGAAGGACCTTAAAAATAATTCCTTGACTCTTCATCCTAATTGAATCTAAATGACGAAGGGTAGAGTTCACTGACTTTAATACACTATTTTTAAGATCACTGTAGCTCTGGAATCATAGGCACTTCAAGGACAACAGATTCTCTGGAGATTGATATTCAGTGGGTCAGACTGCTATTCAATGAGTTAGAAACAGGGTTCAGAAATCTGTATTTTCAAAGTAGAGCCACAGGATATTCTCACAATTGGCCATTTAGAAATTACTATCTAAATCATTAATTACAGCCTACCCTAACCTACACAAAGTCTTTATCCCTGGATCATAAAGGGCTTCAAAATCTTCTCTAATTACCTTATTATACACCCTATTCTTACACCCCTATCTGGATGATAAATTCATAAAACTAAAATTTCTGAATTCAAAGGGGCTTCAGAGAGTAAAGATAATTGGTTCTGCCAAGACCACAAATTTATCAGTCTCTAAACTTGGCCTAGAAATAGTTCAAGAGTCCCTACATTCAATCCAAATTTAATTTTTTTCTTTTTTCTTGTTTTTGTGGTACTGGGAATTGGACTCAAAGGCATTTTACCACAGATGTGCCTGCTCCCCTGCTCGTTTTCTTTTTTCTTTTTTTTTTTTTTAGCTATTAATCTTGCTAAGTTGTTCAGGATGGCTTCAAACTTGCAATCCTTTGTGGAGTCTCTGGGATTTCAGGCATGTGCACCGTGCTCAGTGGCACTTCACTTTTAGGAAAGACTGAGCATCACTTTCTTTGCTCTGGTGAAAGGTTCAGAGCTCGTGTTTACACCTTCCGTTGCTCTGAAGAGCCCTGCCTAGGCAATGACTGGCACGGCATTCTTGATGTGTGAAGGATCAGAAGGGTCAAGTGAATGACAAAATCATCCTCAGAGGCTGTGAGTTCAGGATAAAGTGGCTGGCCAGGACTCTAGGTGCTCAAATAACTGACTTCACTTTTGGGCCCGGTTCCAGTCCAGTACACATGAACTGGGAGATCATGGGCCAGTAAATGATTTAACTGAGTTATATCTGGGAAAGGGATGTAACCGTATGCTTCACTGGGTGATGAATTCTAAGAGCTCGCATCAACAGGACAGGACTCTGTAGCAGGCACGATGCTAAATGGGGTACACAGATATTTGGACAGGGCTATGAGGAAACTAAAGCTTGGAACTGTCAAACAAATCATCTAAGATGACCTACATAGCAAGTAGGTTGGGTTCAGCGTCTGTCTGTTTCCTCAGCCCATTCTCTTAATCACTGTGCTATTTTGTGATTGTAAAAAGAGATGAGGTAAGTGGAAGGCTTAGCGTTAGAGAAGCTTGATAGATTGCAATCATTATCATAGCAACAGAGACAAACGCTTTCGTAGGTCTTATTATGTGCCAGGCACTAGTTTAAGCACTTAACACATATTTGTTTGTAAAACAACTCTATGATGTAGTACCGTTAGTACAGATTGTACAGAAGAGGAAACAGAGTCAGTGTCTTTAACCAGTGCATTCTGCTCCATTCCACAAGATAAATGAAAAATAGAATAATGATGATAATAATTAGTAACAAGGCCCTCATTTTTCAACACAAAATGAATGATATTTCTCCACATATTTCCATTGTAGGCATGCCATTACGATAAAAATACATATGATAATAGATTAAACTGTCTTTCTGATGTCTCCCCTTTTGCCCTTTCAAAATCCTTGTATGGTTCAGTCTAATACTAATTCAAAGCACTAGATTTTATAGTCATTTTGAAAGTAACCTCTGGGGAAGAGATGTTCATGGGGTCATTACATATTTTTAGGTGGAAGAAAGCTTAGAGATTCTCCAGGTCAGACAGTCTCAAATAAGAGTCTTATATTCTACAGAATGCACAAGGTTACCCCCTTGGAATTGAGGATGAAAATGTCAGTATAAGACAAAAGAAGGGAAGGGCTCCAGTGACCTTCCTGTGTGAGTCTAACAGATATCAGATAGATATTTCGTAGTGACCCGTTGGCTCTAGGTGTCCCTTTACTGAGTGAGGTCACACTTTCCTCTCTTGGTCTGGCTGCTCTTTCATAGTTTTCTTTACATATTTCCCCACTCTTGTCCACTACATATAAGTTTTAAAGGATGAACACATCCTGGCGTGGTGGCGCGTGTTTGTAATCCCAGCATTCAGGAGGCTGAGACAGGATTATCACTGTTTGTGGACAGCCTCAGTTACTTAGTGAGGCCCTTTGCAACTCAATGAGACCCTGTTTCAAAATAAAGAATAAAATATAGGGCTGGGGGTGTAGCTCGGAGGTCGAATGCTTCTGGGTTCCATCCTCAGTACCGCAAAAAGAAAAGATGAACACATGGATTGGCCTGGCACCCTCACCTGCTGTGTGTGTCGCAGGTCACCGAGGCACTGTGGAGTTGGGGAGTATGGCCTCAGTTGCCTGTCTGTTCTGTTTCCTTCAGCATGTTCATGCATGCCCTGAGGCCTGGACTGAGTCCCACAGGAGGATAGGTTGAAGCCATAACTCTCAGTACCTCAGACCTTATTTGAAAACAGTCACGACAGCTGCCATCAGTCAAGATGGAGTCATACTGGAGTAGGGTGGGCCTTTATCCAACCTCCCCTGATGAGAAGAGGTCCTTGTAAGAAGAGAGACAGAGACACACAGGGGGGAGACTGCCATGTGACAACAGAGGCAGGAACTGATAGATGCAGTCACAAGCCAAAGATTGCTGCAGCTCAGTTTTGTTCGATGGATGGAAGCCGGAAGAGGCGGCGATGGTTCCCTACAGATTTCACAGCAGGTGTGGTCCCATGGATAGTTTCATCTCAGACTTCTGGCCTCTAGAACTTGTAGTGTTACTGGGTACTGATCTCTGCCTGGAAATTAATATTATAGGGTGGCAATCACTCTTTCTCAGTTCTTGCCTCCTGAGAGAACGATTTCAAACAGAAAGCTCATATAGGGAATATAATAGGGTTATTAAGGAAGAAGGGACATAGTAATAAAAGAAGACCATGATAATGGGGGGTGGGGGTTACATTTCAGAGAAAGGTCTGGATTATTGTGAGAGAGTCTGGAAAGGGCCGCTTCCCCTGGGTTGAGAAATGTCTAGGATAAAAAATTTTTGCTCCAGAGGAGAGCATCCCAGACAACTGGTCTCCAGGAGCGGGAAACCATGTGGAGTCTTCCACAGGTGAGTTTTATTCAGTCTGGAAGCCTTCCCCCTCATGCATATGTGAATCAGCTTCATGTATCTGTGCTGTTTCACCCTGTTGGAGTCTAAGTGAAACACTGGGGGTGGAGGGGGTCTCTAGGACAACAGCTGTTCTGGTTGTAGGTCTTTATCTCTTCTCATGATGTCTGGCAAATCCTGTTCCATCCTTTCCTGTCTTGCTCATCTATAATCTAACTACCTAACAGTAGGACAATGCATTTCTGTTGTTTCACGCTGCCCTGTCTGTGGTACTTTGGCAGCCACAGGAAACTAACACAGATGCCTACTTATGTAGACTTAGGAATTCATTTCACCATTTGAATGATGCTATCCCTCAAAAAACAGACACCCTGCAAAGACTCCCTCCTTTGAGGATTGCACTTGTAATGGAGGTGCCAGGGATGAGAGTTGGGTAGCGGCTTTCCCCCTCCTCACAGCCCCTCAAGGGAAATACAAAGAGTGTTCCACCAAGCCAGGTAAGAAGTCAGCCAAAGATGCCTCGGTATTTGAACTAGAGATGATAACCTAGGGTTATTATGATGCATCAGCCTTGCCCCAGTTCATATCATGCCTCGAGTTGCTGGCCGATGGTAGTATCAAGCCACCACAACCAATAGGACATTTCATATTCCTATTTCGTGCTTTTAAATACTTCTATACTTTTAAATAATACATACAATGTCTTGTCATCAAAGCATATGCTTATGGCTTATAAATGAATGGATAAATAAACACACATATACTGGTAAAATGTGCTCAAATTTAAAAAATTAATGTGATACATAATCCAAGTTGGAGGCCCCTGATCTCATCACCCCTACCGCCTTTTATACGTGAGAAACCAGGTCCAGAACGTTTATGCAAATTATCTACCCAGGCTGCAACTTGAACTCGGTTTTTCTTGACTCCAGGGTCAGGCCTCTGTGCCACTCTCTCTCCCTCAAATATGTAGTGTGATGTACATTTTACCCTCTTTTAGCATCATGGGGGCCTTGGATGTCTTTGAACAAAGTGTTCCTATTAATCAAGCCTTATGATGAGCTCAAATATTCCAGCAGTTCAGGCAAATATGCGCTTGAATTCTGGGCCATCTACCAACTTTGTGACCCTGAGCAAGAAACGCAACTTCTCTGATACATACTTTTCTTAAGTATAGATGTGAATAATTATATATATGGTAGAGGACTGTTCTATAAAGAATAAATCATGTAATATTGTTAAGCAAAATGACATGCTTATTTTTGTTTTTATTTTTTTTTGTGTGTGTGGTGGTGGTACTGGGGTTCCTGGAAACCCTTCTACCTCTGGGCTACACTCCCAGACCTATTTTATACTTTTTTTTATTTTTGGAAACAGGGTCTCTTAAGCCAGAGCTGCTGGCTTCGAACCTGCGCGATCCTCCTGTTTCTGTCTCCCAAGTGCGGGGATTACAAGTGTGCACCACCACGCCCGGCTAACATGCTTATTTGACAATAATAGTAATAGATGATGTTTTTGCTATGATTAAGAAGATGTAAAAAATTCTTTTCTGACTTATTTGTAGGTGGTTCCTAGGGACTGACTTATCAGACCCAGTCCAGATGTAGCTGAGGTTTGTCGGTCTGGGCACATGGCAAAGAGTGACATGAGACTACCTGTGGCACCCCAGCCCAGGGAGCCTGGTGGTTGCTTTTGTGGACTCATGCACAACTCTGCCTTTTTAAAAATAAATGATAGTAGGTTTCAGGCTTAGATTTACTGTGTCAATGGCAGACTCTAGCCAGACATTTAACACATCATCTCCTTTTCAATTTATTGATTGATGTTTCTCTTTGTGACAAGCAATGCTGATTTTCTACTTGTGCTGATGATACAAACTGCCTTTCAAAACCAATCTTTAAGTATAAAATGGTCAATTGAAATAAATGCATTAAGTTAAGAAGAGCCCAGTTGACGTATGAATATGGAGTAAAATCACAGGAAGCAGGGCTGGCTTAGTGAGGTCAGTTGGGTGTTAAGGTTTAGACCTTAAATGTCCACCCAAAGACCCATATGCTGGAACCTTTAGTAGGTGGAGCTCAGGGGAAGGACATTGTCACTGGGGGTGTGTCCTTGGAGGGGCTATTGAATCCCAGGCCCTTCTCTCTTTGCCTTCTAGACGACATGAAGTGGGCACTTTGCCCTACCATGAGCTCCCTGCGCGTTGTGCTATCACAGGCCCTAAGGTGGTGGAGTCAGTTGAAACCTCTGAAGCCATGAGCCAAAAAGCAGGTAACAGCTTTTTACCTCATAAGTTGACTTTACCAGGTATTTTGTCACTGTGACTGACTAATACAATGGTCTTCAATCAGTGTGTTTGAATATTCCCAAAATATTTTGGAAAACTAGGCATTATTGTATTCTGAAATTTATTCCTAATACTTACAGTGTGCATCTCCTAAGAATAAGGACATCCTCTTATCATAAGCAATAAATACCATTATTACATCTAAGAAAATTAAAATAATGCAAAGCAGGTAACTTTGACATATTCTAAACATTGACATTTAAAAGCAAATCTCTTACATTATTCTTTAAAATTTATACAATGGAATCTAAATACCATAAGGCTTTGAAATCCATCATAAATACATAAACAAGCTGTTCTTTAGAATTTGAAAATTTTACATCATCTTTCCTGTCATTTACATATTTTTCCACTTACTCTACAAAATCTTATTCTACTGTCTACTTGTTTATGCTTGAAAGTTTTTATTGATCATCCTAGTATGTTCTCTAAAGCAATAAATAATTTATTGATTAAATTGAGCTCTCTTTTAATATCCTTGGATCATAAATCTCTAAGTGTTAAAAGTTCCTTTTTGGGTTACTATTATAATTATTATTATTAATATACAAATATATTATTAGTATACTATTGATAATAATATTATAGCAACAACATAATTTTGATATCAGCCATAATAGGGTTTAAAAGTATTGGGAATATATCTCCAAAATGACATGGTTGAAATTTGACCAATTGTTCTAGTATTTATGGATGAATATTACTTATTGTTTGAAAGTGACAGGGTGCAGCATCAATTCTATTCCTATTTTTGTAGATGTAAATACCTACATATAAAATAAATTGCAATGGAAAGACGGTTATTATATTATTTTTAATTTCTTGGTGGTTATATTACTAACAATCACATAGTGATATATTACAAAATAATTTAAAATAATTTTAGTAATGATATATAACTGGTCAACTCAGGTCTTCCTTCAATTTTATGAGAAGCATGGAATTGAAAATATCACAAATTGCCAGGTATGGTGATGTATGCTGCAATTCCAGTACTTGGGAGGCTGAGACAGGAGGATCCTAGGTTCAAGGATAGCCTCCTCAACTTAGTGAGGCCCTCAGCAACTTAGTGAGGCCCTTCTTCAAAGTAAAAAAATAAAACAGGATAGAATTGTAACTTGAAGGTAGAATGCCCTTGCGTTCAATCTCTAGTAACACACACACAAAAAAAAAAAAAAAAAAGAAAGAAAGAAAGAAAAGAAAGAAAAAGAAAAAACTCAAATTTCTGGGTATGATGGTGCATGCCTATAATTCCAGTACTTGGGAGGCTGAGGCAGGAGGATTGCAGGTTTGTGGCCAGACTCAGCAACTTAGCAAGACCCTGTTTCAAAATAAAAATAAAATATATCTTGTGGTATAGCTCTGAGGTAGTTATTACCTGTATGTTTAATCCTCAGTAACACACACACACATACACACACACTTGTAAACGATTTGTTATCTAGTTGTTAGACTTATTTGCTCTCTTAATTTCTTGGAATTATGCTGAAAACATTTATCAGTCTTTGTCAAATCATTAATTAACCATATATATATATATATATATATATATATATATATATATATATTTTTTTTTACTTAAAGGCACCTTCTTAACCTGGTATACTTATGACTGAGAAAATAAGAATATTGGTCATTGCAAAATATCTTTGCTAATGCAATATTTTTGCCAAGTGCAAAGCTTTAAATGTATTAACATGAAACTGTGGAGTCGTAGCTTTCAACTTAAGGAAAATGTCCACTATGGTCAAGTCCATCAGCCAGGGCAACTTGCTTCCTGCCAGAAAATACCTGGCATTATCTTCCCACTCAACTTTATATCTGGGATTATCTTCCAATTCACATTTCTATCTCTCATCTCTCTCTTCTTTCTGGTTCTAACTCTAAGAGAGACAGAAAGGAACCAAGTGGGACGCAGGGTCTTGCTGGGAGCCTGGTGTCAGGGGCGATACGGCCTGGGCCGCTCTCTTTGTTGCGGTTCTCCTCAGCAGCCTCGCTTTCTTTCATGCAAGCTGGAAATAGAAGAGGAGAGGCCACTGAACCGAAGTTCTAAATAGGTGAATTCAGAACCTGGCCTCAATGCCTGATGCTTAAGACTCCAGCTTGCTCTTGGACTGTGTTTAGCACAGAATGACGTCTTGCCTGGACGCTGGCACCCCCCACTTTGCCTTGTGTAGGGCCTGGAGTGACCTTGGGAGGAGGCAGCCTGGGTGGACTGGCCTTCCTTGTGAAGGGAGTCTGGGTGAGTGGCTGTGGAGAGAGGCAGGGGGACCAGGAGTCCATGGGGAAGCTGGGATATCTGATTTCCTTAAAATTATCCATGGCTGCTGATCCCTTGGAGAGGTGCAACGTCCCCCCCAGAGGGAGCCTGCTGGGCTAGCCAGCTGACTTTGCAGCAGTCTGGCTTTCTGGAGAAGAA
This sequence comes from Muscardinus avellanarius, assembly GCF_963383645.1. Classification (NCBI taxonomy): domain Eukaryota; kingdom Metazoa; phylum Chordata; class Mammalia; order Rodentia; family Gliridae; genus Muscardinus; species Muscardinus avellanarius. The sequence goes on along the minus strand of NC_137787.1, from coordinate 98,662,060 downwards.
TTAGATGGAGGAAATTCCCAGCAGTGAATGTCCTTGCTGGTTCTAGACCGCTGGGGACACCTGACTCAGCTCTGGCTGACATTGGGGTCCCATCCTCCACCCGAGAAGCTTCCATGCAGCCTGCGGGAGTATGGGGAGGTCCAAATCAAGCTGCATGGCTCTTCCCTAGGAACCGGAAGCACCCTTTGTCCATTTAGGCAAAGACTTGACGCTTCTGTTTTCTCAGGAAACATTCATACTGACTGTTAACATTCAATTAATTCAAAACATGTAGGACCCAATACATACATATAGTATTTATTTATTTATATATTTATATATTTATTTGGTGGTACTGGGGTTTCTGAAAGCCCTTCTACATCCGGGATACACTCCCATGGGCTACATTCCCAGACCTATTTTTAAACTTTTTCATGTGGAAACAGGGTCTCTTAAGCCAGCGTGGCTGGTTCCGAACCAGTGCGATCGATCCCCTTGTCTCTGCCTCTCAAGCGTGGGCATTACAAGCATGCGCCACCACGCCTGGCCATATAGTTTTTATTTGCCAATTAAAAACAATTTTTTTTGTGGTGCTGGGGATGGAACCTAGGGGCATTTTACCTCTGAGAGACATCCCCAGCCTTTTTTTATTCTTTATTTTGAAACAGGGTCTCACTGAGTTGCAAAGGACCTCCTCACTAAGTAGTTGACACCGGCTTTGAGCCTATGTGATCCTTCTGTCTCAGCCTCCCAAATGCTGGGATTACAAGCATGCACCACCATGCCTGGCTTTTTAAAAAATTGATTAAAGATTTTATGGATGTATATTTATAGTTGATGTTAGAAAAGTCTATTTTATCTCAGTTCTGAGTTAAAGAATATGGGAACAAGTTGAAATGAGTATAAGAAGACAGATTGTTTAGCGATTAAAAAAACAAAAACCAAATTTGATAGAGACTCAGGAAAGGCTATCTGAAACTGAATGGTTTTTCACCAAAAGCATACTGAGGACCTTCCTGAGTTTCTGACTCAAGAGAGAGGGAGAATTCCCCTGATATTTGGAAACCTGCTGGTGTGCAGCCATCTACTGTGAATCTCCCTGACCAGATCTTCAATTGATAGCTTACTGTTTTTTATTTTTTTGATACTGGGAATGGAATCCAGGGGCACTCAACCTCTGGGCTGTACCTCTAGCCCTATTTTATTTTTACTTTGAAACAGGATTTCACTAGGTTGATGATAGTCTCACTACTTGTTGAGACTGTCCTTCACCCTGTGATCCTTCTGTCTCAGCTTCCCAAGTTCTGGGATTACAAGCCTGTGCCATCACATCCAGTGATTGCTTGCCTATTTAGGCTAGGCAAACCCCCAGCAATAGGTTCTTTGGTCTCAGCTGGCAGGGTTGCCCAGAAGAAAAGGGGACTTTTCCAATGTGCCTACCTCCCCTTCCCATTCTGGCTATTTTCAAGGAGTTTGGGTCAAGGAGAGGTCACAAACTTGTGTCGTTTAAACAATTGGCTCAGTTGGATCAGTAAGATGGGTTCATTCATTGTCCAGTTGAAACTGATTTTTTCCCCTTCATATGTAAAAACCAGCAGATTTTACCTGCTCATCCCCCAATGGCAATTTTGACTTTTTTCTTAATGGAACATGTCACAGGGCAATGCCTGGCTGGAGCCTGTCCTTGCCCTCCTCCTGCGGTGGCCTGTTTTGTCACAGTATCCACTCCACCCTTGCAGTTTTCTGCCTGTTCCCTGTTGGAAGTTGGATTGTGACCTCCAGGTGTAGGTTGACTGATGCAGATTTTTTCTCTTTCCAATAAACATTCACTGAATGCCTTTGATGACTAGTCATGCTCACAAATGTCCCTGTCAGCATGGAGATTAAGGTTCTAGGGTGGAAAGACAGCAAGTAAACATATATACAAATTATAGACTACCTTAAAAGGTGATTGTTCCATGAAAAAAATAAGGCCAAAAAGGAAACTGCAAGTGTGGATGGGAGTAGTTTAAAACAGAATGTCCAGGGAAGGGCTAACCAGGACATCTAAAGGAGATGAAGGAATATGTCATGCAGATACGGCTTGGGAAGAGCCTTTCAGGCAACAAGAATAGCATGTGCAAGGGCCCTGAGGCAGTGGGATAGGTGTGGAAAGAGCTCTGGTTGAGGAGACACTGCTGTGTGCTCTAGGTGAGTCTATAGCCTCCTCTGAGCCTCACTGTCTTAGATGAAAATGAGGGTTTGAGCAAGGCGATGTCCCAGAGTCCCATTCAGCTCCAACATGGGGAGGTTATTGGGAGTTAAACCTAGGAGTGTTCTGTCTCTGAGCTACACTCTCAGCCTTTTCATTTTTTATATTTTTTGTTAATTTTTTGCAGTACTGGAGATGGAACCCAGGGGCATTCTACCTTCGAGCTACATCCCCAGCCCTATTTTTTATTCTTTAATTTGAAACAGGGTCTCGCTCAGTTGCAAAGGGCCTCACTCAGTAGCTGAGGCTGTCCTTGAACCATGATTTTCCTTGTCTCAGCCTCCCAAATGCTAGGATTACAAGCATGAACCACCATGCCGGGCTTCCCAGCCTTTTTATTTTTGTTTTTTTGAAACACGCCTTGCTAAGTTGCTGAGGCTGTCCTTGAACTTGTGATCCTCTTGTCTCAGCCTTCCATATACTGGGATTATGTACCTGTACTACCATGCCCAGCCAGCCCTAACAATTATAGCCAAATCCTTCTCTTAGAAAAAAGCCAGAAAGCTATTGGCCAGTGTGGATGTACTCATAAAAAGAAAATATTTCATTATTTCTCTGAAGTGACACAACTTTAGAAAGTTGGCTTGCTGGGGTTTCACAGCTAAAATACATAACCATGCTGAGAAGGGCTGAATTTTTATTGTACCTGCGGCATGAATAGGTAGGGAATGAATGGAATGGGTGATTGCTGTCTGTTTTATTACTGCTCACTGTTTGATTTTTGCTGTAGCCCTGGCAAATGACAACGGATGGCTTGGCATGATTTAGAGTAGGTTACTCCTTATCTGATCGTCCTTCCTGTGTGTTTCTGGTGGCTGAAGAGTTTTAATATTGAGAAGTCAAACAGCACAGACTGTTTCACCCACCATCAGCTAACCTGTTACTTACAGTCCCATTCTTTTAACTTTACAGATTTTTTTTTTTTGGTGGTAGTACTAGGGTTCCTGGAAGCCCTTCTCCTTCTGGGCTACACTCCCAGACCTATTTTATATTTTTATTTGGAAACAGCCAGCGTGGTTGCCTTCGAACCTGTGCGATCCTCCTGTCTCTGCTTCCCAAGCGCAGGGATTACAAACATGCGCCACCATGCCTGGCAAACTTTACGGTTCTTTAAAAGGAAAAACAACCATTGGCAGTTTGGTCTGATAATAGGGGAAGACAAAAGTTGGAGATAAATACACATCTTTCATGGCCCTTGATTCTTTTTGGAAGCTCTTGGATTTGATGCTCAGTCTTGTGTATTTTGTGGTGAGTCCCATGAGAACTGTCCATCACTGTGGACAGCATTATTCAACCACACCAGGCCAAAGTATTGGACACACAAAGGGCTAAGTGCCTGGAGGGATTATTTCTGTATCTAGGGAGATTTTTAAAAAAACATGCAGAGAATTATTCTGATTTCATCAATAGTGTTTAAAATAGCCTTATTTTCAAGGGGATTATTGAGAGCTAAAAATCAATGTTGATATTTGGGAGGTAGATCAAGGATGGGAGGGGAGGTGATGAAATAAATGGGCATTATGACTGTCAAGGGTTTGAAAGTTTTACCTTTCTTGGAGCCAATGTGTTGACTTGTTTCATGAATATTGGAGGACTCCTGGGTTAGAGACAAAGAACTTTATCATTCCCCACATTATTAGTGGCTAGAGAATCAGGATTTGAACACCATTCCTACAGGGTGATGTGGAGAGGGCTAAGTGGTACCTCTCCTTGCAGTAGGTTGTTTTACAGAATAGTCACACTGAGCTTTGGGAACCCAAATCTTTTATAATAGGCAGTAAGCATGACAATATTTGGCTCCAGAGGAAGACTTTTTCTTTCTTAATTAGGCAAGTTGCCCCTTGCTATTAAGAAAGTAACTATCTTCCAAGATTGTTCTCTATGCAAACATCCCAGGAAAGGTAGTTGGGAACAAAAGCAGCTAGCATCTCTGCTGTGGAACACTGAGAAACCCAATGGATAGATGGAGAGATTGCTTCCACTGGGGACTCAGAGATATTTTGGTCCAAAAGATTCAATTTATGACCTCATTCCCAGCTGCCTCTGGTGGCTCTACCTCTGTCTTCAGTTCATAGTAACTTTCTCTAATTTCTTAGACAGTCAGGGAGTTGCAGTCCTGAGATCAAGGCATAACTTAAACTCTTCCTGGGGGCAAAGACTGAGAAGAATTTTAAGCATTCTGTTCACTTCACGACTAGCATACCTTTTCTATTTTGCTTCACACTGCAGGTTAGTTGGACTTTCCAACTAGTGGAAATGCTGATTTTATGTCACCTTTGACCTAGATGAGGTTGCAGGTAGAACCTGCATCAGTCCTCCATGAGGGGGCAGGATTTACATTATCAGCAAACATGGCTCTGAAGAATTAAGAATCTCCTTCAAAGTCAGTCAGTAAAGACATGGTGGAAGCATGATTCCAAGTCAGGGTTATAGGAGTGAAGTTTTCTGTCATTTTCCTCATAACCCAGATTTAAGCTAGAGGATTATTTCAGATAGGCTTGATCTAGATAGGTTGAGGAAAAGGTAAGAGAAAAGGTAGATGGCGTTCAGACTATCTTTACGCAACAAGCAGCAAGAGATAGTGTATGAAAGAGGTTGCTAGTTATGTACCTAATTGTTATGGTTGAGACATAGACTGTCCCCTGAAGGAGCTCATGTGTTGATTTTCAGAGGTGACATAATTAAATCATGAGAGCTGTAATCTCATCAGTAGATAAATCTCTTGTAGTGGTTGTATTGGGTGGTAACCTAGGCAGGTGAGGTGGCTGGAGGGGGTGGGCTCCTGGGGGTGTGGCCTGTGGACTTTGCTTATGTACTCGAATCCCTTGCTTGCTTGCTTGCTCTCTCTTGCTTCCAGCCTCTGTGATCGGAGAGCAGAGCATTTCCACTCATATTCTCTTTCTCCCCCTACCCCTCTCTGTGTTTCTCTCTGCAACCATGTAACCCAGCTTGAATTTTGCCCATCTAACCTGGCCTGACATGGACTGAACTCTTGAAATCTCCAGAATTGTGAGCAAATCTTCCTTTTTGTAAACTGTGTGATGGTCAGTTGTTTTGAATTACAGCAGTGAGAATACCGACAGAAACACCAATATCCTTTTTCTACTGATTTTTTTTTTTTTTGGTGGTACTGGGATTGGAACCCAGGGGCTTTCTACCTCCGGGCTATACTCCCAGACCTATTTTATATTTTATTTGGAAACAAGGTCTCACTAAGTTGCTGAGAGCCTCACTAAGTAGCTGAGGCTGGCTTCGAAACTATGGGATCCTCCTGTCTCGGCCTCCCAAGTGTGGGGATTACAAGCATGTGCCACCACGCCTGGCTCTTTTTCTATTGTTTTACAGTAAGATTTCTAATATGTGAGTATGGCAATTTAATCAACTTTTATTTTTAATTATTTAACATTTCCTTTCTTTCTTTCTTTCTTTCCTTCCTTCCTTCCTTCCTTCCTTCCTTCTTTCTTTCTTTCTTTCTTTCTTTCTTTCTTTCTTTCTTTCTTTCTTTCTTTCTTTCTTTCTTTCTTTCTTTCTTTCTTGGTGTTTGCTGGGGTTCCTGGAAACCCTTCTACCTCCGGGCTACACTCCCAGACCTATTTTTATGTTTTTTATTTGGAAACAGGGTCTCTTAAGCCAGTGCGGCTGGCTTCAAACCTGCACGATTCTCCTGTCTCTGCTTCCCAAGTGCGGGGATTACAAGTGTGCATCACCACACCCGGCCCATATATAATTTTTTGAAATATTGTAGGATGGCTTAGTCAAGCTAATTAACAAATGTATTACTTCACATACTTTTCTTTTTTATGGTAAGAACTCTTAAAAATCTACTCCCAACTTAACACAGTATATTTGTGAGCTTTCCTTGAGGTTGGAATAGACAAAGAGGGGTGAGTAGAAGTCACTTTCAGCAAAGACTTTTCTGGGGTACTTATCCACTTGTCAGAAAACCTGTCCTTTCTCTCCTTTCCCTCCTTCCTTCCTGGAATGTGGTTTGGAATTCTAGAGTCACAGTGACCATCTGTGATCACAGCACACCTCACAGACGAGAATATACATCAAAGATAGTGGACAGGAGGAGCCTGGGCCATGGTTAATATCATGGGGCCACGATATGAGCCCTGGAACACTTACTTCTGGACTTCTTAAGTATGAGAGGAAAAAAACACACTTTTTTGTCATTAAAGTGTTGAGTAGCAGATAAACATAACATTTAACAGATAAGTACTGGGTGCTTATTAAAACCTAACTGTAATTCCTGAATGTTTATTGTATCTGGTTGAATTCCTTAGTTGTGAGCTACAGAGACTTTGGTGACCTTTAGCCAAAGGGACTAATTATCCTTTAAAAAGATTGAGATGAGGGTTGAAGAACTAGGCATGGGGCCGTTGGCACCAGAGTGCTTCCAGAAGGTATTGGTAGCAGGCTCTGACCAGTGCTCCCCGTGGCCCCGTGGAATCAATGCACCCTAGTTTCTGGCCAGTTCTTACGCCACTCAAGATTCACCATTTCAGCCAGACATGATGGCGTGCATCTATAATCCAGCACTTGGGGGCTGGCAGAAGAGGATCACAAGTGCGAGGCCAGCCTTAGCAACTTAGCAAGACCCCATTTCAAATTATTCAGTTGGCTGAGCAAAAGTCACATGGCTGTTCTGAGTCACATGACTGATTTCTACGGAGTTGATGAGGGGGGAAGAGAGAGCAGAAGGCGCCTTCTGCCACCTCCAACTTTCACTGAGGGAGGGCACGTGCCTGCATTAATGCCCCACAAGGAGTGTGTCCAGTGCTGGTGGATCCAACTCCCTACGAGGAAACAGAATTACTGTTGGAAAGACATTATTTTGAGTGCTTCTCTCCACATTCCCAATTAATAAGATGCTTAGCATAAGGAAGATTTGATACTTTCTGAGATGAGGTGAACTGGTCACGATAAACGCAAAGGTTGTTGTACCATGAAGGCTTCAGGAATGAGCGGGTCCTTACAGATCCTCCCTCCCCAGATCACAGGCTCACAGTGACAGCGTGGTGTTGGGGGTGGCAAGTGCTTACGTGAGAGAGCTCTTTTAATCTTCCTGGGTTTATGTAGATGTGAGTAGTGTTGAACACATCTATTTCCTCGGCTGCTGCTCCCTTCCTTAACCAGGCTGCCTTTCTGATTCGCACTCATGAACCCACCTGCAGCAATTATAGTCTTCACGGGTCTCCCTGGCCGGGTGAGCAATCTCATCCCCCTGTGGTGGGAAATCAGAACTCCAGAAAGATCATGTGCTCCTCTCAGGGCCATGGGGTATGACAGTCGTGCAGTGAGGAAAAAGCAAATTATGGAGCCTGTGGTGAAGGGGCTGGAGGTCACCAGCTAAGTGATGGCTGCCAGGGAGAGCTGGCTTCGGTGTGAAGAGGCTCACAAGACGAGAGATGCATGTGCTGCTGTGGCCGCAGAGAATCCAAGGTTACATGGGATGTTAGTGAAATGTGCAAAAATGCAGGAACTTGGACCAGGGTTCCTAACAGACTTCAGTTTTCCTGTTGCAATGACATTTAGCCCGCACTGCTGGGGGAGGCTCTCAGGAGAGCAAAAGCTGCAGCCTCTCCCCTGCTTACAACTCTTCCTGGCTTCTCAGAGCCAGGAGAATGCAGGCCAACCTGCTAATCGTGACCAGCAAGGTCTTCATGGTCCCAGCTTGCTTGCCTTTGTGCTCATCCCTCTGACTTCCCCGGATTCAGCCACTTTGGCTTCCTCTGGTTACTGGAATCTTTTTCTTGCCCCTTTATGTTTGCTGCTTGGGAATGCTCTCCCCCGGAACTGTGCGTGGCCCACTCTTCTATGCCATGCTAGTTTCTGTCTCAGTTCAGATGTTGGCTGCTCTAAGCAGGGACTCGGGGCCCCACCGCCAGCTCTGGGCCCTGGGTTTTTTTTTTGTTTTCTTGCTGTTTAATATTTTAAACACTTCACTACTTTGTGTTTCATTTTGCTCAGCTGTAAATGGGGCTCATGGCGACCTTATACAGTTCTTGTACAGTGTACACAAGTTTATATATTTGAATTCCTTAAGACAAGGTCTAGGACATGGTTGGTGTAATGAGTGTCACTGTCCTTATCAAGCACCACTCCAAGTCACTGTCTCACAATCTGTATTGTTTTTGTCATAGCAATAATCGCTGTTAGAAGTTGTTCTGTTTGCTTGACTGTTGTCTTCTCTAGAGTATTAACAGGTTGAGTAATTTTTAACCAGTAAAGATATTAAATAGAATTATCATGTGATCTAGCAATCCTGCTTCTGGGTATATGTACTGAAGAAGTGAAATAGGGCCTCAAAGGAAGATTCACACACCCAGTTTATTGCAGCAGGATTCACAATGGCTGATAGGCTTCACAGCCCAAATGCTCATTGTCAGGTGAATGCATACATAAAAGGTAGTCAATACATACAGAGGGACTGCTATTCAGCCATAAAGAAGAAAAGAATCCTGTCACATGCTACAGCATGGCTGAACCTTGAGGACACTATGCTTTCTGAAATGAGCTGGTCACCAAATGGGAAATACTATGAATATATGAGGTTCAAATTCAGAGGAGCAAGAACTGGAGGAACTGGAATGGCAGGAATCAAGGGCTGAAGGAAGGGGTTAAACAAAGTTGTTTTAGAAGACGAGAATTTCAGTTTTTCAAGATGATCAGGATCTGGGATCTGTGTCATGATGCTGTGCACAGATCCAACACTGCTGAACTGTACCCTTGAAATAGTTGGAAATTCTGTTACTATTTTGTACACAATAGATTAATTTAAAAATAAAGACAAGGGATCTAGATTCTGAATAAACATATTGGAATGGGTGGGGTGTTTGCAATTTTAAAATCATCCTGGAAGATTCTGCCACATTCCAGGGTTTAAAGAACCCTTGGGCCAAGTCATCTTTAAAGATGTGTCTTTGGTTTGGATTTTGGGCAAAGTTGCCCCACCGCTGACACAAAACATTAATTATGCGGAGATAAACGCTCTCTCCAAATCCTCTCCTGGGTTCTATGTAAAGCTGCCCAGGGAACCTGTCGCTCAATTGTATTCCCATCTCTCCCTGCCCTTTCTCTCTCTCAGGCAGACAGACGGTGTAATCTGTGGGCAGAGGGCCTTTGAAACCAGCCCGTCAGGTGTTTAACTCACAGTGTCCACAAGGTGGCAGGCCAGGCACTCAGATTTGGGCGACCGGGGCGGGCGCCTCCATGCAGTTCGCAAAAGGGACGAGAGTACCCCTGAGCTCTTGGTTGGTTTGGGGTGTGCCCACAGAGGAACGTGGGGTTCCCGGGGATGACCTGGGATGCAGCTCAAGCCGGCGGCTCAGTTCCTGAGAGCGGGGTGCGTTCATTCTCCGGGGAGGGATTTGAACAGACTCCCACTCTGGCCCAGAGGGAGTGGTTCCAACACCTGCCGCTGAGGGTCTGAGAGCAGGTCCCAGAGCGAGGCGGCTGTGAGTGTGCGCGTGTGGCCAGGAATAACATTCAGGAGCCGTTCAGTTCTTGTGGAGAAAGGGCAGTGTTTTGTCGATACTTTCAAATAGTTTAAAGGTCAAAGACAGATCAGGCAGTTATTCTGCAATGTTTGAAAACCCCCAAGTGCTGGGATGGGGGTGGGGAGACGATTCCAGCTAAAATGCACCAGTACTGGAGAGCTCGCTGATGCGGCCTGGGGACACAGTCTATAAGTAAATAGCTCAGTGAGGACTCTAGTTTTCATCAGATTCCAGGCTTCTGAAGACTGCGAGAAGAATGACCTATTAGAAGGCAGCTGGGTGCAGCCAGCGCGCCCACGTTGGCATTAGACAGGTGTGTCTCGCAGGCTGTGGGTGAGACGCGAGCCCTTCCTCCTGCTAAAGCTTAGTCCCCCATCTGAGTGACAGGGCTAGGGATACCACGATCGGGCAAGGAATTAATGAAACGTGGACTCTGCACTCATTCATCTCGCCCATTCCAGACCTACAGGTCCTGAAGATGCCAGCACAATTCCATGCTGCCCTCCACAGCGAGGTAGAGGGTGTTTCCGGTTCCACTGGTGAGGCAGGAGTTTGCTCAGCCTGCTCAGTTCCTGTGCAGGCCGGGGGCTGGCTAAGCGGGCAGCAGGGCAGAGCCAGGGGGTGCTGGAGGAGAGAACGATGTCCAGGCAGGAACTAGAGCGCTGAGATATCACAATGTCTTGTCCACAGCCCAGCTGTGCTAGGAAAAAGAGGAGTGTTGTTGAAAAGGCCAAAGAAAGTGCCCAGACACGGTGTGTGGGACATATGATTTATTGGGGAAAGCTTACAGGAGATCAGTGACTGTCTCGAGAAGTGTTCAGTGGTGACAGGCTGATGGATAGCACCTCCGTCCCGCAAGGTGCTTCACCAAGCAGTAGCCCCTGTCCCTAGAGGTGCTTTGTCCAGTGGCGCCAGCTGAACAAACGACTTGTATCCTCCCCACGGCACCCTTACTTCCTCCTCTGACCCACGCAGAAGGGGGTTTTACGTGTGAGGCTGAAGAAGCAGTGACATCCTCGGCATCGGCCTGAGTTTGCTCGTCTGACCCGCATCCCAAAGAGCAGCCATCCCGGTGCACAAGCAAGAAAGCAGCTTCCCACAGACAACAGTAACGTGCTGTGGTTCTCGGTGGGCAGGAGAGAATCCGGTGCTCTTCGAGGTAATGCATACTTGGACTTTGCAGCCCGGGCTGGCTCTCTTGTTTTCTTAACTTGGCTAGGTTTTAGGAGCAGAAAGGGAGCGTTCAGAAACATGGTGTTTTACTGACCCTCTTTTCTTTAGGGACAATACACATTGGAGTTTAAACTTGTGGTTTGGAGTTTGCAGTGTTTGCCATCAAAATATAATTTTTATCTATCATTTTAAAAATGGGAAGCTTTTACTTGGGATTCCAGCCATTCAGATCCTTCGGGGGGGGGGGCAGACTTGGTGCCATTGAGCCAGTTATTTACATGGGGGATAGTAATCTGAAACTAAGGAGTGGTGGCCTTCTCTAAGGTGTGGGCCTAGTCCTTACCGCACCTTACTGTATACTCAACTCAGCCACCTCCTCATTTACTCGCAGCCCCTGTCCTAGGGCAGAGGAGGGTGCAACCTCTGCTATAAAGTGTCTAGAACCCTGGCACACAGAGAGGCTTAATAACTTACTTCTCTTTCCTTCTTGAGGTCTAAGATGACCTTACAGGCTGCTTAAAAGAATGCATGGGCCACAGGATAAAGTTAGGATGCAGGCAGTTTGCCCAACAGACTTGTCATTTTTGGGGACTTAGCAATTTGGAGTGAAGTTCCCACCCTAACCAGGGGCTCGGAGAGTTGCAGGGAGGTTGGCCCCAGTTACAGTTTGTATGCAGGGCTTTGATTCTGAACATGTGTGGCTCATTTTAGAGAATCACATGCAAATCCCTCTCCCAAGTACCATTTCCTCACAAATAAAAAAGAAATACTGTCAGAGCACAGTAAGCCTGGGGTTCTATAATAATAGCATTTTCACAGAGGAAAATTACATCCCCTTTGTGAGCACAGTTGAGAATGTGAAACCTACCATTGAGACATTCTGGCTAAAACAAAGCCTTATCCCACAAGATGGGCCAGTTTGTGGGGTGCATGGGAAGCCAGGTGAGAGGGGGTTTCAGGTTCTTTTGGAAGTGAGTCAGTAAAAGACACCCACCAGTCCGCCCATCCATCCGTCCATCCATCCATCCACCCATGGCTGACTGAGCTCAGTCATGGCACTCTTGCTTTTGGGAAGCGCTAGCCTCATCTTCCTAAGAAGGAGGCCAAAGTGGGTAATTTAGTGTCATAAAAGTAGAGGAAGGAGGAAACCTGGGCTGGGGTTACAGAGTGAAGGGAGAGGAAGACAAGAGGCTTCCTGTCAAGTCCAACCCACTTGTACACTTGGGGAACAGAGCACGCCTGGGTGGTGCCATCTGTCGCTGACAGAGGGCACATGTGGTTGTGCCAGCCCTACCTTGAGTCAGGGACCAGAGAAAGGGAGACAGCCACTGGCAGAGGGGGTCTGGGACCAAAGGACTTAAAGGTAAACCAGCACATGCCTTCATCCCCAGATGAAGAAGGGGCAGGAGTGCCCTTTGCCCCTCCTCTCATACTTAGCAACTTTTTGTCTCCATTGCATTTAAAATTAATTCGGCAAATTATTAAATATTGTTGGAAGTATAAAGAATAGTGTCACCCAGTGGTCCCTACATATTAGGACCACTGAGGATCTTTAGAACATTCGAAAGTGGAGACATCCTCCCAGACCATCTAAGTATCAGTCTCTGGGGGTGGAGCATGGGAATAGCATTCGGGAGGCTCCCTGTCTGGGACAGCTGATGCGACTGCCCTGTCCTCTGCCTGCTTCGACAGTGTAACACATGGCCAGTCTCACTGACTGTGCGCCCTGGTCTCCAGTCCCTACATGCCCACTCTTCCCCTCTGGGTTACTTTAAAACAATCCAGACTTCATGTTCATTCATTCTTAGTGCTCCAACATATAATCAGATGTGGAAAGGTAAGCAAAACAACATTGTCACTCCATAAAAAATTAATAGTGATTCCTAGTATCATCTAATATTCTGTCTTTGATGCTCCTTTTAGCTTTAGAGACATTCTCTCCTTTATCTTTTTTTATTTTATTTCTAAAGGAGAAATAATGTCACTGCCCCACACACCATTTTTTCCCCCCAGTTTATTTTTGTGGTGTCAGGATCAAACCCAGGGCCTTGTGCATACTAGGAAAGCACTCTACCACCGCCGAGCTACATCCCCAGAGCTGGTGAAAGAGATATATAGTTGGCTCACCCCTGAGTACCTGCCCCTTTCCTCAAGGTGACCCCCGGCTCCTAATCCCTTCAGGGACAGCTCCGTGCACCTCTGTGGGTGAGGGGTGGTCACAAAGGCATGGGACACTCCTTTAGTTGTCCAATGACGGTTGCTTGGTGCGTTCTGTATGACTGGCACTGTGTTGTGTGCTGGGGTAGTAGGTCTGTTTTTATCACTATTATCTTTCGTGTGGCATGTGATAGAGACTTGAAATATCTAGTTAAGTGATGGAAGTATATATTAGATTTGGATATGTGTATCAGTCAGGGCTCTCCAGGGAGATAGAATAATAGGAGATAGATGACAGATAGATAGATAGATAGATATGAGAGGACACTTATTGGGGAAATTGCCTCATGCAATCAGAGAGGCTGAGAAGTCCCATGACAGGACGTCTGCAAGTGGGAGACCCTGGGTGCCAGCAGCATGGCTCAGAGGCCTCAGAATTGGGTAAACCAATGGTGTAAATCTCAGTCTACGGCCAGAGGCCTGAGAACCCCCTTTTCAACACCTAAGGCCAGGGATCCTGGAGTTCTAATGTCCCAAGTCAGTAAAGGTAGTGTATTGCAGCTCCCAGAGACAGACACACATTCAACCTTACTTCCATTTTGTTTTCTTGAGATGCCCCCCTTCCATCCCTGGCTCATTGGATCTTGTCCTCCTAAACGCCTCAGACTCGTGTGTCAATCTCCCTTGGAAACACCCTCACAGATACACCCCAAAATAATGCCTTTCCAGGTTTTTAGGTATTCCTTACTGTAGCCAAAGGAGCCATCACAGTAAGCAACCTCACTTTATTAAGTGAGGTTTGCATGTATGCAAAATTTCCACATCGCGCCTCTTTACTTCAGGGTCTGTGAACATTTTTTTTCTTTTAAGCATTTTAAATACAATTTCATGTAGTATTCCCAAATGAGAAGAAACAGTGTGGCAGAGTTAAATCTCAGTATCAAGGAGCGAGGATGGCCCGGATAGTTGAAATGCAAACATGTGTCTTAAGTGTCCTTCCAGCGGGTCGCAGCCATCTCTTTCTATCAAATCCTTTCAAAGGAATGCTAACATACGGTGGGAATTGATTGGTTCAGAGCCGACCTTCTTTTATTTCCTTTGCTCAGACTTTAAGTGAAACACTTGGGAACAGCAATAAAATGTCTACCAGGCAAGCGGTATAGTCAGGGAAGAGCAGGATCCCACTGGCCACACAGTATTTTAGACTATTGTTTTCTTATTCCTCTAATGTGGGGATGAAACTCAGGGGCATTTGACCTCCAAGCTACACCCCTGCTCTTTTTGTTATTATTTATTTTTGAAACAGGGTCCCACTAAGTTGTAGAGGGCCTCACTAAGTATCTGAGACTATCTGCGAACCGCAATCACAGTAAATTTTTTTTTTTTTTTGGTGGTTCCTGGAAACCCTTCTACCTCCAGGCTACAATCCCAGAAACCTATTTTTTATATTTTTATTTGGAAACAGGGTCTCCTAATCCAGCGCGGCTGGCTTCGAACTGTCTCTGCCTCCCAAGCATGGGGATTACAATTGTGCACCACCACCCCCATCTTATTACAGGAAATTTAAAAAAAATTGAAGAAAGAGATGAAGAAATGAAAATTTTATTTTATCATGTAGAGATCATTATCTACCAGAGATAATGATTCATTTTGCTATATTTCCTTCTAGTCTTTTTTCCCTCATGCCTAAATATAGGCTGTGTTCTCTGATTTAATTAGAATTACTGTTAATTCTTTTAATATAAAAGTACTTAGAACTTTGTGCTTTTATAAGCACTTTCCAACATGTTTTCTTTTTTATTTCTCATTATAGTTCTATAAAGGCTGTAGGAATGGTATTATTCTAATTTTTTTGTTTTGTTTTTGTGTGTGTGCGGGAGGATACTGGGAATTGAATTCAAGGACATTCTATCTCTGAGCTACACCCCAGTTATTTTTATTTTTATTTGGAAATTGGGTCTCACTAGTTGCTGAGGGCTAGCTTTGAACCTGAAGTCCTCCTGTCTCAGCCTCCCAAGTACTGGGATTACAGACTGGGGTCTACTGCTTGCAGACATCCTGGCATTGAACTTCTCATCTTCTCTGATTGCATGAGCCAATTTTCCCCAATAAGTCTCCTCTTCTATCTATCTATCTATCTATCTATCTATCTACCATCTATCTATCTCTCTGTATCCTGTCATTCTATCTCCCTGGACTGTCCTGACAGATACACATATCCAGACCCAATATACACTTGCATCACTTAACTAGGTCCACCACCATGACTGACTATATTATTTTAATTCCATTGGCAAGAACTCAGGACGCAGAAAGGTTAAATGGCTTTTCTCAAGATCACACAAATGACATTAGGACCCTGTACTTATAATCCAGGGATTGCTTCTCCTGATCCTAAACCTCATTGTGTATAGAGGCATGGACCATCCACGGGGAAAGCCCTAGGATTATTAATGGCACTGAGACCTTATTGTTAAGTTTTTTTCCCATCTCCAGAAGGTTTAAATCAGGTGGATAAATACCCACATGACTTCTGGGACAGTCTAATTTTGGATGCAGGGATGGGAGTATAGAACATAAAGTGCCATCATTTATGGGGTGGGTTCATCCATATTCTGGATGCAGTGTTTTGTTAGGCACCTGTTGCCTGTATTGTATATTGTGACATTGGACCTTCAAATCTTTAGCCACCCACACCCCTTCTCAGGGAAGCTGCCCTGCCAGCCCCTCTGCTGCCTCAGCCTTGCTCTGTGCAGGGGGTCCTGGGCCTCAGGGCCATCTTAACAGCCCAGAGGGTCTGGTGCAAGAAGTATCAGCAGGCCACGGCGGAATGTGATCATATGTTATAAAGAAGGTGAACAGGCTCACCAACAACCTGCTGATTTCTGTAGGGTCGAGATGGAGTTTCACTAAAGCATTGCAAACTCAAGTTCTGAGTGGACACATGACTACACTGGCAGACAGAAAAAAACCTGTGGATTCTGGAGGAAAGCAGAGGCACAATGGAGGCTTGGGGAGAAGAGGGAGAAGGCAACTCCCAGAGAAGCCTTTGTCCAGGGTTGTGGGTTCATGACCAAGATCCCTGTGCCTGATGGGAACTTTCTTCACCCGCCCTGGCTCGAGGTGACCTGTTTGGGCCTCTCGTTCTCACAGCCAGACTAGGTCGACAGTCTTAACTGTTATATCTGGCAGAACCTGGCGGAAGAAAAGAGACTTTCTGGAAGGCCTCACCTGACCTTAGTGGGCTTCCCAGTTTTTCAGGGGAGGCTGTGGAAGCTGCTGAGGAGAAGGACTGCTCCAGCCAGCTGGGCTCTGACTCCAGGCCAGCTCCTTGATTTCATCTTGAGCTCAGCCATGGGTGGGTTCCGGCCATCTCGTTAAGCTTCAGATCTGGACTCAGGCTTCCTATATGCTCTTCCTCTTCCTTCTGCTTTGTGCTACATACTGAGTTGGTGCTCAATAAATACACGTTAAGTTGAATCGGAGGGCAGGGTATGGTGCCACAGGCCTGTAAGTAGTTTACAGTGAGACCTTGTTTCAAAATAAAAAAATAAGAGCCGGGTGTAATGGCTCGCATTTGTAATCCCAGCATCCAGGAGGCTGAGACCGTAGGATGATGGTTTGCGGACAGCCTCAGCTACTTAGTGAGGCTGTCTGCAACTTAGTGAGACCCTGTTTCAAAATAAAGAATAAAAAATAGGGCAGGAATGTAGCTCGGAGGTCAAATGCCCCTGGGTTCCATCCCCAGACCCGCAAAAATGAATGAATGAATGAATGAATGAATGAATAAAATAAAATAGGGTTAGCATAAAATGAAACAGCTCAGAGGTAGAGCACCGTTATTCCAATTTCCAGTCACACACACACACACACACACACACACACAGACACACACACACACATTGGAATGGAGGATACTCTAGATTTGAAGAGCAGTCCCTTATCAGATATACCTTTGGCAAATATTTTCAGTATGTGGCTTTTCCTTTTATTCTCTAAATAGTGTATTTCATAGAGGAAAAAACAATGAAATCAAGATTGCTAATACTTTTTTTTTGTGGTACTAGGGATTGAACCTTAGAGGCATTCTACCTCTGAGCTACACCCAAGCTCTATTTTATTTTGTATTTTTGAAACAGGGTCTCACTAAGTTGTAGAGGGCCTTGATAAGTTGCTGAGGCTGGCCTCGAACTTGCAATCTTCCTGTCTCAACCTACAAAGTACGGGAACTAGAAGCTTGCACCACCATGGCTGGCCACTAATTCTTTATTTCACAGATTGTAACTTTGGTGCTTTATTTTTAAAAAGTATTTGCCGAATGCTAGGCTATCTAGATGTTTGTACGCCATTATCATCTGGTATTTGTACACAATTGCATTTTACATGTAGATCTTTGATCCATTTTCAGTTCATTTTTGTGAATGTGGCAAGGTCTGTGTTTAGATTCATTTCTTTTTTGGTGGGAATGGAAAAAGTGTATCTGTACAGCTTTTCTGAAACCATTAGTTGAAAGACTGTCTTTTCTTCATTTTATTGCTTTGCTTTCTGTCAGCGACCGGTTGGCCTTATTTGTGTGGGCATGTCTATGGGCTCTCTATCCTCTTCCACTGATGAGTTCATCTTTTTTATTCCCACTGCTACACTCTCTTGATTACTGTAGCCATAGAGTGAGTCTTGAGTTGGGTCGTGTCAGTGCTTTAATCTTGTCCTTCTTCCATATTGTTTGGCTGTTCTGGATCTTTTGCTTCCCCATATACTTTAGAACCAATTTCTTTATATGCACAGACTAAATTGCATGAATTATGATTGAGACTTCTTTAAATCTACAGGTCAGGATGGAAAGAATTTTTAAAATATACTTGTATTGGTGCATTATAATTAGACATATTAAGTAATTAAGTCCAGGCTATTAGTTCAGTTGTCATGTGGCTTAAGGAAAAAATTTAATGCTAGTCCACTCTGTTGGCCAAAGTCAAGCTTCCACCATGCCATCACTGGCCACAGATGTCACAGTGGATAACCATCTCTCCCCCAGTTTTAAAAGCAATATATAAACCTTTATGATATAACTATGGTGAGTGAGTCATCATGCATCAAAACAACTTTTTAAAAAATTGTTTTGTTCCTGGAGATTGAACCCAGGGGCATTCTACCTCCACATTATACCAGCCCTTGTTATTATTTATTTTGGAACAGGATCTCGATGAGTTGCTGAAACTGACCTTAAACTTGTGATCCTCCTATCTCAGCCTCCCACGTACTGGGATTGCAGATATATACTACCATGTCTAGCTAAAAACATTTTATTATTTGTGCTTTGTTATCAGTGCTTCTCCCAAACTTCTTATGTAGAAGTCTTAACACCTCCTTACTTTAGACTGTAACTGCATGTGGGGATAGGGTCTTTAAAGAGGTAATTAAGTTAAAATGGGGTGAGATCTAATCCAATATAACTGGTGTTCTTATAAGAAGAAGAAATTTGAGCATGGACATTAACAAAGGAATGACCATGTGAACACAGAAAAGATGGCCATTCACAAGCCAAACAGAGAGACCTCAAAAACATCGACCCTGTGAACACCTTGATCTTGGGTCTCCAACCTCCAGAACTGTAAGACATGCATTTCTGTTGTGTAAGTCATCTGTGTCTGGTACTCTGTCATTTCAACCCTAGAAAATACATACTGAAGAATGAAATGCTAATTCATTTCCTTTACTCAATTTTGCCATGCCTATAAAATGTAAACTCCGGGAGTGCTAAAGTTTTGGGTACCATTATACTTCTGGCATATAAATTAATGTCTTGTGGAGAATTGGCACTTGCTAAATGTTGTTGAAATGCAACACACACACACACACACACACACACACACACTGGTAAGAAACTGAAAGCTTTCCTATTAAGATCAGAATCAAGATGAGGCCACTCCTCACACCCTACCACTGCTCTTTAACATCATTCTGGAAGCCCTAGTTAATGCAATAAGCAAAGAATAGGGAGAAGCAAAACTGTCTTTGTTTTCAGATGACACATTCATCTATGTAGAAAACCTGAAAGAACTGATAAAACTCTCCTGGAATTAATAAGCAGTTTGGGCAAGGCTGCAGGATACAAGGTTAATATGCAAAAGTCAATAGCTTTCCCATATGTCGGTAATGAGCAGGTGGAATTCACAACTAAAAACACAGTAACATTTACATTGGCACTCAAAAAACACAAAGTAGGTATTAAATCTAACAAAATATGCGCAAGATCTAAATGGAGAAAATTGCAAACTCTCATGAAAGAAAGAAAATAAGAACGAAGGAAACGGAGAGGGACGCCATGCTTATCCTCAGGACGTCTCAGTACTGTGAAGATGTCTTGGTGGGTAGGATGCCTTGGTCAGCAGAGTGGTCAAGAGTTGCACATTGAGTTTTTTCCTCGGTGAAACTACCTAGGCCACGTGACAATCAAACTAATGGCCTGGACTTAATTAATATGATGATCTGAACATTCCCAGGCATGTGTTAGCATAGCTTGCTGGAAATGAGTGAATTATTTTCATAAAGAACAGCTTAGTGAAGGGCTGCAGCCATTCTGTGTACAAGCATTGAAGCTGTTTGTTTTTCCCCTTTAATCACCTCCTATTTTGCTAATGGGATTAGAGTGTGTGTGGTTCCTACTGTTTTATATGCTCTGGTGCTGTGTGGCTCATTGGTTTCTCTTTTAATTTATGCTTTTGTGGTTTTACGGAACCAATGGCTTCCTGTGTCATAATAAGTTCATAGACCTGGACATGCCAAGCATAAATTCACCAAATCCGAAAACTCTTTGCTGCAGATGATTCAGATAGGCCTTTAAATAAAATAAAGATGCTGAAATAGTTGGTCAAGTACACAGGAGAAAGTCTCATGTTCCTCTTGAGACGTTAACACAACAGATGCCTGGACTAAGTTGTGGTGTGTGGGGCTGGTATGATTGTCAGATCAGAAAAGCCATCCTTCTGCCAGTCTGACACCTGGGATTCTCTCAGTGGTGCCGAGGGACTAATTTGTTAGTAAAGAGCTTTGCAAGGCTCTGAGTCGCTGGGAATGTTGGGGAAGCACTAAGCAGGGCTGCAGGGGCTGTGTCAGTTTTTTACCAGAGCACCCGGTTGAAAAATATAGGATTTAGATAAATCAGGGGAAGCAGTTGAGCTGACTAGAGGTAAGATTAGGAAGAGATTGTGATTTCTGTGCCCTTCTTTTTCTGACTTAAAAAATATTGGGAATCCTTTCTATGTTGGTTGGCGGATTCCCTTATTTCTGTATTTATTTGTTAATGGAACATCTATTAAATACCAGGGAATGGGTTTATATGTGAGCTTTTCCTTTAGAGAACAAAAAACAAACATGTGCTAGCCCAGGACTTCTAGAAATATACTCCAAGATAGGAGTAACTATGCAAAAATTTTATTAGTGGAAATGCTTTGACTTCTTAGGCACCAGTGTAGAAACTTTTAGCATTTTCTACTTATCTTTTTTTTTTTTTACTTAAAATTCCCCAGTTAGTCACAAAATCCTAAATCATTCCGTGCATGTCTTCCTTCTCTCTCCTAAACTCCTGTAACTCATGTTCAAATCTTATCTCTACCTTGCAGATTGCAATGGCTTTGAAACTGGTTTATCCACTTTTGATATCCTGTCTCTTCAGCTGACTTTCTAAATTAGAGTTATCTTTCTCAACTATGGTTGAGAGCGTGATGATCAGTGCTTTCCCAGTGGCTACAGTTTGGATTTTCAGAGTGGCAACCCCATCACCTACCAAGCTGCCCTCTGCTCCAACTAACATCTCACGTCAGCTCAACTGAAGCATAGGCACCTGGTCTGCAAACACTCTGGTCAGCTCAACTGGAGCATAGGCACCTTTCACATCTTCCTGCCTTAGCTCATGTGGTTTCCTCAACCTGAAAATTTCTTCCCTACCTTCACTGTCTCTTGAAATATTTTCTTATCCTTTTAACTTCAGTTCAAGCTCCACCATCTCTGAAATCTTTGCTATCTAGTCAGAATGATCTGTTCTCCCTTACTGTCGATCAGGGCTCTTCCTGATGTCCTGCTGTACAGTTCATATTTACGTTCTCTCTTTCTCTAGATTGCAAGATGTTGAGTATATCAAGTAACATAGAGTATTTGTCTTTGAACGCAGCCTAGGGATTCACATAATTCTGCACATGTGCTTGTCCAGAAGGGCTTACCAGGTAAGTGACTATTAGATTTCTTCCTTGGCAGGACTTACGGTCAACCTTAAGCTCAACATGTCCAAAACTGAGGTCATGAATTCTACCCACCCCAAACTGGCTCTTCTTCCTGACTTCCCTAGTTTCATCAGCTATTATTTAATAAACAGCACAAAGAGTCAGCCATCTTTCACTGATCTCTCCTTGTCCATTCTCTCTCCTTTCTTGCTTGCTAATTTGTAGGTTTTTCAGAGTTCATCCCAAATATACTTATGTCCCTTTCTCTCTGATGAACTTGGCCCTTATCACTCTATGCTCAACTTTTCTTAGTAGAATTTTAACTGGTCTGATTTGAGTTACCTTTTCATAGATGTGGTTTAGAGTGGGTATAAGCTGAACTAATCATAGGGCAACAAACATAGAAGGCAGCTCTTTGAGGGCCAAGAACCATGTCTATATTTTAGTGAGCACAGGCAGGGCCTCACTTTCAAAAGGTAATTTTTATACCTTTTTGGTCATATCACAAAGCAATACATATTCATTGCAGGAAGTTATAAAAATATCAATAGCAAAGAAAGGAAGAAAATAAAAAATGATGTCTAATTCTATACATTTTGATGGATCTTCTCTTTTCTATATTTGTAGTGAATGTGTGCATGTATATGTCCTTCAAGTTAGGATTTCATTGGCTTTAGGTGATAGAAAACCCAATTACGATGTCTTAAACAAAAAGACATTTATTTTTCTCATCTAACAAGAGATCTGGAGAGAGAGATAGTTGGCAGGTGTAGTGGCTCATGATGTCAGTGCTGAATTTTCTGCAATTCTCTTGGCCATTTGCTCAAGATCTAAAGATGAAGATATTAGCTACCTCTACTGAAGGAATTAGGAAGCTGGCAGAAGTTACCTGTAGATTCTGGGCTTCTTTCACTGGGAAGAACTGTGTCAAATGACTGGTCTTTGCTGCAAGGAAAGCAGAGATAATTAAAAAAAAAACAGACACATTAAGCTTTTGTACCCTTACTGTAAGAGCAAGAGGCCTAGGGTTGGCCTTGGGTGGCTTGAACTATGGTCTGTAGTTTTGCCATGCAGACAAAGATGTGTTTAATGTTCTTCTTGCTAAATATTTATGTACAATCTTAGGATTATTTCTGGACATGGAATCTATAGATTCAAAGACATATGGCCCAGAAAATTCATTAACTCATTTATTTTGGACTATAGAGATGCAACAATGATTCATGGCTTTTGTTGTATGCCAGACAAATGTAACCTTGGGGATTATAATAATAAGTCAAATATAACTTTATTTTTATTTCTCATTGCCTCTTTAAACTTTATTAGATGGTGCCTTGGTTTGAAAGTCCCCTCCAACATCCCTACTGAAACTGAATAGGCACTATGACAGAATGGAAAGGTGGGCTCTTTAAGAGGTCATTATTCACGGGGGTTCCAACCTCACAACTGGATTAATGCCATTATCATGGGTGTGAGCTATTTCCTAAGAGAGTGGGTGGTTGTAAGGTGAGTCCTGCCCCTCTTGAGTTGTTCTTTTGCAGGCACTTGCTTGTCCTCATCAGATGTGGCCCCTTATCTTGGACTTCCTGGTCTCCAGAGAGTCTCCATGAGCTAAATACATTTCTGTTCACCACAAAGTACCCAGTGCATGACATTCTCTTACAGCAATGGAGAACAGATTAAGACAAGTGGGCCGGGGTGTGGAATGAATCTCCCTGCTCCGTGCTGATTGAGGCAGGTCCACGGTTTTCCTGCTCATCTCGTAGGCCACAGGCAATTTGATGGTTGTGTTAGCTGCAAACAGTTCAGAATGTAGACTATCTGACCTCAACAAATAGTCATGTCCATGAATACAATTAACAGGAGATTGTGTGCCTCCCACAGAAGAGCTCTGCCGTGGCTGACCCCGCGCCAGGGCAGAGGCTTCCTCTTGGCTGTGCTCTTCTCTCTGTACCTTATAGCTGCCGTTCGCTGGAGGTGGAGGGTGGGAAGGGAGTGGGAAGGAGGGCCAGGAAAGCTCTTCCTTGAGTTGGCATCTGTGTCACACTCCCAGGCCTGGCAGATATTTTTCCTCTTTCTCTTGCTGCTGTTCTGCTGAGCTCCTTTGGAATTCCTGTGCCTGGGAACCCCTGTAGCTCCTTTGGTGCATGCTCTACAGTTTCCTTCCTGCATGCTGCCCTTGTTTTCAGTTCTGACATCCCTCCACACATTATCACATTTTCGGGGGCCTGAACCTCCCAGGCAGTCCCTTTGGGCAGGATTTAAATGGACCTAGACTGGCTTTTTGCATGGTCCATGCCATGGTCCCAGTAAGCCCAGGGCTATGGGCCAGTCCCAGCTCTACACTCTCTTCTGCTGCTATATGCTGCTCAGTTTTCTAACAAGGCATGGCGTCCTATAATGACTAGAACATTCTTCATGTTTTTGAATGGCCCAATGGCAGCCTCCTCTAGGAGGTAACAGAAAGTATGCCCCGAGCTTCCTACCTATGACCAGGTTGGGGTAGGGCCCGCAACATTTAATAGTTCTCTCTCTTCAAGGCAATTGGTTGACAAATTCTTTCTTCTTCTACTTTCTCAAAAATGTTATATTCCCAGTGCAAATAAAGGCTGCTGGGAGAGAGCTCAAATGTTACGAAGCTGGTTCCCAGCCATTTCCTACAGATTCTACGTTCGAGGATGTTCTACACTTACTTTAATATCTGATATCGGTGGGATTGGCACCTTTGTTGGAGAAGTCAGGAAGAATTCC
This sequence comes from Muscardinus avellanarius, assembly GCF_963383645.1. Lineage (NCBI taxonomy): Eukaryota > Metazoa > Chordata > Mammalia > Rodentia > Gliridae > Muscardinus > Muscardinus avellanarius. The sequence continues at coordinate 98,638,028 of NC_137787.1, read as the reverse complement.
AGTTAGCATCATTTTCTAGATGAATACAAGGCTGTACAGATGATGACTTCTCTGCTGAGGCTGAGTGCTTATCTCCTCTAAATTCATATGTCGAAACTTAATCCTCAACAGGAGGGCATTTGGAGTTGTGACTTTGAGAGGCAGATAGGTCATAAAGTCTAGACCTCTTATAAAAGATATCCCAGAAAGTTTACTTGCCTCCTCTACCACATCAGGACACTGAAAAACTGGTCTCCTATAAACCAGGATGTGGGCCCTCACCAGACACCAAATCTAGTGACACCTTGATCCTGGACCATCTAGCTTCCAAAACTGTCAGAAATCAAATTCTGCTGACAATAAACTATGTTATCGTAACGGCCTGAAGGCACTCAGATACACCTCGTCAAGGCTTTTCTAATATTAGACAAAAACTCCTTTTCTCCTTGGCATTGAAAAAATGAGAAGCCGGCAATGTTCTGGTAGTGATAAGTGTGTGTAAAGATTTGTGTAAGCCAAGTGGTTGTGAGAACTGAAAACCAGCTCACATCAGAGGTCAGGCCAATCCTTGCTAAGGGGTATTGTGCTGCAAAATGCCACAGTCTATTCAAACTTCACAGGAAATGCCTTATGGAAGAGGCAGCTGGAATTACTGTGCTCTTTCAGAGAAGAGAGTATGATGGCTTCTCACACTTATCGTTGTCCAAAATGCAAATTCAATGGTGGCATGGTTCCCGAGGGGTGCTGAAAGCCCAGTGGCAGGTTTCTGCATCATAAAGTAAGATGTGATCTGGCTACAAGATCAGTGGCCCTTCCTTATGGCTTTCAGCAGCTCCTGCAAAGTGCCCGCTGTTGAGTTTGGGAACCTGGCTCTACACTGAACAAACGCTGCCTGCATTACTCTATGGCTGGCTTTCTGCCAGAACTGGGGGAGGGGCCACCTTTGGGATGGAGGGCTGACATCGTCTCTCGGCACATCAACACATTTCCTGTCCCCTGTTCTTCTTTCCTCCATACAGCCTAACCATCTTCCAAGTCTTGTCTCAGTTTCCCCTCCTTCATTAATCCCTCCTTGACCACTCGCGTGGAAGCCCTGTGTCCTTGAGGCCCCTGGGCAGCGCTGCTGTTTCTGTCTTCCGGTTGCTTCTGTGTACCCTGTGTGAGGGCGCCTCTGCAAGGATCTCATGTGCCTTTTGGGAGAAGCTGAAGTCCCGTGAAAGATAAGAGCCCCAAGGAGCTCTAATTAGACACAAGTGGTAAGACACCATGCTGAGGCTGGAGCCCTTTGCTGTGGCCCTGTTGAATAATTAAGCCTGTGTCAATTGAAGCTTCAAGTAGCCATCTCAGCTTGAAGGCAACTGATCTTCTCTTTCATTTCTTTACCTCCTAGATGTTATTTGAGGGCTATGTGCTGGGCTGAGCCTATGCCCTGGGACACTTTAGGAAGGCCTGTAGTACTTGTTCCTTGAGGAACCCAGGCCTCAGGGAGGTCTGATACAGAAGGAGATGGGGACTTTTAAAAATTCAGTTCTAAGGGCCCTTTCTGGCAAGATGAGCAGCTGGAAGCTTAAGATGGGCCGTCTTTCCCGGGGGTGTGTGGCTAGGAGAGTCACCAGCAGATGCAGGGTGCCAGAGCAGAGGAGGGGGTGGGGTGAGACTGGGTAACACACTGGGAGGGAGGATGAGAGAAGGGGAGACTTTTGGCAGCTGCTGGGTGCAGGAAGCTTAGAGGAAAGGGATGGATGTTTGAGGAGGATTTTTATGAGGCTTTCTGTGGATTGCGTGGTATAATCCCCACTTCTTCCTGGCAGTGTCCTTTAAGGAGTATTTGGCAGGTCTGGGGACTGCAAGTCTGGCGCTTCACGGTGGTGCAGGGAGGTGAGGCTGACCAGGGCTGGGGAGGCTCGCATCCGCTGCCTTGGGGATCAGCCTGTGTTTCTTGTATTACTTCATATTTGGAATGTGCTTTTAGTGATGTTTATGCATCCTAAATGATTTTATTTCACTATTTAATCTTTTTGATATGTCACATTAGCTGGTATTTACCTTTGTCTTTTTACCTGTAGCTTTTATTGTATTATCTGTCTTTTATGATGTGATCTTACTGTTTACTTTATCTCGGCTATCTTTTCTAGTTCTAACATCTTAAGTGCACTGCTCAACTCATCAAATTTATTTTCCAGCCTTTTCCGATTTTACTGGCTTTTTATTCCACTGTGTTTTAAGCTAATGTTTACTTATGGCTTTTCACTTTTTATTCTTTCTCAAAGCACCTTTTGTCTCTTCAGCTTATTTCAGATTATGATTGTCACGAGTGACTGTGCTGGTGTCTTGCCCGTGTTCCTCCTTATTCATCCTCTCTCTCTCCCTGGAAAATCAGTGGCCCCAAATGTTTACAGAGACAGTGGCCTAATCCATGAATAATCATGCCATCAATCACTGCTTCTGGCTATTTTGCCTCTCAAACATTTTATGTATTTATATTCAATACTGGGGATTGAACCGAGGGGCATTCTATCTCTGAGCTACACTCTCAGGCCTTTTTATTTATTTATTTTTATTTTGAAATAGAGTTTACTAAGTTGCTGAGGCTGGCCTCGAACCCGTGATCCTTCTGTCTCAGCCTCCTAAGTACTGTGATTACTGACATATGCCACCACCCCGACCCTTTAAGTTCATGCTTTCCTACCTCTGCCACAGAGTTGGTACAGGCCACCACCACCCCTCACCTGAGTCCCTTCCTTTCCTCTCTTCTTTCTTCCAACATACTTTCTACCTGCAACAGAGTGATATTTTTTAAACATGGAAAAAAGTACCAAATGCTCTCCCATTTATTTTTAGCTTCTGAATTAGGATATGCAACACTTTTTTTTATTGGTGCACTGTATTCATACATCATAGTAGGATACATACTTTTGTAGACATACATGCACACTTTTTAAAAAGTTGCATGAATTTAACATAAACTCTTCAGATTTTTTTTTTCTTTTATAATTTATGTCACTGAAACAACATGTCCACCAAAGAAAACTTTAAAGTACTCAGTGAAGCCGGGTGTGGTGGTGCGTGCTTGTAATCCCAGCATTTGGGAGGCTGAGACAGGAGGATCGTGGTTCACAGATGGCCTGAGCTACTTAGTGAGGCCCTTTGCAACTCAGTAAGACCCCGTTTCAAAATAAATAATAAAAAATAGGGCTGAGGGTGTAGCTTGGAGATAGAATGCCCTTGGATCCCATCCCCAATACTGAAAAAAAAAATACACAGTGCCTAATATTTTGAGCACCCCATACCCATCATCAACAGTTCACCATGCCTCTGTTGTTTTATCAGTGCTCCTTTTTGTTTTTGTGATTTGCTTGAGCGGCACATTGTTATATTTTGCAATTCCCAGGCATCGTGTCATTTCAGTGCAATCATTTATAAACACAGCCTGGACCTGTCACTGGCCTGCCTAAAGCCTTTCTGTGTCGCTCCTGAGCTGCTAGACCTGGTACAAGTGTGACACTGGGCTACTGGCCTGGGCTTCACGGCAGCCATTGCTTTTCAGGCCTCTGTTGCCCATCCACGGCCACTTGCTTCTCCTCCAGCTGTCACTCACTCTGCCTGCAGCCTTAGCACTTGCCAGGACCCTTGTCTGGGGGATCTGGCTCCTAGCACCCCTATGCACCTGTGATTTCCTTCTTATATTTTAAGATCTAGGCTTTAAGATGCTGGGCTCTGTGAAAGCATCCTGACTCCCCTTCTCTGATTCCTCTCCCAAATGCTTTGTGCACCTACAACCCCCTGGATTCTCCTGCCGTACAATTAATTACTCTTTGTAATTGCCTGTTTGCATATTTATTTCCTTCCTCGACTCGAAGCTTCTTAAGTAGGAGATGTTTATTTTTCCTCCCCACTGTTAATTAAGGGAAATAATGAAGGAAGAGGAAGCTGACTGTTCTTAGGGGTTTTCTGCTGCTCTTACTGGGAGGATCCTGAGTCCTCTGTCACGTATTCATGGTGCATCTCACTAGTCATTTACGTGGTCACCACTGGTTGTGCTCAGCCTGGAACCACTTTGATGAGGAGGTAAGTCAGAGGCATCCAGGGGTCTAGCCCCCAAGGTGTGGGGCTGCTCTTTTCCCAGGACCTGGGAATTTGGGGATGTGGGTGAGGTCTGCATCTGAAGGAAGACATGGGCAGAAACACAGCCTGGCTCCTTGTATGAGATGTCTGAGGCTGCCCTCTGGAAGTGGGTCAGCAAGTCTGACTAGAGGCTCTCTGTCTCCGTGGAATTGCCTTTTGTTAGAGACATGAACATTGGACTGCTTGCTGCCTTGGCTTTTGTGTAAGAACAGAGCACGCTTCTTCAGCAGGCCGCATCTCATCCCTTCCCCTGCACACATTTCTATCTGGATGGATTGGGGAGCCCAGGAAATGGTCTCTCCGCTTCTCCAAGATAGGGCAGATTTTTACACTTGCACATAATCTGTTTTCTGAGAATATTGTCCCCAAACTAGGTCATCTATTGTAAAAGAAATTAGGCAGTAATTAAATTTAACTGGAAGTTATAGCATCGGTAGTTTCATTTTGGAGAGAGTGCACTTCCATAATTACTGTATTGCTACAGTTACACTGGCCGAATTTTTTTTTTTTTTTTTTTAATTCGGATGGTGGTGGTGGTAGTGGGGAAGGGATAGTGGTGGAAAAAGTTATCTTTTTTTTTTTACTTTATTTATATGTGGAAAATATTGAAAATGGTATACATTTAGACTGTGCTTGGTGCCCTCTCCCCCTACCTCCGGTTACCCTTCCCCCTTCCCAACAATGAGTGTCCAGGGTAACCATGCTACATTCATCCTTTTACACATATTCGCATGTAGCTCCTCCATTAATCAACCTCAGCCTTTTTCCTCTCCTATCCTTCCATTCTAGCTTTGCTGAGGTTTCCCCTCTATTATCTGGAGTCCCTCTGGTATCCCCAATGCTGTCTAGTTTGGGCATATTAGAGAAAACTTTGATAAGTTACATGATGAAAACTGGACTTGAATTCTTAATTGGCAGAGTTTCACCTTCAATGCAAGTTTTTTCTTTCCTTTGTACTTTCTTCCAGACCTACCCATCAGAGGCCGACTCAGTTTCCCTCCAGAGTCATTCAGCTGAGCCACCTGGGGGTATCTTTTGGTGAAAAGCCAGGTAGTCAGACAAGACCAGCCTAGAACAAAAGCCGCCGAAGTGGGTGATTTTGTTCATGTGTGCACCTGAGGCCAGAGCTGGGTGGGACATAAGTGATCTACTGCAAGCACCTCCTTTTTTTTTTTTTTGGCGTGGTACTGGAGGCAGAACCCTGGGGTTTTTCTACCTCCAGGCTATACTCCCAGACCTATTTTATACTTTATTTGGAAACAGGGTCTCGCTAAGTTGCTGAGAGCCTCACTAAGTAGCTGAGACTGGCTTCTAACCTGTGCAGTTCTCCCTCCTGTCTCAGCCTCCCAAGCACTGGGATTACAAGTATGCACCACTATGCCAGGCTCTGAGCACCTTCTTTTTTATTTTCCTCTGAGAGCACAGAGAAGGGAACTCTACCTGCTTGCTCCTGGAGTTTCAGAGCTGGTAGGATGACCCAGGTCAGCCCACTCCCCATTCAGACAATCCCATTCCTTTTGCTAGGGGAGCCCTTAGGTCAGGGAAGCTGGGAAGGGAGGAGCCCAGCTGGAGTTTGGAGCCATCATGCCTGCCCGCCAGAGTTGTGAGCAACAGGACAACCTTGGGACAGTCTGGCTGGGTCCTCAGTACCCAGCGGTGTGGCCTCCTCTTGTTTATTTTAACTCTAAGAGTCATGTGGATCACCCAGTGCCAGGAGCAGCTGCAGAGTCCTGATGTGTCGTCACGTCCCTTACCATAGAAGCCTTGGGCAGCTCCCTGCCCTGCCCGCTGATCAAACCTTCTCCACAGCTGGCCAAGTGAAGCCCATGGAGGCCCACAGGGACCTGCTCACTGTCTCCAGTGGCTTTTGCATGGGGTGTTTTTATCACTAGTGTTTTGCCATTAAACCCAAAGCTTTCCATGTTTCTTTTCTTCTTTAAGTAAATTGTTTCTTCTAAAGCCCCACAAAAAAATCCAATGACCCTTTCTTAATAAGAACTTTTTATGTTGACTGATTTTTTCCTAATTAGGTGCTGCAGGGACCAGGCAGCTGGCCCAGGGATGCTGTTCTTGTGTCTTAGTGTGTGAGTCACCTATTCACCGAAGCTGGCAGCTGGCTTCAGACAGAAGCCTTGCCCAGTGAGAGCGACATCAGGGGTGTGCCTCAAAGGCCTGGCTTGGCACCTGTGAAGTTCTGGTAGAGCTGGGTAATTTTTATCAGTTAAAAAGAAAATCAGAAACAGCAAAATAAGAGCTCAGCTCTGGAGATTTCTTAAAGAGCTAAGAAGGATCCCACAGAGCACATTTTTAGCTGGTTAATAAGGAAACCAAGTGCAACGGGCCCCATATATAACCTGCTCCCACACTATATCAATATATAATTACCACATATTTTCCAATCTGCCCCTGGGAGACGTGGCAGGTAAAATAGATTGAGAAGAAAATAATGGTGCTTGCTGCACAATATATTAGATTGATATCTGTTAATACTTGAACAGGCTCCTGCAGGATGAATGGAAGGCGAGGAAAACGCCAGTGCAGGTGAAACAAAGTGACTGTTTAACCTCTTCCTTCTTTTAAATACCCGGCACACAAACCTGTGGTAGAGAGAGCAGAGCATGTAAATTTATTAAGATTTTCCAGGCTCAGGGGTTGGAGGCTTGCTAGGCTTGACCAGAGAGTAGAGAGAGTGCTATGTGTTATGTGAAAACCAGACTGGTCTCCATGACCGCCTGCATCCATCAACGGCAAGGTGGCACCCGTATGCAGTCTCTGCCCCCTGGGGTTGGGGAGAACCTTGGGTGTTGACTCAGCGCTGCTGGAATTACGGGGTCACACAGCTGCCCACAACCAGACCATGCAGGCTGAGGACTCTGTTTTCCCTCTGTCTTCCTTTCTCATTTACATGCATGTTGCACATGTCCGCATGTTGATGGAAGTAGAAATGAAGCCACCTGGAATCCCACTACTCTTTTTAAATATTATCTTTTGACTTTTGTTCTTCTGAAGAAGTATACAAAAAAAAAAAGAAGTATACATATATGCTTTTATAGCTACAGCTAGTGTCCACATGCATTTTGGAAGTCTGGTCTCTTTTTCTTTCACATGATATATCATGTTCCCTGTTTTAACAAGATTTCTCAGTAGTTATTTTGAACTAAAACTGCCTAATATTTTATCATGATGATCTATCAGACTTTAAACACAGATGCATCTATGAAGTGCCCAACGCAATGACTCTGGCTTATTTATTAATTCCTTTATTTATTCATCTGTAGGGTAAATATTTATCAAATGTCTCCTCTGTGCCAGGCTTCGGGATGAAGGTGAGACGTGATAAGGAGCTCCCAGCTAGTGACGGTGAGGGGGGATGGCATCCAGGTGGACCAAGGACGATGTGCCTCCCTCTGTGGCTGCAGGTGAGTGGTCTGAAGGGCGGAGGGTGATTTCATCTGGAGTCAGCAGAGAGGGCTGGGAATGGGCTTGAGATGGGCGTTGGTTCAGCAGATGTGCTGGGGGCACACGAGAAATGGGTGGCTTGCTCCAACTTGGGTGACTGTGTACATTGTCCAGATTGGAACACTCTTGATAATGAAGGACAGTGCTGTAACACTTGTGGGGACACTGAGTATAAACTGAGCCTGCTCCTGGCAGATCCCCCATATGGTTACTCTTAGTGGAATCATCTTATAGAAACAAGGTGCATTAGCGCCTGGAAGTGGGGTGGACACACCTTGTCCTCCCTGAAACAGGTCAGAGTGGCCTGGGAACCTGCACTGAAACAAGCATCAAGTCTTCTGATACAGAGCACACACACACACACACACACACACACACACACACACACACACACAGTCCTCCCTTGGGAGCCATGGGGGATGGGTTCCAGGACCCCTTGAGTATACCAGAAACCAGGTATACTCAAGTCTTTCATATGAAATGGTATAATAGTTGCATATAACCTGTATACATTCTCCTGTAGACTTGAGATTATCTCTCGATTACTTACCCTACCTAATACAAGGTAAACACTAAATAGCTGTTATGCTGCATTGTTTTAATCTTTTCTGTCTGTGGTTGGCTGAACTTATGGATTCAGAGACACTGGCTGCAGAGACTGACTACATGACTCTATGTGCTTGTACATATATAATACATGTATATGATACACATGTATTTGCATATATATTTATTTACATGTAGATTATGTATGTAAAATTTGCCAATAAATATGAAAGGCTTTATGTGTATTACTTCCTCCTTAAATTAACTTTAATTGACAAATGATAATCGTACATATTTGAAATATGTATAGATTTTGATCTATGTACCTGTTTTAAGATGACCAAATCAGGGTAATTAGCATAGCCATCATCTCAAACATTTACCATTTCTTTGTGGCGAGAATGCTTTAAATCCTATCTTCTAGCTATTTTGAAAAATATATTATTATCTGTGGTTGTTCTGCTATACAATAGAGAATCAGGACTTATTCTTCGTATCTAACTGGACCAATGTATCCTTTCCTCTCCCACCCACCCCCGGCCAGCCTCTGAGAAATTCTACTGTCTACTTCTATGAGTTCAACTATTTTATATTTCTTTTTGTGCCTGGATTATTTCACTTAATATAAACATAATATTCATTCATGTTGTCACAAATAACAGAACTTTCTGGACTTTTTAAAGTGACTCAATAGTATTCCAGTGTGTGTATACCACATTCTTTAATCCGCTGGTGGAGACTTAGGTTGTTTCTATATATTGGCTATTGTGAATCCTAATGTTACAGTGAACCTGGGAGTGCAGATGTCTCTTTGGCATACTGACTTAAATTCCTTTGGGTATATGCCTAGTGGTGGGATTGCTGGATCGTGTGTGTGTGTGTGTGTGTGTGTGTGTGTGTGTGTGTGTGTGTGTATCATATGTAAAAGGCCATATAAACTTGTTTTTAAAATTTTACTATGAAAATATTTCAAAGGACATAAAGAAAAAGAGAATAAAAGCTTCAAACACTGCTCATCTAGCTCCAACAATTAGCTATACTTTTTCCTAATCATGTTTCATCTGATTTTCCCAGTACATATATATATGCATATGTACATATACATACATATATACATATATATTATAGGTTGGCATATTTAAAAACATTTTCAGAAATTTTCACACTATCCATTTGCCATTATCATATCTAAAAATTTTAGTGATTGTTAACATCCTCCCACCAAATTTCCCTAATTGTCTCAAAAATGTCTTTTTAGAGTTGATTTGTTATGGTCCAAAATAAGGTTCACTACATTTGATTATTTTATTTCTTAAGTGTCTTTTAAGAAACACTTTCTTCCTTGAGCTGTTTGTTTATTGAAGAGATGGGTCATGTGCCCTATAGAATTCCATGGATCACACTGAGTAACTTTAAAGATTATTGTCATTTGTTAGGCATCTTTATTTCTGGAGAATTCTGTGATGGATAGTCACCTGCACAGACTCCTACAGTGATGGACAAGATGTCAGCCACGCAGTAAACAAAATCCCAGGAACTCCGGTTCTACTCACCTGCTTGCCATTGTTTATTCATTCACTAGTTTACTACAAATGTATTAATATGTGACAGTCACACTACAGATTCAGTGGTGTGAAATAATGTTCAGGGAGCATGAAATCTAACTAGGACAGAAGAAAATGCCATAAAGAATCCTGGATGCTGATTTTTATCCGACCAAGTGGGGAGGGAGGACGCATCTGGAAGTAGGGATTATTTCCCCCACTTTTACATAATTACTGCCATGCTTCGTACATGTCCTCTAAAAGTTCATGCGTGGAAAATTTAAGCCCCAAATTCATTTGTTAATGTTAGTTGGAGGTAAGGCCATTGGGAAGTAATTGAAATTGGATGAAGTCATGTGAGTGGGGCCCCAGGATAGCATTAGAGGCTTTAGAAGAAGAAGGAAAGAAGCTAGCATGCTTGCACTGTCTAGCCAGGTGACCCCTCCACCGTGCTATGATGCAGTACGAGGCCCCCACCAGACGTCAAGCAGCTGCCACCATATACTCTTGGACTGCCCAGGCTCCAGAACCAAAAGCCTGAAATTTGAATTCTGTATAAATGACTTGGTCTCAAGTTATTTGTTACAGCAACACAAAATTGATTAGACTAAGACAACTACTTTTTGACTCTCACATGATGGCTAACATCATGATAAATATTTATGATAAGTAAAACAATACATAACCAAATGGTAGAGCTGACAGTTTTCTCCCTATCCTTTTTAAATCTCAACTTCAGAGATCATTAGTATTAGTGGTTCAGTAGTTGTGTGTCCACATCTTTAAGCCAAAAATTGTAAGCTCGGGTGGCTCAGGCAGGTGAGGGCCCTGGATGGAAGGGGGTTTCTTGCTGAAAGGACTCCCTGTGTCCTGAGGGCAGTGGGAGCCACTGAAGGATGGAGCTAGAGAAGCTGGCTGGGATCTATGCTGGGACGTACTGTACTTGCTGGCGGAGATGAAGAACACAGGAGCTAGGCTGACAGCTATGGGAATGAAGAGATGGGACACACATGGCAAGGGGATTGTCTTTTTCTCACTTAGAGACTCTTGCCCCCATTACTGCAAAGGTGGGATTTGCTGGTCATCTCCTCTGAGGGTGTCTACTCTGTGTGTGCAGCCCTTGGATGATGGGTAGGCAGCAGCCCTGTGTGAGAAGTGCTCTCGGGAGGGCTCTGCAGTAGAGATCAGGCCCAGCAGGACCCACAGCCACCAATTCATGACTAATGAACACGAGAAGGGAGCAGCAGCCTGAGTGTGTCATTCTTGCTCAGTTGATGTGGGGTGGTGGCCAAGACGACCCAGGAAGCTTAGGATGCTGCTACTAGAACTGAAGAGAAAAGTATAAGCAGAGCAGCATTAAGGATAAAAGTCTAAGCTTTGGATTGCGAAATATCTGGGTTAAAACAAAAAAACAAAAAACAAAATCACTTAACCAACTGTGTGATTTTGGATGAGTAGCCAAACTCTCCTGATCTTTGCTTGTCTGGCTGTGAAGTAAGTAGGCTTGGTGATACCACCCTTTTGCAGTCCCTGGAGGATGAAATCGGAGGACAAGTGCGTAGTGTGTGCATGGCCCAGGGTGAGTGAAGAAGTTCTTGCTGTATCAAGGCGTCATCTTACGCATCCTGCTCAAGACTGGAGCGGGATGGCTTTGAGACTCCAGTGACCCCTAAGAGGTGAGGAGCTCGCAGAGTTGTTGAGGATTCAGCAGCCAGTGGGCTGCTAGGAATGGCTCCTGACTGACATGAACCCTCTGCTCTCCTGTGTCAGGCGGTATCATCTTTTCTTAGCACCTTGGCTGGCTATTGCTTTGTACTTTACTTTGTGTCCCTGCTATGAGATCTCTGATATGTGTTTTAATGGGATCTCACCCAGGGCAGGGCTTGACTACGAGGTTTGCATTTCATATTTGTCTGTCAATCCATCAGGCCCAATAGCGATGAGCACACAGCGTTCGCCCCACTTGGCTCTGGGCTTGCCGTGATCCATGCCTCAGTGCCTAAAGGGACACTGTATTTATAGTGTCCTGTCTGTTCGTCTCCTGCCTTAACCTTGAAATGGTGGCTTTAACTGATTTTGTTAACCCTGCCTGGGGGACAGATGGCTGCTTCTTAAGTTCCTTTTTCATCCTGTTCCATTTCTGTGCAAATGGAACCTCTTTATCTCCAGGGAAGAACTTTATCATTCCATTCACTCCCACCCAGATTGGAAACAATGCTGGTGGGGGCAGCAGGCTGTCTGGAGGTAGGAGATGCCAGGAGTTCCCAGCCTGCTCTTCCTGAAGCTATTGCATGTGCAGGGAACTGAGGAGCAGAGCTAAAGATCCACCTCTTTCCTTGGGATAGAGGGGTCTCAGCTTTGTTATTAAATCACTCAAATGCAGCGTTTGGTCCGGCACTTTCTGGCATTCAGAGAATCTTTCTAGCTCCAGAATTCTGAGCTGTTAAATCAAGGACCTTGTTAGACTTGCACACTTAGAGGCTAAGATTTGCTGGGACAATGAGGACTGGGGCATAGCTAATGGGAAAGAGAGACGGGGTGGGCAGTACATTCTAAAGTGGCCTCTTTCTTAACATTGTTTTTAAAAAAATATAAGTGAGATCAGCCAAGCACAGAAAGAGAAGGGACATATGTTTTCTCTAATATGCCCAAACTAGGGAGTATTAGGAATACCAGAGGGACTCCAGACAATGGAGGAGAAATCTCAGCAAAGCTGAAATGGAAAGGTAGGAGATGAAGAAGGCTGAGGTTGATTAATGGAGGAGCTACATTAGAATATATGTAAAAGTATGAATGTAGCATTTATTACTGGACACTCACTGTTGGGAGGGGGGAAAGGGAAGTGGAGGGGGAGAAGGTACCCAGCACAGTCTGAATGTATGCCATTTTCATATGATCCACATAAAAAATAAATTAATAAAAATAATATTCTGGCATGATTGTTGTGAAATATATGTTGAAAAACATCTCTAGGAACTAATATGAGACAGGCAATTGAAACATCATGGGCATATGGAAAGATGAGGGAAGAAGGTAGCCCATGGAATGGAGGACACCAATTTTATGTGCGACCCCCCGCCCCCCAACCAGGGAACCATGGCCCATTCTGTATGCCCACACCTTTGTTTAGGTAACTTTTTTTTTGGGGGGGGGCTGGAGATGGAACCCAGGGGCTTTCTACTTCCGAGCAACACCCCCAGCCCTATTTTTTATTCTTTATTTTGAAACAGGATCTTACTGAGTTGTAAAAGGCCTCACTAAGTAGTAGTTGATGCTGTCGGCGAACTGCAATCCTCCTGTCTCAGCCTCCCAAATGTTGGTATTACAAGTATGCACCACCACGCCTGGCTTGCAGGTAACTTTTTCACAGTGAAAGATACAGCTTTGAGTTTCAACAGTATTTTGTCCTGTTCTATGAACACCAGCCACTAAGCTTTGGGGTAATTTGTTATGAAGCCATAGATAACTACTACAATGTCTATTGAGTAAAAAGGTTTTTAGTCTTAGCCACACATTATGCTCAGACATAGCACCCTTTTCCAACCCCACTCTACCTTAATCAACAATGCAATGTATCTTAAATCTATGAGATGCTTTCTGGGGTCATTTATCATAGTTTTCTCTTAATTATTTTTTCCTCTACTTTGGTTTAGTGCAGTTTACTTCCAATAGTTTCTCAAAAAGTGTTTATGGAAGGTAACATTTCTGAGTTAGTGCATGTCTGAAAATATCTTTTTGTCCTTGATTGATAGCTTTGCTCAGTACAGACTTTAGTGTTAAAAATCATTTTTCCTTCTGAACTTTGAAAGAATTGTTTCATTCTAGTCTAGTCTCTAAAATATCTAGATGATATTGCCAGTTTTTAATTTTAATCTAGCCATTGAAGATAGCCTGTTTTCCCCCCACTCTTAGTCTTGTTTTTAGAGTTAATATTGTTAAATGTTAGGAGAGTTGTGAAGACTTGAGTGTCTCATCTGTTTGGGGAAATTTTCTTTGGTTATATGTATATGATTCTTTTCAGTCAATACTATTTTATTGTTTTCTTTTTACTCTAAACTTTAAATTTTTGGTGCTGTGGATTGAACCTAGAGCTTTTGCAAATGCTAAGCACGCTCTACCACTGAGCTACACCCCCAGCAGCAATCACCTTTTTAAAAATTCCATTAATTATGTTCTTGGCTTATTTCCTTTTCAGAAGTGTGATTTTTATCTGGAAACAATATCTTCTTTGACACTGATTATACATTTTTAATCCTTTAAAATTTTCCTTGAATTAATAGGTCTTTCAGGTTAAGTTTTAAACTTGTTTATCTTTGTCTTTCTTATGGTCTTTCTGCTTTTTTCTCAAATGTCTAGCAATCCCTGGTTGCATGTTTATATTTACAATGAGAAGACTTATTGGTTACTGGGTAGTTAGGTTTCCTCTCTTGGGAGAAAACTGAGTGAGAGCTGAGAGTGCCCCCATTCTGTGGGCAGGGCCAGTCTGCTGGAGGCCTTCACTCGGATGGGCACATAGGACTGGAAAGCAGGGAGCTGCCAGAGCTCGTACAGCCTCGCCTTTAGGTGGCCACTTCCCAGAGAGCCCAGTCTGCCCTGGACAGGTTGCTTAGCTTTTCCAAGAGTACCTCTGTGGTTTCAGCCCAAAGATAAATGCCATCTGTATAGCTCTTTAGTCAATGACCTCACCTTCCCTCACTCCTGTTCTGGGATCTTGCTAACTGGGAACAGTTCTTCTATAAGGAAGGGCTTTCAGCCCCATGTCAGTCCTCTTTGGTGTAAACTTAGGCAGTGGCATTTCTGCTGCTGTTCATCCAGTTTGACTTCTTCCATCTTTAAGAAATGTATTAGAAATTGTGGTCTACTGGTCTCCTTCCTAATGAAGGAATACTACTAATTAAGAATCTCCTTACTGAGACTTCTGGGAAGATGGCAACGGAGAAAAGCGGGGCTTACGAGCCCCACTAACAACCAGTCTTTATTACCACAAAATCAGAGCCTTTCATAGCCAGAAAACACCATCAGCAGAGAAACAAAAAATGTAAATACAAGGGACAGAGAAAAAGAGTGCTGGAAAAATGAGACACCAGAAAGAAAGCAGACCACAGTGCTGCGGCCGGAGTTGCGGCACGGAGCAGCATGGGCGCCATCTTCCCTTGGAGCACCAGGCTCCAGAGAGGAGGGGGACTCAGAACAGAGCTCAGAGCCACAGAGGAGATACGCCAGCCTCATGATGTGGCAGCAGCGCCTTACTGCCGGCGGCAGCGGTGAGTTCACCGGACAGCACCAGACCAATGCACTCAACAGCCCACCAGGCTCCAGATAGGAGTAGCAGACAGCGAGCTGAGGTGAGCCACTGCGGATCAGCCGGGCGGAATTTGGCAGAGTTTTCGGTGCAGGGAGCGTCTAAAGCTCCCAGGGGCTGGGCTCAGCACACCCTGCAGGAACTCAGAGTGGAGCTCAAAACCAGAGAAAAAATATGCCAGCCTCACAGCTGAGGGTGTGGCAGTGGTGCCATATTGCCACTGGCGGCAGCAGCAGCGAATTCACTGAGTCCACCACAGCTCCATCAGCGCACTCAAAAACAGTGAGTCAAATTGTGGCCCCTAGAGGAGAAATCCCAGTACTGCCCTCCCAGGGACTTAACCCAGTGGGGGAGTGGCGGTGGCAGAGATATCACACCATAGTCACAACTCCCTGAAGGAGAATGCCCAACATGGCACCCCCCATGGTCTAAAGCAGCCTTGATTGACTCCCTGGGTCTGAGACTTTGCAATACAACCCAGTAAAGGAGTAGTGGTGACTGAGATACCACAGACTCGAGATCCAGAGCACCTTAAGTAAAGTTGTAGTGACCCACAGGAAGAACCCAGAGAAGGCACAAACTTCCAAAATCATGGGAAAGAGGAATAACAATGGAGCAATGAATGCCCACAACCCCACAACATCAGAACCCGATAAAACAGAAATTCAGAGATTTATAGAAGATCAAATCAGGAAAATAACTGTAGAAATAATAGAGGTGTTTCGAAAAGAACTCAGAGAGAGCCAAAAAGAGATAAAGGATGCAATTAATGAAGTAAAGGCATCAATTCAAAGTACAAACAACCGATTAGACCACATGGAGAACAGAATCTCGCTCCTAGAAGATGATCACTCCAAAAATGAACGCATAGTTTCTAATTTAGAAAAAAAAATATCCGACAGCAGGAATCTGACATTGAAGAAATATGGGCCCATTTTAAGAGAGCTAACCTAGAATAATTGGAATAGAGGAGGGAAAAGAAAGTGAAACCAAAGGGATTAACAATCTCTTCAAGGAAGTAATAGCAGAAAATTTTCCAAACATAGAGCAAGAAGTTGATACACAGGTCCAGGAAACTTATAGAACTCCCTTTAGACAGGATCGGAGAAGAGGATCCCCATGCCACATAATTGTCAAAATGACCAATGTGGAAGCCAAGCAGAGAATCTTAAAGGCAACAAAAACAAAGGGCCAAGTGACATTCATAGGGAAACCAATTAGAATCACTCCAGACTTCCCAAACCAAGTCATGAGAGCCAGAAGGGCTTGGAGTAACATATTCCAAACTCTGAAAGAAAATAACTTCCAGCCAAAAATTTCCTACCTAGCAAAACTTCCTATCAAATTAGATGGAGAAATAAGAAGCTTCCACGACAAACAGAAACTGAAGGAATTTATGTCTTCAAAACCAGCGCTAGAGAAAATACTCAAAGAGATTAACTACAAAGAAGAAATAGGTAATACACACCAGAACCAGAGAAACAAGATTTTCCATCCAACAGACAACTAAGATTGGTTATCTGTGGAGATTCATTATTTATGTTAGTCTTTTACATATTTCTAAATTGTATTGTTTGCTTTTATTATTGCTAATTTTTAGGATTTCTATTTGGAATATTAATATACCTTCAGATATAGCATTGGGAAATATTTTATCCCATTCTATCAGTAACTTTTAACTCTGTTTACATTGTCTTTAGATATACAATATTTTTTTTTATTTTTTAGGGAGTTTATTTACCCTTTTGTTGCCTGTGCCATTGAAATCATATCCAAGAAATCACTGCCAATTTCAATGTTGTAAGGTTTATGACCCAGATTTTCTTCTAAAAGTTTATAGTCTTATGATTTATATTTAAGTCTTTCATCTATTTTGAGTTAATGGTTGTATAAGGTGTTAGGTAAGGGTCCAGTTTTATTCTTTTGCATGTAATTATTATTTTTCAACAATATTTAGTTAAAAGATTAGTATTTCCTCCACCAAATGTTCGTGGAAACCTTGTCAAAAATAACTTGACAATATATGGAAGAATTTATCTCTAGGCTTTTATTCAGCTCCAATGGTTTATATATCTGCCTTTATAACAGTACTACTCTGTTTCAATTATTGTAGCTTTATATGGTTTGAAATCAGAAAATATACATCGTCTAGCTTTGTTCTTTTTTTAGATTGTTTTGGGTATCTAGAGTCCATATTCCATATTAGGATAGATTTTTTTCTGAAAAATAAATAAATAAATGTATGATAGTTTCACCTAAAAAAAAAAGAAAAAAATAATCTCTGGTAAGAAAGAAAGCAAAAATAAATATTGAAATGTTATCTTTAAGTCATCAAAAGCTTGGTATCAGACAAATTAAACTGTTCTGTGAGATTATCATTTTTAATTTTGGATAAATTGCTATAATACTAGATGTCAACCACTAAGCCAAGCATGGGAAGGAGGGATTGGGAGGGAACAGGGTGGGGATCAGGTAGGGGCTAACTGGGCGATGTGTGCATGTATGTCTACAAAAGTTTTTTTTTTTTATCCCATTATGATGTATGAATACAGTGCACCAATAAAAAAAAAAAATAAAAAAAAGAACTTACAGCAAAAAAAAAAAAAAAAAGGAATCTCCTTCCTCATGCAGGAATTCCTACTTTGAGGAATCTCCTTCTCTCTCTCCCTCTCTCTTCCTTCTTTCTTTTATAATTACAATATGTTTTAGGACTAGAAGGAAAAAAATGCATTCAGTTTCCATTCTGAACTAGAAGATCTATTCATTTAATTTTGTGTTTGCCTGGAGTATTTTTTTTAAGATTTTCAACCATGTGGAGCTTCTGTTTTATAAGCCTCTATGCAGGCCGGGTGTGGTGGTGCATGCTTGTAATCCCCGGGCTTGGGAGGCAGAGACAGGAGGATCACGCAGGTTCTAAGCCAGCTGCGCTGGCTTAAGAGACCCTGTTTCCAAAATAAAAAAGTATAAAAATAGGTCTGGGAGTGTAGCCCAGATGTAGAAGGGTTTGCAGGAAATCCAGTACCACCAAAACAAGCAAGCAAGGAAACAAACAAACAAAACAAAGAACTCCTCTATGCATGTTTTCTCGTTGCTTTCATATAAACAAGAATTCTTAGTTGGGTATAAAATTCTTGGTTTAATATTATCCTCAAAATTCAAGACTTTGACTCCATAAACTATATCAGTAGTGGATTCTAAGCCAGCCTAATTGTTTTTACTTTTAGGCTGTACCTGCTCCAGTCTGTGTTACTAGTACAATACATGAGGTATTTTTTTTTTTACCTCATTTAATTGTCCAAGAATTTTAGCATGTTGAAACAGGGTGTGGGTCTTTTTAAAAATTATTTTTTCTTGCAGTGCAATTATGTTTGCCTATGAAATTTGGCATAGAGAAAGCCCTCGTTGAGAGCTAGTGAATCAATGAATAAACAATCTATTCAAATTTGAAATATCGGTTTCCATCCAGTTTAAGAATGCTTTCTTTTCTTATGATTTTTGTATTTCTTCTTTACTAAATTATTCTGGTTTCTTTCTCAGGAGCTTTTACAACTCTTGGCTTGATCTCTTTGTCATTGATTTATTTTATACAATGTACTTCTGTTATTTACTGCTTCCACCGTGGACTTAAATTCTCTTATTATATTCGAATGCCCTTACCATCTTTCTGCAAGATTTTATTTTTGCCTCATTCTGTTACTCTTGTATCTCAATGTTTCTTCTTAAGGATTTCTTTTCTGTCCCACAAAGATTATGTCTCTAGGCATTGTATTAAGGATGTCAATTTTAGTAATTTTCTCAGGAATTTATTAGTTATCTTCATTTGTTCAGGATGCTATCTCAAAATACCACAAAAGTGGGCAATTTATAAGTAACAGAGTCTGATTTCTCACAGTTCTGGAAACTGGAAGTTCAAGATCAAGGTGCTGGAATACTCAGTGTCTGGTAGGGCTGCTCTCTAAACAATAACACACTTTATCATTGTACCCTCCAGAGGAGAGGGGTTCTGTGTCCTCACATGGCAGAAGGGATGGAAATCTAATCATTCTCTCCTTTTTTACAAGATCACTGAATCTATTCATGAGGTCTCTGCCCTTATGACTTAATCATCTAAAGTCCCCATTCTTACTATTATCACACTGGCGATCAAGTCTTAACACATAAATCTGGGGTACATTCAGACAGTAGTAGTGAATCCCTTTCAGAGGTGCCTATTTTTTCTCAAAGGTCTTAGCATGATTTTCCCTTGTTCCATAGGCATTTTTTATAGATACTATTTAAAAAAATGATTCCTCATGCTCAAACATAGAGGAATTTAAATATTACCAATAGAAAGGTCACACCTCAGCCCCATAGTCTGTCTACTTTTGATGTGGATCACATCTTCTTCTCAATGAGTGATCTCAATGGGTGGGATGTGCACAGCTCCTACTCCTACTCCTGATACTATCAGATTTTCTTCTATGACTGTTTCTGGCAGGGTCAGGGTTCTCTCTTCCCTTCTCTGCCAGAGCCAGTAGTCAGCTAAGCATACTCTTATCAGGTTTCTCATTTTCTTTACCATGTTCTTGATGTTTGTATCTTACAGATGCTTTCATCTCCCAGGGTTTGTTTGTTTATTTATTTATTTAGTTAGTTTTTTGCAGGTGTGGGGATGGAACCCAGGGGCATTTGTCCCCCGAGCTACACCTCCTGCCCTATTTTTCATTCTTTATTTTGAAACAGGGTCTCACTAGGTTGCAGAGGGCCTCACTAAGTAGTAGCTGAGGCTGTCCGCGAAACACGATCCTCTGGTCTCAGCCTCCCGAATGCTGGGATGACAAGTGTGCGCCACCACGCCCACCTCTCCCAGGGTTTAATATGCCTATGACACGTCTCTCATCCCGAAGTCCTCAATTCTGTCTAGTGGCTATTTGGGAATTATAGTTTTTAATTTTGCATATAAAAGGATCACTAGTTTATACTGTACCTCCATGTTTATAGCAGCATTATTTATAAGAGCCCAAAAGGTAACCCAAGAGTTCATGGATAGATGAATGGATAAACAAAATATGTGTGTGTGTGTGTGTGTGTGTGTGTGTGTGTGTGTGTGTACACAATAAAATATCAATCTTCCCTAAAAAAGAGGAATTAAAAATAGCATATAACATAGGTAAGCCTTGAAGACATTATACTAAGTAAAAGACGCCTGTTACAAAAGGACAAATACTATTTGATTCCACTTCTATGAGGTACCTAGAGTAGACAGATTTATAGAGTTATAAAATAAAATAGTGATTATGATTCACAGGAGCTGGAGTTATTATTTATCAACTATAGAATTTCATATTTGGAAGATGAAAAACATTCTGCAGCTGGGTGGTAGTGGTTGTTGAATAACAGTGTGAGTGTGTTAAATGTCACTGATTTGTACAGTTAAAATAGTTTTGATGGCAAGTTATAGTATGTATATGTCTTAGTTTGTTTTGTGCTATTATAACAGAATACTGGAGACTAGGTGATTTATAAAGAACAGAAATTTATTTATTATAGTTCTGGAGACTGGAAAGTCCAACTCTGAATGCCATGTCTGGAGAGGGCCGCCTTACCACATCATAACACACATCATAATGTGTGTGTGTGTGTGTGTGTGTGTGTGTGTGTGTGTGAGAGAGAGAGAGAGAGAGAGAGAGAGAGAGAGAGAGAGAGAGAGAGAGAGCAAGCCAGACTCATATTGGAACAAGTCCTCTCTTGTGTTTACAAACCCATTCCTGTGATCATGACTTAACCCATTCGTAAGTCAGAGCTCCTATAGCCTAATCACCTCTTAAAGCTCCCACCTCCTCAACATAGTTGCTTTGGAATTACATTTTCAACACATGAATTTTGGGATACACATTCAAAGATAGCAATGTCTTTTACCTCAATTTAAAAGTAGTAAAATATTTGAGTACTTCTTAATTCACATTGGCTTAGATAATCAGGGAAGTGCTAGGGCAGCCTCAGACAGTGGTATCCCACTTTCAAGTTCTGATTAGCATGGGCCTTGTGTTGGTAGCTGAGGGAACTCACAGTACAGGAGGGAAGATCTTTCCACTTTCTCAGATATTTTCTTTGGAATCATTGGCCAATTTTTAAACATGTTCCTCTCATGTTGTGGCAATATCTTCACTTTTGTTTATGGTTTCGGTGCTGTGAGTCTTACCTGTTCTTGATGTGTGTCTTCAAAGTTTTTTCCATGAAAATATGGGAGGGGCCATTTTCACCAGAAGCTCAATTTTTATTACATTTTATTGATTCATGGTAGCTGTACTATAATATTTAACATTAAAAATTCTGGAAAATCTAGAATATAGAGCTATGAAATATATTTGGATTTTCTCTTGCTTGGATCCAGCACCTGCAAACCTGTACCCATAGTCTCTTCCTGCCAGATGGATTAAGGGAACTGAACATGGCCATTACTGACTTGTGTTATGATTTCTGGGATGAACTATGGAGATACAGAAGCATACCCTTTGTACTGGGAAGCCCTTTATATCCTTGAGAACTTAGACATGCTTAGTTGTACAAACATTGATAAGTGTCTAGCCTCCCCAAATAAACATTTTCTCATCTGTAAAATGTACAGAGTAAGGTAGGAATGGGAGCCGAAAGTAATACCTGCCTTAGAGAGTTACTATAAAGATTAGCTATATAATACATATGTAAAATATATGTTTGGTATACAGTAGGTACTCAATGAATACTATTTTACTTTCCCTGAAAAGGCAACATTGAACCATGAGAAAAGATGGAACTCAAACCAAACATTTTAGTACTTTTAGAAAATATTACTTTTTCTCCCCAAAGGCAAATATTTTGAGATGAAAAGGCACTACTAAATCATAAGTGAGTGGATTTTTGCTGTAGATTCTTGCTTGTGTGGGTAGATTGATGATTATATCTAAATCTGTGAGGAAACAAATATATTACATGTGTGGGTTGTAATGCTCATTTAATTAATTTTTTGTCTACCTATGCTTAAAAGTACAGTAAATTACCAATTATCTAAATCTACATTTGCCAAGTATACATGTGTGCGCGCGTGTGTGCTTTGATGAATGTACGGCATATATGCATTTTTGTCATAATTTTATATTCTTGCATTCCAAAATTAACTTTGAAAATGACTAGGCATAAGCTACTATGGTTTCTTTGGGTAAGAACTATAAACTGCTCAGGAAGAGAATTTGAATAATGATTATATCTCTTATTGCTCCTTCAAAGCCCTTCCCTTGGGTGGAATGTTCTTCTGCATGTTTCTATGTCTTTCTTTGTATAAATCTATTATTTCACCTCCAAGTTGCATTTAACATTTTATATATATATATTCATTGAGTGAAATTGAGCATTGGTCACTACATTGAATTAGTGATCTCAATTTCCTTCCCTTTTTTCTTGATGTTAAAGATAATTATTACTG
This sequence comes from Muscardinus avellanarius, assembly GCF_963383645.1. NCBI lineage: Eukaryota > Metazoa > Chordata > Mammalia > Rodentia > Gliridae > Muscardinus > Muscardinus avellanarius. Next base: position 98,615,632 of record NC_137787.1, on the reverse strand, counting down.
CTCTATACAAACATGGCAAGAATCCTGAATTAGATACCACTGAACACAAATCAAATGACTCAAGTAAACTTAGAGATGTTAGAATACTTTTTCATTCATCAGAAATGTTATGTAGAATGCTCCAAATATTATTCACCTGCTAACATTTTTTTCTATCTTATTCTCTTCAGAAGGAGTATCGAGTATATTGATTCACTTTTTCTGCTGACAAGATGTCTTCATTTCAGAGCTTCTAGGTTATTATGTTGCCACAATTTAACTTAGGGGACAACCTCAGGAAGGAGTTTGTTTATGCTTTTCTGTGATGAAATCTTATCAGATAAAGTATAAGTGGCAGCCCATTAGCCTCAGTTTTCACAGAGAGAATCCCGACTGAGGAAGACCCAGAGGGTTTGGTCCCTCCTCTCCCCTTTGTAGTCACTCCCCTTGCGGAATAGAAGGGCAATGACAGGATGAATATGCATGTTTGGTGATGGGATTATGGAGAGTGATTTCTAAGAGGTGGACTTGGATAGGCTGAGATTAGGATCAGTTGTTTTTGGCAAAGAAACTAAGAGTGTAAAAGCCATCAGTAAAAAGGCAAAATTTCTCATGTTTTCTTTCAACATGAAGCAAATACTAAACCGACAAAGTTGAGCAAAAACAATCAAAGAATAATGAAAACCCCCAGAATTCACTAAAGTAAGGTGCAGTGGGGTATGGTGTTGGCAAAGAAATAGTCTATTTTGTCAACATTTGCAGTTAGGAAGGCCAGTAAAATAGAGTCCGACTTTACAATGTCTGGTAGACATGTTAGAGGAATTTACTACTGAATTGTAGGTAGGGACTTTCAATAAATCCCAACAGTCTCAGCCTTTTTGACCCCATATTGACTAAATAGACTCAACTTAGAGAAATGAGGCTGTTCCTCCCGAGCACACAATTTAGAGAAACAGCCAGTACAATTCCAGAGACAAGGATTATTTACTGCACGCCATTATACAAACAATGAAATCACAATTGATCAAGGGAAAAATCCTATCAACAACTCAAACAGAGATGCAGGACAGGGTAAAGGTTAGACAGTGAGAGGAAATAATCATTCTTTGATGGAGAACAATAGAATTTGATAAATGACAAAATGAAAAATTCAGACTGTTGTAATTATAGTGGAGTAGGGTCAACAGTGATGTACCTCCAGAGTTCTGTAAAAGAAATTGGAAACCCCAGTCACTGGTGAGATCAGATGTCAGCAGAGGCATATTACAAAACAGGTCCCGAACCAGGAAAGCATAGGGTGGCTGTCGTCTGAAAGATAGATTAATGTTATAGTTTGGATTTGAAACCATCCCCTAAAGGCTGATGTGTTGAAGGCTTGATCCCCAATACAGCAATGTTCACTGGTGAGGCTTTTGGGAAATGATTGGCACATGTGGTCTCTAACCTCATAAATGGATTAATAATTTGATGGAATATTAGGAGGTGGTGGAAACTACAGAGGTGGGAAAGTTGAAAGGAGTGGCTCCTCGGAGGATGTCTAGGGGACTACATCTTGTCTTTTGCCCCTTCACTTCTTTCTCTTCTCTTCTTTCTCTTCCCACCTGCCATGAGTTGCACAAGTCTCCTCCACCATTCCCTTCCACCATGCTGTTTTGCCTCAGGACAAAGGAATGGAGCCAGCCAACCATGGACTGAAACCATGAACCCAAATAAACCTTTCTTCTTTTGTACCATTTTTTTCAGGTATTTTGGTCACGGTGATGAGAAGGTGCCAACTGAGGACAAAGAAAGACTGTTCTCAAAAGAAAAGCTGGCATGAGTTTAGAGAAAGGGGATACATGATTTGGAATTTGTTAGCTTACCCATGCTCTATTCCAGGGGATAAAGTTAGAGGATTTTGGGAACATTAGCCATCTAGTCTTCCCAGAAAAGTCTGCCTGTTTTGGGAAAGAGTTATGGGGCTCCTCAGTGGCCTGCTGGTATCTCAAGTGTGTTCCGAAAGGAGCTGGCTGCCTGAGACCTTCATGTCTGTGAAGGCGTCCTTCACCTCACCTGTCAATCATCCAACTAGGAATTGCTCACCATTTCCCATGCATCATTACCCTTGATCAGAACATCCCTCCTTCAAACCATGGGCCTTCACCTCAACTACTGTTCTCAGCGTAAACTTTAAGACATTAGGAGGTGGTGGACACTTAAAATTTTTTTAGATCTTTTTCAGTGTAGTTTCTTACAAATGAACTCTAAGAAGCTCCCTTGTGTGAACATTAGTTTCCTCTATAAAAATAATAAAAAATTATTCATTTGCTTATTCTTCTGACAGATGTATAGAGCTGCTAATGTGTAGTCAGGCTGTGTTAGAGAATAGAGAAAGAGAAATGAAAGACAAGAGGTTATGATTTAGTGTGGCAGATAGTTACTGTATATGTTGATGAAAATTTAAATGGGCCGGGCATGGTGGCGCACACTTGTAATTCCAGCGCTTGAAAGGCTGAGACAGGAGGATTGCACAGGTTCGAAGCCAGCCTCAGCTACTTAGTGAGGCTCTCAGAAACTTAGTGAGACCCTTTTTCCAAATAAAGTATAAAATACATCTGGAAGTATAGTCCAGAGGTAGAAAGCCCCTGGATTCCACCCCCAGTACCACACACACATAAATTAAATGGAAGTTGGGTGCAGTGGAAGACATTTGTAGTCCCAGCTACTGGAGAGGCTGAGATGAGAGGACTGCAAATTTGAGGCCAACCTGGGCAACTTAGTAAGATCCTGTCTTGAAATTAAACAAAAGGACTGGGGGTATAGCTCAGTGGTAGAACACCCCTGGCTTAAGTCCCCAGTACCAAAACAAACAAACAAACAAACAAACAAACCCACCCAAAAAGTTTAGATAGACTAGAGATGAGGGTAGAGGGGAAGGAAATGTTAGATGAGGTGGCTGGGAAGCCTTCTAAAGAGTCATCTCCTTGTCAGCCAGGCTGGTGGCGCACGCTTGTAATCCTAGCATTCAGGAGGCTGAGACCAGAGGATCGGGGTTCGCTGACAGCCTCAGCTACTTAGTGAGGCCCTCTGCAACTCAGTGAGACCCTGTTTCAAAATAAAGAATAAAAAATTGGGCAGGGGGTGTAGCTCGGAGGTCAAATGCCCAGGGGTTCAATCCCCAGACCCGCAAAAAAAAAAAAAAAAAAAAAAGAGGAGCCATCTCTGAGCTGAGTTTTGAGGGACAAGTGGTTTTGGTGAATATGAGATGGAAGGACATGCCGAGCAAACTGCTCGTGGTAATTGGACCCATAGTCATCGAGCACGAAGCAGCCACTCTTCCAAACACTGAAGGTACAGTGCATGCCTTTGTGAAATGGACAAGTTGGGGTAAAGATGAGGAGATAATACTACATACTGGAAATTTAGATAAAGGTTGTATTGCTTGATTGATTGGTCTAGGGATGCACAGATAGGTGATAGAACATTTTTCCTGGGTGTGTCTGTGAGGGTGTGTGTGGAAGAGGTTAGAATGTGAGCCAGTGCACTGAGTCAAGTTCCACCTCACCAGTGTAGGTGGCACCATCCAGTCTGTTGACAGGTCCACAAAATGAAGGAAGGATATATTCTCTTTCTCCTTCATAGGGGACAATCATCTTCTGCTCCTGGCATTGGATATCTTTACTTTTGGACTTTTAAACTTGGAGAGTTATACTAGGGTTGCCTTGGTTCTCATACCTTTGGCTTTGGACTGTATTATATACCTGTTTTCCTGGTCCTCTTGCGGGTAGATGGCGGAGTGTGGGACTTCTTGGCACCATAATTGTGTGATCGGTTCCCATAACAATGTGTGTGTGTGTGTGTGTGTGTGTGTGTGTGTGTGTGTGTGTGTTATTTCTATTGAGAACTCCTATTAATAAAAAGGTACCATGAAAAATAAAATCTAGCACAAAGTAGAGAATGACTGGAAGGGGGTGACATGGGAGGTTTCTGGCACTTTAGGGAGAATGGGGAAGGTTTTTCTGGGATGATCTCAAGTGTGAACAAAGGCCTATAGGAAAAGTATTCTAGGCAAGTGAGCAGCTATCACATGTGGAGGGGTGGAGAGGAGGCCATGGGTAGGAGCACAGTGGACTGGGCTGGAGAAAGAGCAGGGGGAGGACTAGGAGATGAGGCCAAAGAGGGGAGTCTGGGCATGGTTAGCCTCATGCGACATGCTCCCACTTTTGATTTTCTTTTTCTTTGTACTAGGAATTGAACCCGAGGCCATTATACTTCTGAAACACACCCGTAGCCATTTTTATGTTTTTATTTTGAAACAGGATCTCACTAAGTCATTGAGAGTTTTGCTAAGTCGATGAGGCTGGTTTTGAACCTGCCATCCTCCTATCCCCACCTCCCAAGTACTGTGATTACAGGAGTGTGCCACCACACTTGGCTCCACTTTGGACTTTATTCTTAAGTAAATGGAAAACGTTGAAAGGTTTCATTGGAGGAGTGATAAAATCTGATTCACGCTTTGAGAGCCTCACTCTGTCATGTGGAGAGACAGGACGTTGGGGGCAAAAATAGAAGCATGGGTCAGTTGTGGGCCAGGGTAGTTTCCTGGGCAGCTGCCACGGTGGCTTCGATCAGGATTAGGGCTGTGTGTTGGGCAGAAGTGAAGGAGTTGGCCAGGCTCAGGGTACATGTTTGAGGCAGTGCCAGCAAGATTTAACGAGTAATTACATGTAGGAAGTAAATAAAGACAGGAATCAGAGATGGTTCCTGGATTTGGGGCAAATATAGAAAGAATGGCAAAAGTTGGAGGTACTGGGGACAGGCAAACTGTTGATTTATGTTAATTTTGGAGTCAGAAAACCTATTTTAATCCTCACTTTTCCACTTCAAAGGTATGAGACCTGTGGCCAAGGATCTTAGGCTCTCTGAGTACTGGTCCTCTCTACGTTGTTGTGGTTGTCCAATAAACGAATAGATGCCAGCTTTAATGGTATCTGGCGTGTATTAAGTATCTAATAAATGCTAGCTATTACTATTACAGTTTTAACACTTCTGTGTATTCTGTTCTTTTGAAATGTTTGTACCCTAAAATACAAATACAAACATATTCAAGTTTCCCAAAGTCTTTACTTGTATAAATGTTTCAGAGCTCAATGGAAGAGAAATTAGCTGTCCAGGACTGCTGCTCACTTATTAGAAATGTCCTTTTGGCTTGTGAAATTGAATATTTCCCTCTTTCTGCTTTTTTCATCATTGCCACGTGTATTTCTTTTATTGGCGATGACTGACCTTGCCTGGAATTAAATACTCATTGTGCATTGAATGCTCCTAGGTGTGTTCCTTTTATCAGCCAGGGACAAGAGACCTGTACTGAGAACATCTCAGCACTCCTGATGTTAAGCTAATTCACGGAGGAGAAATAGTCACATTCCCTGGTGGTTGAGAAGCATCTTATAAAGGCAGTGCAGTGAGGAGAGATGAGAGGATTAAATGATGGAAACAGCAGGATGATGCGGGGACTCACTTGCTATTGGGCTAAGGCGGGCTCTGAGAACATTGCTCTCCAGATAGTTGAAGCCAATAAACATTGCGGGCCTGTTGTGTATGGCAGTGTGTGGAGAGCTGGGTGCACAGTGGGAAAGATGACCCCCAAGGAGTGGGCGGGGGGCAGGGGCAGGTGTAGGTCGGGCAGAGACGACACACAATGAACAGCATACAGGGGGCTGTAACAAGGGCTCAGAGGTGGGGGTGGAGGACAGAGCAGTTCATTCTGACATGGTGACTTTAGACTCTGCTTGAGGTAGGTAGCATTTGAGCTAGACAAAAAGGACAGAAGCATTTTGGGTGGTTAAGTCTGGTCTGAGTGCAGGCACAAGGTGTTTTTTGTTCTTTCTCCAGTATGTAGCATGGCACTTACACTTAATGAGATTTAAGAAAAACATTTACTGACTGAGTTATTATGAAAGGCAAGTGTAAGGAAGCACATGTGTTGTGATGGGGATGGGAGGAGGTGAGAATGAAGATTTTGGCTATCGGTAATTGTACAGTCATGAGCTGCATTGTGATATTTCCATCAGTGATGGACCACATACACAACAGCGGTTTTGGTGTGGCTTAAAGATTGATAACATCTCCCACAGGTCCATGTGTTAAAGCCTTGGTTTCCAGGATGGTGCTATTTAAAGCTAATGGAACCTTCAGGAGATGGGTCTTGTGGGAGGTCTTTAGCAGTAATTCCCCATTCTAGGTCCTTCTAGGGAGCCTGGCCTCTTTTCTTTTTCAGTTTTCTCTGACTTGGGATGTGAGAAGTTTGCTCTACCATCCACTCCCCGCCATTGTCATCCAGCACCCGACCGAGGCCTAATGCAGAGATCTTGGACCAGAGCCTGTAGAACTGTGAGCCCAAATAAACTGTAAAATAACCTTACAGGTTAATCATCTCAGCTATTCTGTTATAGCAAGGTGAAGCTGACTAACACAGGTCCCATGACATTACATGGCCTTGCAATGTGGTAGCTATCTTAGTTTGTCTAAGTACACTGAATGTTTGCACAACAATGACATCGCCTAATAGCACATATTTCAAAACATGTCCTTGTTAATGCAACACATGACCATATTATGCTTTTAGCCATTTTTTTGCATGTTTTTTTTATTGTGGTAAAATATGCATAACAAAAATTTATGCTTTTAACCATTTTAAGAATGATTCTATGGCATTAATTACATTCACTGTGTTGTACAACCATCATCCCTATTTCTGGAAAATTTGCATCACCTCAAATCAAAGCTCTGTAATCATGAAGCAGTACTTCCCCGTTCTCCCCTCCCTCCTAGCTGCTGGTGATCTCGCCTCCACTCATTGTGTCTATGAAGTTGCTTGTTCTAGATATTTCATATAAGTGGATGACACAGTATTTTTTCACCACCCCTTCTTTTGTTATCAACTGAAAATATAAAATGGTGTTGAGACATTTTCTGCTTTTAAATGGGCTTCGAGCTTTATCTAAGTCATGCTGGTTGTGCTATCCTGTAACTTTAATTTCAAAATAAAATAAAGTCAAATGTCTGGTATTGTTAGATAAAAAATGTCCCCTAAAGAGCTTATTTATTAATATTCAGGGTTGATGCAGTGGAGTCATGAGGGTTATAATCCCAGTAGTGGATAAATCCATTATAATGAATGGATTTACCTGAGTGGTACCAGGCAGGCCAGTAAGGTGTGACTGGAGGTGATGGTCTCTGGGGCGCAGCCTTGGTGATTATGTGTATGGTTCCTCCTCCCTCTAATCTCTCTCTTGCTTCTGGCCTCCATGATGTGAGCACAGCCCATGTGCTCTTCCTCTGTGTGCCTCTGGCCACCATGCCCTAAGATCCATAGTCCCCGGCCTCATAGGGACTGAGCCCTAAATCATAAGAAAATAAATCTTCTTTCTCCTAAGTTATGTGGCCAATCTTTTAGATTAAATCTGCAAGAATACTGGCTGAAAATTTATAAAAAATTAAATAAAAAATTTAAATTTTATTTATAAAAATTTTAGTCTCCCTGGACATGGTGGCACATGCCTGTAATCTCAGTATTTAGGAGGTTGAGATGGGAGGATTGCAGGTTCAAAGCTAACCTCAGCAATTTAGTGAGGTCCGGTTTCAAAATAAAAAATAAAAAGGGCTGGGGGTATTGCTGGGAGGTAGAATGCACTTTGTGTTTAATCCGTTATACTGAAAAATAATGAAAAATTTTATTCTCATTTCTTTTCACATAGTCATGGCACACACATCTTGCACAGTCATGAGTGTGCACATCCTCTTTCATAGTCACGTGTGTACACATACTCTTGCATGGTCATAAGTGTGCACATCTTTGTAGACAGTCGTGAGTGTGCACATCTTTTCACAGTAATGGGTGTGCATATGTTCTTGCATAGTCATGAGTGTGCACATCTTTGAATAGTCACAAGTGTGCACATCCCCTTGCATGGTCATGAATATGCACGTCTTCATAGGTAGTCACAAGTGTGCACATCTTGCATAGTCATGTGTACACATCTCACATAGTCATGAGTGTACATATCTTCTCTCATAGTCTGAGGTCTGCACATTTCACATACTCATGGTGTGCACATCTTGCATAGTCATGACTGTGCACATCTTTCACATAACCCTGAGTGTGCACATGTCTCCCATAGTCATGAATATGTGCATCCTCTTGCATAGCTGTGGTTCTGTCCTTCTTTCTATTCCTAGACTGTAAGCTCTGGGCAGGCAGGTGCTTTGCTTTCATGCATCTGGATAGCCCCAGACACAGTCGTGTTCTTTAAATAGACGCATAAGTCAACAGAGGAGACAAAAAGGAAAGAAACCTTTTGCTGGAGAGGTTTAACAGCAGGAACTGAGGAAGGCTGCCACTCAGAAAAAGTGTTTAAGGGTTTTGGTGATAGAGAAGTGTAAGTACACAGGGAAATATATAAAGCTCAGAAAGATACAAAAGTCACCTAAGCAATGAACTAAGAAGTCAACAAGAAAAGCCCTTAGCAATATCTTACAAGGCAGGGCATTGACAGGCCAGGTCAGTGAGGACAAATGTTAATGGTGTGACTGATTAGAATAACAGCTACTTTTCCAGCAGGTCGGCTATGGGCTGGAACCTTTCACACAGTTTCTCTCTTCTTTGTGGCCACTTTGCGATGTAAGTGCTCTTTATCCATCTTTTAAGTGATGAAACTGAATCTTAGCCAGACTGAGTTATCCACTCCAATTCATAAACCCTAGTAAGTGGCTGAGTGGGGATTAGAATCAAGGTCTGTCTACCCCCAAGCCTTAGGGTTTTCCTATTATGAGTGGGAGGAGAGACTGAGAAAATGGCAGCCCAAGAGAGATTGGTGAAGTGTCAAAAACACACATCTTGAAGACTTTGGTCCAAAGTACCCCAGAGGGCCTCAAGAAATATTGAATACCATCGTGAAAGGGATTGGCTAAACAAACCCAAACAGGAAATCTTACCTTGCCCACAGCAAAGCTAGAAGAATGATTAAAAGCATAATCTAGAATAAATGCTGGAGAGGAGAGGTCTCCACCTGGCACGACCTTTGTGATCATGTGGTGCAGAAGGCACACACTTTACTAAAATGGTTCTGAAGCCCTTGGTAGACCAGCCACTTCCCTTCCTTTTAGGTCACCCAGGCTAACACAATAGCAAAAGAAAATTTGTCACTTTGTTACAAAATGCGCAGCAGGCACTTACCTTGGATGCTTTTAAAAACCGAGGTACTTGTACTTAGAGCCTATTAGTTGCTGTAGAGTAACGTCTGCGAGGGCTGTTTTTTTCCATCAGGGAATCACATTTCTTGTTGTGCTATCAGTCTCCTGCCATATCATTTTTTAAAGGCAAGCCATAAAACGTTTTTCTCTACCATGGCAGCAAGGAGAAAAAAACTTTATTAGGGGAAAAGTAATGCAGTTTGAAAGAGTCCTGTAAACTCAAAATCTGTTTAGGGCACTTAATTCTAGGTTTTACAAGGCAACCACGTCTTTTCTTTGCAAACAAACGCAGAGCCCTCAATGAATGCGGCAGGCAGAGTGGGCTGTGCTGATTTCTTAGCAGGGTAAAAATTTTGGAGAGGGAAAGGAGCCAGAAAATTCCGCTTCGCCTGCCTCCTGCTGGGACCCATAAAGGTGCAGAACTGACAACAGGGAGCCAGGTGGGTTGGCTGTTATAAGGATTTCCTACTGATGTTTACTGTGTGACTGGAGAGGCTGTGGAAGGTACCCGTGCCTGAGAACAAGTTTGCCTCCATCTCTCTTCCTAGCCTCTGAGCTCATTTCAAATGAGTAACCAAGCCTGGTGGTTTCCAGCTGACTGTGGGTGATTTTCACCATTTTCCCTTTCACCACCACACTACCACAGAAATGTCCCCGAAGTATTGCAGAGAAATATATATCCATCAGAGTACACTTGGGAAATACAGAAAAGCAGAGGGAAGAAAGAGAACAAGTAGCCTTAGTCTTGTCATTCAGAAAAAGTAACTGGGCTAGACGTGGTGGCACATACCTGTAATGCTAATACATGGGAGGTTGAGACAGGAGGATTGCAGATTTCAGGTCAGCCTTAGAGAGACCCTCTCCAACAATTGAGCAAGACCATGTTTTAAGAATAAAAAATAAGCCAGGTGTGGTGGTGCACACTTGTAATCCCTGCATTTGGGAGGCTAAGGCATGTAGGTTGCGATTCTAGGGCAGCCTCAGCTACTTAGTGAGGTCCTTTGCAACTCAAAGAGACCGTTTCAAAATAAAAAATAAAAAATAGTGCTGGGGGTGTAGCTTGGAGGTAGGATGCCCCTGGATTCTATCTCCAGTAACATAAAAAAAGAATAAAAAATAAAGTTGGGTTTTGAGTTAGCTCAGAGGTAGAGCACTCTGGGTTCAATCTTTAGTACTACAAAAAGAAAAAAAGCAACTGGAGTTTTCAAATATTAATTTTGCAGATCAAAATGTAATTCTGGTCATATTATATATCTGTATACACACACACACACACACACACACACACACACACACACACATATAATTGTAGACACTGATTCAAGCATCTATTTTTTAGTGTGTGGTTAGGAATGTGAGCCATGTCCCTTGCAGAAAGCTTGAAAAATGTAAAAGTATAAAGAAAAATATAATTACACAGCTTTTCACCATCCGGAGATAAAGGCTCCTGCTCCATTTTATTGTATTATCACATAGTCTTTTCCTGTGCATTTTAAAACATGTTTGTTGCAAGACTTAAAATGTAGCAAATTCAGGGGCATTTGTAACTGTTAGGTGGAGAATGATAAGAAAGGAGATTGAACAAGATGATATCTGCCATACACTAGTATTTGATTTAGTTTTTACCAATAAAAAAAAACACTGAGACTTAGGTCATTTAATATGAGTTTTTAAGTTGCAGAAAATCATTATTTGAGTTCTTTGGCACTGAAAATGGTTATTATGTTGCTCTATACAGCTCTACTTTTATGGAAGAAAAAAGAAAAAACACTTTAGTGATTCTCCCAGCACAGCATCTTGACCATGTAAATAGTCTAGCTATTATTAGAGCAAGTGCTGGAATAGAATAATATAGGTTATTTTAAGTGGTAATAAAACATGGCAAAAGCTTATAATAAAGGACAGGATGCAAGAATGTATGTTTTCTGGTGCCGGTAAGACAGATAGAGCAAAGGAGCGTAGCATTGTGGGGCCAGCCTCTACCGTGGGTTGGGAGCTCTGCTCTGAGAACACGAGCTCCGACAGCCACGATTCAGTATGGGTCAGACTGAGGAAGGGAAGATTGCTAAATCATTTTATTTCCCAGCTGACCCACCTATGAATTCTTAAACATGATTCTTCTTTTAGTTTCTGGAATAGATTGATGAGTGAATTCTTTTTCTACAGGAAAAATACGTGGTACCATATTTTGCCTTCACATTTGAGAAACAAGATGGGTGATAATAAAATTCTTGGCATAAAATCTACCTCTTTAAAATACTAAATTGTAAAATAGTTTTAAAAACTAGAACCCTAATGTTAATGTTAACAGTAAACCAAGAAGGGAAGTTGAAGATCTCTTTGCTGTTCTCTACCTTTAGATATACAGGTACTCCTTGATTTATGGTGGAGTTGCAGCCTATCAAGTCCATCAGAAGTTGAAACAAACCTAAGTCGAAGGTGCTTGTAATATAGTTAACATAGTGAACCTTCCATATTAGCAACATGGGCCCACTGCAGGGTATCAGTTCTTTCTCCTCATGATCACATAGTTGACTGGGAGCTGGGGCTCACTGCCCCTGCCCTGTGTCATTAGAGAATCATGCCACACATTGCTAGCTTAGGAAAAAGATAAAAATTCAAAGTACAGTTTGATATATCATTTTCCACCATCACTTAAAAAAAAAAACTCTTTAAGTTAAACCGTCATAAGTTGGGGATCATCTATATACCCTAAAAGAGTCACAGTCATTGTTTTGAATTCAGTGAAATTTTAAATACCAATGTTCTTTGTGTAGCTGACAATTTTTTATGCAAGTAGGTTCTTTAGTTTCTGATGGTGCATAATTTTAAGGCTTACTTTTAATTGCAAATTAATTACTTCTTCCTTGTATGAGATAAATGTTACCTCAGATAAGGAGAAAGAGATTGCATGATTTCAGTAAGCTCACTAGCAGTGAGAGCAGGATTGGTGCTCATGGCTTCTCAGGCAGAGAACGTGCATATGCCTTCCTACCAGGGCTGTTAAAGTCAGCGTAGGGCTGGTGGGTGGGCCTACCTGGCATCTAGTATTTCTTCAACCAAGAAGTAGAACCTTATATTTTCTTTAGAAAGTTAGAGATTGATTTTTTATTTTATTTTGTCTTTGATAGGTCAAATAAATATGTGCTTAAAAATAAAAATTTTGTGCAAAGCATATTTAGAGAAGTTCCTATTCTCGTCTTTATCCTATTATCATCACCTTCTATAGACAGTTGTTCTTGTTTGGATATAAAATGTCCCCTGGAAGAGCTTATGTATTGATGTTCAGAGGTGATAAAATTGAATCATGAGAATTCTGATCTCATCAGTGGGTCAACTCATTGATGGATTAATGGATTTATGGGGTGGTAACAAAGGCAGTTGGGGTGTGGCAGTAGAAGTTGAATCACAGGGGTTGCTGTTTTGAGGGTTATCAATGTTCCTCATCCTCACCACTTGCTCTCTTTTTGTTTCTTGTTGCCATGCTCTGAGCTTTGCAGATATGACCTAGCCTAACATGGACTGAAACCTCTGAAACTTCCAGAACTGTGAGCAAATAAATCTTTCTTCCTCTAGGTTGTGTTTATCAGGTATTTTGGCTCAGAGCAATGACAATAATGATTGAAATAGCAATCATTCATTTATATTTGTATTTCTTTGAAAAATAAGCAAACTGTACATGTATTTCATTTCTCTGTCTCTGTCTCTCTCTCTCTCCAACAAAAGGTATCTCACTCTCCATAACATTTTTTTTTTTTTTTTTTTTTTTTTGGTGGTACTGGGGTTCCTGGAAGCCCTTCTACCTCCGGGCTACACTCCCAGACCTATTTTTACATTTTTATTTGGAAACAGGGTCTCCTAAGCCAGCGCGCGGGGCTAGCTTCGAACCTGCGCGATCCTCCTGTCTCTGCCTCCCAAGCGCGGGGATTACAAGCGTGCGCCACCACGCCCGGCTCTCCATAACATTTTATTCTTTTTATTTCCTTAGCAATAAATTCTAAAAGTCACTCCATGTTAATTTATAGATACCTTGATTTTGCTATATGGATATGTGATTCTTTATTGTATATCATAGTCTATATAACCAGTCCTCTATTTAAAGATATTTGGGTTTCCAGACATTTGCTGTTATTAAAGCCAAAATTATAAATAACCTCGTGGATATGTTGATATTTTCAAAGTCTTCTTTTAAATTGTACTTTTGTGTGTACGTGTGTGTGTGGTACTAGGGGTTGAACCCAGGGGTGTTCTATCTCTGAGCTATACCCCCAGCCATTTTTATTTGGAAAAAGATTCTTGCTAAATTGCCGAGGCTGGCTTTGAATCTGAGGTCCTCCTGTCTTGCCTCCCAAATATTGGGATTACAGGTGTGCACCACCATGCTTGAAAACCGCTGTACTTTTTGCTTCGGCGGTCTCTGCTCTCTAGAGAAGCTTATGTTAGCTTTTCTCAGTCTTCTTTAGAGTATACGCCAGTTTCTTTCAGATACTGATATTAGGTTGATGCCAGTTTAAATTTCAGCATTTTTGTCTTTTTTGTTATAAGTACAAGTAGTTCTCTCCTTTCTTACATAATACATTCTTGAAAATTGGTACAAGGGTTGGATGTGGGAAATCCAGACAATAGACTTATTTGATATAAAGAAGGTAGGAGTTCTATTCTCCTGTAAAAAAAAAAGTGATAAAACCCCTAATTGCACCTCATTTCTTTAAACACAGTCATTTATGATTTATTGCCAATGTTCAGTACATGTTCTTTAATTGTGTTCTTTTTCTTCACAATTAATTGAATGCACAATTGACCTGTCTAAGTCCAATGAGAATACGATTAAGGTGAAAGATTCTCTGTCTTCAGGCTGCCTAGTGATTTTCATCTTTTTTTCAATTGTATTAAGTTTATATGACCTATGCTTCTTAGCGCTGTATCAGCA